>NC_051159.1:70953321-71156390 GCF_013339745.2 Dermacentor silvarum
GGGCTGTGGATGTGACTGTTGAGGCTGCAATGGCATGAGAAGGGACCTTTGCCCCTTGGGGAAAAATGGCGGGACGCCTTGGTAGGGGTCTGCATAGGAGCTCCCCAGGCTGTTGCTGGACTGGTTTAGAGTACTTCTTGGAGAATGTGTTTGTACTCGAGGTGGACCATGGGATCCCCTCAGGTTGGAGACTGGCTGTGCTCCGCTTATCTGAAGCAGAAAAATTGTTATTTGATGTGCTCCAAGATGGATATATTCACAGATATAACAGAAGCTTTTGGTGCAGAAGCCCAGGCTTCTGCACCAAAACATAGCGGTGTGCCAGAAAGTTTGAACACGCATGCGCACTTTTTATTACTAGTGCCTAATTAGACTGCAACAAAATTTAGTTTCTGCGTCTCTTCCATGCATCAATATGGAAGTGCCTAGAAGATATACACGATTGCAGAATATTCACAAGTGCCCCACATGTAAAAGCCTTTCTGCGGGCCCTTGCGGTATTCTAAATATGCAATTCAATTTATTTCAAATTTTATTCAGAACACAACAAAAGACGTGTTGTGCAGGCCTCCGTGGCAGGAAAGCTGAAAGCGTATAAAAACTCCGAGGACGCTTAAACACTTCTTATGCCTTGTGAAAGCGAAATCATTATTGCCCAATTGAACACCACTGAGTGGTCTTTCTAATTTTGCACTCCGAGCCATGTACCACAGCGGTACGTGCTGTCCAGCCGGCAAGCATCAGCAGCCTGCGGTGGCAACACCGCATGTCACCGACGTCCTGTGTGACGGGAGACCGAGGAAGTAGCAGCGGCCACCAAGGCCGGCATGTGCGCGCAGCAGCTAAGCCCAGGGGGGGGGGGGGGGGGGGGGGGGTGAGAGAGATGTACGGACTCACCATCTGCTTGAATTGTACATTGCGAGGCGGTGTCTCCCGGAAGCACGCTGGAGTATTTGTTGGAGACCCAGCCTCACTGGGTGGTTGCTCAGGAGGTGGGGGAATGATTTCAGACCAATTCATCATTGGTCCCTTGGAAGAAGGTCCTCCCCGCGAGAATTTTTGGCGGCACTTTTTAATAGGCATTCCATACTCATCTGAAACGACAGCGATATCCACAATGCCATGGCGTTCTCCAAAGTACTTGTATCATATAACTGTTTCCGACCGCAGTACCACCACTGAGCACCACTCAATGGTGGTACTGCAACACTTCTCTGAGTTTTGTAACACTGCCCTACGCTTCAGAATGAGCTGAGCTCTTCAATGATTTAAAGAAGCGCAAGTTATATGAGTGCAACCACAGACACCATTCAGACCAGCTTGTTATAAAAACTTATTTTCATGTGTAATTTCACATTGTTTTCTGTAGGTAAAAAATTATGGCAACGCAATCCAACTGCAGGATGGGCAGGGCAGGAATAAAGAAATCAGCACACGGAAAATGATTAAATGCAATTTGCGTGAAATATCTACAAAAGGGGTAACATTACATTATATTACTTTGCACAGTGCTTTGTTTATGTTTGCGATCTTCCTCCCTAATTAAGCTACATGGTACCTCTCGCAGTTGATATTCGTACCCTTTATAACTTCTGTAGGGTACTCGGTTTTAGTTTCGAATTAACTTAATGTATATGGATAACAACAAATCTAATATACAATATATGAAACAATTACCTGTTGTGTAGCTTCCTGAGTCACTAGCGGGACTGGCAAGTTTCTCGGATTCCAACAGCCGATCTGTGATGCCATCTGCAACGAATCATCGAAGCAATTAAGCGTTAGCCTCTATCAGGCATGGTCTGTTTACGTTCGAGCTATCACAGGAGTCTTTTAGCAGGATGATTTAACGCAAATGAACACGCAACAAATTCTCACCTTCACTTGCGCGCGCAAGGTCAAAGTCGAAGGCCTTCTCAGATTTGCGGCTTCCTTCTTCCGCTGAGCTTCCACTGCGACCATCCTTAGCCTGAGAAGAAAAAAACTCTTCATTCTGTTGACATTGACAGAGAATCGTCTCAGTCTTTTAACTATAATTAGCAGCGGAGAATATATCCTGTAGCAAAAACAATTAGCGTGTGGATTTATGATTGAAGCTTAAGTTTCCCAATTACCATTCGTGGACACACCCCTGTTTGTCACGAGACTTACCTTGCATCAGTTGTCAATAAATGGTAATGCAAAAGATGGAAATCGATCTATATTAATCGCTACATTGAAGAAAGTCCACAGGCGTGAAAGCCATGCCAAGAAGCAGTGTTTCCTGAAGATTGGGTTTTTCGCGCAGATTCATGTAAGATTCATGTAAAAAAAGAGCTTGCTTTCTAAACTAAATAATTCCGTTTTGATTATAAAAAGTGTATTTGTAATAACATTTGCTTTCACGCCATTTCCTAAAACTTCGCTCAAACCAATAAAACTACGTAAGAGTATGATTCAGCAACTGCCAGAGTTCATGGTATTTTTTCCAACTGTATCTCATATGTCTGATCAGCATTCTAATATGTTGATTTACGCGTCTTTCTAACTTCATCTTAAACCTTCTCTTTCAATATTACAGATTTTAAACGCTGTGATGTGAGCCAGAGCTTCACAGAAAGCGGCCATGACGTGTTCTGTAACACATATACGCAATAGATTTTTAGAAAAATCAGACGTATAAAACGCACCCCTCTTAGAAACTTATGTAGCCGTCCAATGTGCCTTTCACAAGCGTTACTCATCGCACCCGAAATGCCTTAAGACAACTAATATATTTTTGTCACAACTATATTTGCAAGTCATGCTCTTCTTTCACATTAAAATGACGAAAAAACCAAGTTCAGGATAGAGAAATATGGTAGAACTATCTTGCACTTACAGAACCGTTTAGGCTTTTCTGGAGTGATGGGTTAATTAACGTGGTTGTTGCATAGGGCTCTGGAATCGAGGGGAGGTCTTTTTTGTAGAAAGTTGTCATGCTCTGAGAATCTACTTCTGCATAGTCAGGCGCATTGATCCCACAGTTTAGAGGTGCATAGACACTGCAAATATAGAAAAAAAGACACTATTAGCATATTTTACCAAAATTTGTATTGGTGACACTAACGAAATAAGACAGACTGAGCTTTGAAAGCCTGATTATGACTAGTTATTTTGGCATCAGTACAGTTAAACGTATTATCCATTATGTTTACCTTTAATGATTTCTATTTGTTGAAAGTGTGTTGGAGAATGTAATAACTTTTGGCCGATACTAATTTCACCAAGTCCACATTAGCAGGTTCAATGATTTATCTACGTTTCGACCATGCATACTACAAATATCGGTTTAGCTCTTTGGCCACTTTACTGCACTGCTAAAGTCTCAGCTGAAAGGCATTTCTGTACCTCATTTAATTTGAACAGTAACCACAATTGCAGCGAACGAAATCAGCAGCTTTGTGTTAGGCAGCTTAAGACATAGCATTGACTTCCACTAACAGGTAACAGGTCGTTGTTACATGTCAGCATTAAGCGTATTAGTGACAGGCTTGGAAGCAACTCACCTAGAATAGTTAAGATCATTTGACGCACAGCTCATTTTGTTAAGAAGCTTGGTTTCACAAAAAGGGTCCTTGGATTGGTCAGAGGATCTCCAGGCACTATGGTTAATCCACAAGGCTTCATGAGGGCTCAGACCAGGACGGCCATTGAGGGAATTGAAACAGTTGCTGGGGGTTGAGGTGGAGAGCAAGGAATCAATACTTTATTATTTCCAGTCTGCTTCGGCATCATTTTTCTCTCGAAGCATGCAGCAGCCATGCCACGTATAAATCAGGGTGCACTCAAAGCTGTGACGTGAATTACGCAATTTATTAATAAGCAGAACTGCTCACCTGATGTCTTCTTGCTTATGTACAGGAACTAGAAGTAAGATGAAGGTCAAATTTTAATCGAAAATTGAAAACAAGACAACATGTGAATGCACAACAAGCTTATAAAACAATTTTATTCATGATGTGAAGGCGGGGACGTGTTAATTGGCACCAATATATTTACTTAATCGCTCCAAATCTGCTTTAACTTAGATTTGGCTGGGGGATAACGTGCACAGGTTGGGAGCATGTGCTTCTCACTACTCTATTTCACTGCTATACGGGTTAACCGCTAAGCGTCGATAAAAATTAGTCGAAAAATACTCATTAATATGGGGAAAATGTAAAAGAAACAAACGGGGGAAGACGTAATGTCACACTTCGTCGCGATGTTGACAAAAAAAAACTAAATTAAAATAGGTTGTGCTGAGGTCCTGTTGCTTACCTGTTGCGAGCGATTTTGCATGTTGCAACCGTCGTTTTCGTATCAGAAGAAGGACGAAAACAGTGACAGCCACGAGCAGCAAGAATCCGAACAGTGCAATGAACCACGATTGGGTCACGATGTTTTGAAAAGGTGTAGAAAGTGAGGTTGATGCAGCTGGGCTTTCTGAAAAGTACAGAGAGAACAAGCAATGGTGAAGAGTTATCGCCATTAACAATACTAATTGCTTCACTTGTGTATTAATACGGCTTGTGTACTAATGCGATTACCAATCTTTGCGAGCTTCACATACTTTTCGGTATGCGCGTCTGTGTCTAATCTCTTTCGCGCCAACTCGGGCTACTGCATATGTGTCAATGGGCATGCGCCACTGAGCATGTGCCCTAATTGACAATTTAGGAATATGCAATTTGGGCCATTGTGTAAGCGCCACTGGGCATGTTACGCTAGATATGTGAATCTTCTTGGCCGGTCCTCAAGAATGGGTATCTGCTACTGGCCAGGTGCCCGGATAGACAAGCAGATGAAGAGGCAAGACGTGAACAAGTCGGCAACAGAAAATTGGACTCAAGTACAGATAAGTGAAGAAATGGGCACCTAAAGCAGCCGGGTGTGGAGAAAGAAGTGCAGTGAACACATTGAGACCAAAGCGTGCACTGAGCGAGGAGCATTGAGCGACAGAAAAGTAAAGACAAGAAGACGGTAACAGAAAACAGGCTGTTGGTTTCGTGTGCGCCGTGTCCTCGCCGCTTGGTTAGCGATGAAGCGAGAGGCAGCACGTAACTCAATTCGTTGGCTGCTCTTCCTCAGGCCAGGGTTTTGACAGAGAGGGTCCGCGATCATCGATTCATATGCGTTGATGTCTGCCTGTGCGCGCGTGACACCATGCTTCTCAATTTAGTTAGTAAGCGAATGGTTACAATTTTATACGGCCGGTAAAAGTACTATCCTTACTTTGTATAGCTGTCTAAAAATTTGTTATCGCAATCGATGCTTCGCCTTTTGGGCGAAACTGCGACTTTTCTGGCTAACCATATCTCCTCGCTCTCTTGCCTTGATCTGCGAGACTTGTCATTAGGAAACTCGGGCGTTTATCTCTACTTCACAAAATTTACTTCACGAACCCTGAATTAAAAGATGATCTCTTTTACCCGCTCTTTACGTCTAATCGCAAATGGTCCGCCACTTCAAGGTACAGGAGCAAGTTTGCCGAACAAGCCTTTTCTAGCATTTATTCCTGCCGAACAAAGCATCAGGATACAACTAATTCCACGCTTCGGTCGCCAGCAATCCTGATCATTCGTCGTTTCAAGCTGCCCTATCCAACATTGTAATAACACATGCGCAAAACACTCCTGTCTGTAACGCCGTTGGGCATTGAGAAAATTTTAATTAAACAAATACATAAATAATAATGCCTTTCTTTTGCATTTCATTAGTTTAATTGACTAATACAGCTAACCTAATTATCCCATTAGTGCTCCTGCAACATCCGAAGCCACATTTGTTGCACTTCGAAGTGTCCGCATAGAATTTGATGCACCTAATTATTCGTTGCGATCTCGAAAATCTAGCAAAATACAACGGCTCACCCATTTTGAAGAGGACGGGGCTGCTGGGTGGTCCACCACCTACAGTAGTCATCGCTACGACACGTGCTTCATAAGAAGCCCCTGTTTTAAGGTTGTTTAATGTAAGGCTGTTAGTCGTGGCGTTGGTGCTGTGATTCTGGTGAATATTAGAAGAGTTTCCGTCCACGTACACCTGCATAAAAATTATGGTTATTTTTCTCTTCAGAAATTCAACACTGCGATGTTGTTCGTTCACTTCATTGCATCAATTACATGCGCTTACTATAGCTATCTCAAGGTGTATGCGAACTAATTCAGTCCATAGTTCTTCAGTAGAATTATCCCAATAATTAACGATACCTTGTTATGAGGCTGTTATATATATATATATATATATATATATATATATACACTCTGAACAGAAGCATGTGTCAGGTCAACTGAACTCAATCCCATTACTTGTCAGAGAACTGTTTGATTCGTACAACGTATGATGGTTAGTAGTGGTCGAACACGGAATGCTACTGGCACCACCGTTTCGACAAGGGGTGACGTCTCCTTATTGAATACAGCTAAATGAACTGCTCCACCCCTGCTAATCACATCAAGCCCTAATCTTCATGAGAACTTGTCTTGCTTTAACTTATGATCGTGGCAATATTATTGAAATAATGCCCTATAAGCTTTCTTTGTAAATAGTGGCATATAAACATGATTCCAGCTCAAGGTCGGACCAGAACATGTCATTGCTTACATTATATCCTCTCAGCCTTCCATTGCGGTGTTGAGGTGGCGGAGGAGACCAGAAAATGGTCGCAGTTGTGCCATTCAGAACTTGCACTTCCACACTTTCAGGTGGAGCTGTTGGCACTGTGGAAAGAGTTTGTATCACGTCAGCACTTCTACTTGTATTTTTTCGTCTTTACTTGCGCAGATATATTAGAACGTTACTCGCTACATGCCCTGTCGTTTCTCACAGATATCATAATGAACCAAGCGAGTGGGGAAACACAGCACATAATCGCCCTCGCTGACACCGCAATAAGAACAAATCTCCGAAGGTGAAAATTTGGCAACGTTTCTGTCACATTACACGATGACTAATACCTTCAATGACGAAGGCTAATAACTTCAATGGCGAAGGTCTTACAGCGGACTCAAGTGGCAAGCACCCACCGGCCAGCTCTAATTAACTTCTCTTCCCGATACGACCGACATTCAAGAGAACCAATGCTATTTTGTTGCCAGTTCTTTCAGACTTTTTATTGGTCTCAGGTAAACGTTTTACAGTAAAGCTTCCTTATTTCGGCACCCAATCATCGACACTGCCCTCTGCCCGACCAATCCAAGCAGACTCCAGCGTTCCCTCTGTACCCTCCCTTTTCGCCAGGCGCCGTGACGTAAGCGCTACATCTCTCAATTACACTAACCATTCACCAGTTCCCTCTTTGGCCGGCTGCCACCAATTGCTTGGCCACAGTGTTTCGCCTAAGGTGGCTGTTCGCCTTAAAATGTTAGCAGAGCGTTCAAACTAAACGAGTTCGTAACACACAAGAAGAAATCAGTGCGATGAGCATCATTAACCTACGATGATTGCTGCATTCTTTATTGCGCAAGTCAAAGGCATACGTTAAAGGATAGCCATTTCAGCTGGTGAATGACAGTTTGTAATTACCATCTTCCAGGGTCTGAACATTCCTTGAGTTGCTTGGCGGGCCTTCGACACTTCTGTAGAAGGGCACAAGAAAGAACTCGTACTTCGTGAACTTCTTCAGGTCATTGAGTACGTATGAGAGCGCGCCACCGTTCAGCACAGTGACCATGTTGTACTTTTGCGAGCCATCACTCATGTCCCGGAACCGAATATAAAAGCCCTCCACGTAATCCCTCATGCCCTGGATCTGCGTGACATAAACAAAGACAGTGATTGGTTAAGGCGAACAGGCATCGATACTCGATACAAGTTATAAACAGCTGACTTCTTAATAAATGCTTTCAACTGCACTTAGAGGCGTCCAACGCAAAATAAAAAAGACTGCTAACAATCAATTCTCATATAACTGTTGACATCGCGGTACTATGCATACGCTTTAAGCAACCGGTCACTCAGCGCCATTGAAACAGGCAAGAAACCACTTTAGATAAGATCTTTTTAAAAAAATATAACAACCTGGTCCTGCAGGCACCAGCGGCTGTCGGTCAGCGTAGGGTGCCATAATTTACGACATATAATGGCTAGAACACATTGACCGTCCCTCCTTCTTCAGGTAGTCTACCCACTGTGAAATGTCACAAAACAAACGACAGAGAGGCTTCACTGAAGGGTGGGAATACCTTCCAATTCAGCTTGACGGCTGTTGAACTGACGGCCCGGATGTCTTGCAGTGACACGACGCACGAGCTGAGCTTTGCGCGCGCTTCGTCAAGGTTGAACTCGGGGAGGAAATGTGGCGTCATTCCTGTGGAAATTGTAGAAATAATTATTGTAGCTAATACTTTTATGTTAACCCATTAATAAGTACATATGAGAAAGAGGGATAGAAAATATATATCTTTTCTAAAAATCTAGGGATAAGATACGCTGCCTTCCTTTTGCTTCTAGGATCTGGATGAAGAGAGGATGGGATAAGCGGACGAGGTATGAAGGGGAGGCTGTAGTATTAGAAGTACTGCTCCAAGACGTCGCTGAACACGAGTTCGACAAGGGTGCGAAGGATTATCTTGCAATCTTCAAGCGATTTTACCGGGTTGTTCTATTGCACGTAGCGATCTGGAGTGGTGGTGGTGGAAATGTGGACAAGACGTGTTCCTTGCGCGACTTCTGGTTTCCGCAGTCCCGTAACAGCTGCTCTGCACTCACTGGCGATGGCTTCGCAGGCACTCACAATCTCGTCCTTGATTATGTTGCAGGTCACGCGTAAACCCTCGGATTTATTGCAACATGGCAGGGGTGACGTTCTTTCCACTCATGAATTACCAAATTTAGTGCATGTCCATGTGACAACTATTGCATTGACCGTTTTCTTAATTTGGCTGCTGCAAAAATTTTTGCAAGTTGCCTCAGACAGGTACTTGCAGCTTTTGTCAGAAATGAATTCATTCTAAACTGACTCAATGAAATTTTTCTACTTAATTGCACATTTGTAGTGCAACTAATGTCATCCTAAAGTAATAATGCAGAAGAGTTAGAATACCTCTGGCTCTTCAATTCGCAGCCGCTGCAGCCGCAATTCCGATGGGGTTAAAATACAGGAACGTTCGTGTGCGTCGCAATTGGTGCACGTTAAAAAAACCCAGGTAGTCAAAATTAACCTGAATTCTTCCACTACGTTGTCTCTAACAACCCACTGTAAACTTCAGAGACGTTAAAATACGGAATTATCATTTCGCGTTGCATTTGTTAACCTGCCTGATTGTTTTCTCAAAAAACAACATGAAGTAGATTTGAAATTCGCAGCATGCAAACTTTATTTTAGGAAGGCTTCCTACTTCTGACGAAGTGTTATCTTTTAGGAAGTTAGGAAGATTTAGTATGGCTGCTTATCTTGCATGTAAATTAACTGGCATACAAAATAATTACTGGGTTGCTAGCTAAAGACTTGCTCAAACGAAGAAAACAGGAATTCAGAACTAAAAAATCAATATCTCCCACAAGAAAGCTCCTTAGTCAGTGCCGCGCGAAACACTTCGTTTAGAGTTTTAAAATTCGTATTCTGTAGCAGAGTATTGGCGGTAAATGAGCGAAAGTGAAGTAGGACACTCTTAAACTCGCGTATTTCTAAAGCTTTCAAGTGCTTCAAAGGAAATAAAACTAATACAAACATTTCTGGCATGTCGCGTCACTATACTGTCACTCTCAGCACTGCCGCTATGTGTGGCACAGCTGCTGCATATGGGTCTGCGGTGCACGAATAATCATCTCGTGATTTCGATGACGTAAACACGTTTGTTCGCGTTGAAAATCACACTCACCTAGAGTTCGTATGGGTTCAGAGAGAGGACTGGGAACTCCCAGTCCATGTGAATTTTCAGCTCGGACGATGAACACGTAGCGTGAGTCGGGACGCAAAGCTTGGATGGTGTATTTTTCAGCAAGTACTCGGTGGGCTGCCAGCACCCATCCACTCTGCAGATCACTGCTGTAGTACTCAACTGGAAATAAACAGACGATATTTATTTAGGCTAGGTTATATTGAATATACTCATAGATCTTTTAAATTTTATTTTAGCTTGTAAGATCATCACAATGAACGATTTTCTGTTCTGAATTGTTATAATGACCGCTGGAGAACTTAGCTGTGCCATTTTCTTGCTGTTAAGTGATTATTGATGGATTGCATATTGACCACTGTCTGTATTGCTTACACATTGCGCGACTCCGACTCACTTGTGTATCCTTTGAGTGATGACGCTCCCACTTTCTCGCTGCGTCTCCAAGCAAGCGTTATCGAAGTTTCGGTCGTGTTTACCGGCACTGGCTGTGACGGGGGTCCAGGGAATGTTGAGGGATCAGGAGAGCGATGAAAGTTCACGTTAGGGTTATGAGGGGACTCAATAGTGAGAGATGCAGTCCAAGACGTCTCCCCGCTTTCGCTTGAAGCCTTGCAGGTGTATGCTCCGCTGTCCAGCATTTGGAGATCTTTAGTGAAAAAGAACGGCAGAAGTAAGAACTCCCACGTTGTTATAGCTCACCAGCTACCAAAAGTTACAACATGATAAGAGCTGTTGATAGAATTGTATATTTCGTTTTACTTTCAAGATACAGTTCCGAATCACTTCTATGTCTTTTTTTTATGTTTACGAGGGAATACCAAAACTAGTTTAAACGAATGTCTCTCACGACCTGATAGCATACAGAAACTGTTGTGTCCGCGACTGCGCACTTGATAAGCGAGCACAAGTAATGCGCTTGTGTGAACATGTGGTTATAAAGCCGTGCCCACTGCGATGTTCTGTTCATTGCCGGTGTAACCATGCGGCCGTAAGTGCCGGACAATAAAGCTCAGTATTTCGTTGGATCCTTGCCTGCCCCATTCGTGGCCGACACGCAACAGAAACCACAACCTCAGTTGTAAGGAAGTGTCGCCCTGATCGAGTTCCTTTGTGAATGCTATATAGTTTTTCTCGATGGGAGCAGCGCATTCACCTTGTATCTGAAGGGTGCCAGACTCCGAAAGTGTATATCGGGCGCGATCCTCAATCCTTAGTGGCGCTGAGTTGTACAGCCACTGTACTGTGGGTTTGGGCGTGCCAGCCGCCTCGCAAGGCAGTTGGGCGGCCGTGTGCAGCGGCAGAGTCTGATTGGCCGGTCCAAGCCGTATGATGGGAGGGGGCAAGTCGGCCAACGCGGTGACCTCCAGGTGACCCTTGGCCATACTGGATCCCACCACGGAGAGCGCCGAGCAGACGTAGTAGCCACGGTCTTCTTTTCGCACACCAGAGATGGTCAACGTGCCTTCGTTACTCACCGAGAAGCGGCCGTGTGACTTGCCCGGAAACATCAGCACCTGTGTGACACAAAAGGAGGGGGGGGTATCGTGACGGCCGCGTTTGCGTTGCTCTGAATGACAATAATGCGAAGGTGAAAGCTATTGAGGCATTACAATGCTATTTAGACGAAAGGGCACTGTTGAGCGGACAGCAAGTACGCAAACACGCTCGATTCTTTGCTCAAGTATTTGGAAACCGGCGTGTCTTAGACAACCTGCACACAATAGTCATCTTTCACCATCACGTGGCACATTTCTCATTCAGCCATGGAAGCTCATGCAGTGATGGAGGAAGATTCGCTCGTGTACTTATGGAACAGTCGGAACATATTCGCTTAGTCACCGTGGTGAAGTAGTCAATTTTGGCGTTGCGGAGCTACGCCCGAGAGCGCGGGATAAAATTCTGGCCGCGGCAGCCGCAGTGCGATGGAGGCGAAATTCAAAAACGTTCGTTCACCGGGCATTGGGTGCACGTTTAAGAACCCCAGGTAGCAAAAAATACACCGGAGTCCCCCACTATGGCGTGCCTCATAATCATATCATATTCTTTTGGCATGTAAAGCCACAGATGTTAACGTATTGTCTCAAACCTTCAATAAACTGTTCCTTTATTTGTTGGTAATGTTCATATACCTTCGTAGACGTGATTTTAATGCGCAACGCACCAAGAAACGTTCACTCGGGAAGCGGTAATTGAGAATGGCCCTTCAATGCCAACCCCATGCTCTTCCAGAGATATTCAGCATGAGATAGAACTAGCATATATTAGTTGTAATAACGAGTGAAATAAATACAATGCGGGAATAGTTAATGAACCAACCTGGTTGCCTTCTCGGGTCCAGAACACGGAGGGTGGGGGGTTGCCTGTCGCGAGACAGTCAAACTTGGCGACACCGTTGAGCCCCACTTTCTGGTTCTGGGGTGTGAGGCGGAATGTTGGACGCGCTGGAGTGAGTAAGGCAAGAATAATATGTCAGTAGCTTTCCGAAGCCCTGTCTTTCATTTAAATGCATCCGCAAGCAAATATTTAGGAAGTCATCAGCTAAGTTCTGCCTCAACTTGGGAGTCATTACTGATTCAAGCTGATTTTTTTATTATTATTGACAATGAAATGTTAATGTCAACTGCAATGACGTTTAGCAAGTTTCTGGTGTCATCGAGCATGACAGCGGGTTATGTTTTACTTTATATACTTCGCTTTCCATAGGATACACAATTTTAAAGATATTGTTAAGGCTCAACTTGAGCATGGCGTCATGACTAAATTTACAGCTGTTACATCAACAAAGTTGGGGATATAACACAATGCTTATGACAAGCTCTATTCACAATCACGCAACAATAGATGCTGCTGAAGTCATACAAACGAGTCTCTACTTACAGTGCACAGTTAATGTCGCCGAAGCAGAGACTGAGCCAACAATGTTTTCTGATTCACAAATGTATGTTCCCTCGTCTGCGAGAGCAACATTCTTGATGTGCAGACTCTTGTCCTCTTGAACATAGGCCCTGAAATAAGAATGACAGGCATCTGAATGTATTCTTTTTTTTTAAACAAACACTTCGCAACATGTTTGCCTCGTTCTTATTTTTTTAGAGAAACAAAGAAATGACACACACCTGCAACGCATATTCGGCAGGCAAGAGCAATTTAACACCTCTAGCACGTAAAGAAACACACGGAAAAACAATGCAGCAAGAAAATTCAACTTATCAGTAGGCAAGAAATAATTATATATATAAACAAGAAACTTAAGCATACTTCACAGATACGTATTAAACGGACAATTCCTAAAACGCCAGTTAAGAAGACATGTTGAGCGGTGTTTTCAACTTACTACATTAAAAAGTAAGTGATTTTGAGCTGTTATTGCGTCGTGCTCATTTTCTTTTCTTTTATTATCTCCATATGCGGGCGCTCTTTCGCCGGCCCTGTCCCATACGCGAAAAGAAAAACCTGTTTATCATCATTATCTCCCAATGCCACCTCGTAATCACTAACATTGCAGCTAAACAAACGCAAATATTTCAAAGTGCAACTGTCCAGCACGTAACCGGTTACATCAGATGCCGGCGCCTGCGTAACCACAAGATTATGCTATAGACTGAATCACTGTTGCGCCGTTAAGAAAATTAAACTTAATGACTCGCGTTTCCTTTGCTGCCCATTCCGTTTCTTAAAGCATATTATTTGTTTGGAAAATAACATGATAATTCGGGGATATTTTCCCATAACCAGGCGTTGAGTGGGCTGGGATCTCGTGAACTGAGGTTATGGTTACCACGGCACCTAGGTTAATTAACAGCTAGGTTAATTGCGAGACTTCGTATTGATGTCAACCTAGAACACTATGCCGCATACAATATGAGCACCTACTAGTAGCTAGTCTCTGCAAAACATGGGTGCATATGCCGCCGCGGCCGAGCAAGTTATGATCTCCTGGTCTTAAAGTTAGAAAGCTGTTGAACCAACGCGCATTACTTGCGCTCTTGCTTGTTACGTGACCCACCTGCCAACGGGCATCTTGCCATCCTGCCTCCTCCACGTGACCGTCGGTTTGGGGTCGCCATTCACCTTACACTGGAACTCGACGGATTCTTCCGCAAGTGACGTCACATCTTCCGGGACCCGGACGAAATAGGGCTTCGCTGTGGTGGAAAGAAAACGTGCACCGGTGACACACCGCATTGTACTACGCGAACAAGACTTAAATAGGTTGATTCTTAGGTTTTGGAGAGGCTTGTGATTTTTCCGTTTATTCGATGCGATCTACAGGGCCTTGAAAAGCACTGACGCTGAAAAGCTCACCACTCTTTGTGGTATATAAGGACGCAGCGAGAACCTGTGCCACTTCACTAGGCATATACAGTATAAACTTCGGCCCTGAACACCTGCTGCGCGTGCTCTCCTCTCTCTTATTGCTGAGCTTTGGCGTCCAGCCACAAATACGTGAAGATTCTCACGTCTTATCTGCTTGAAATGTCGCGGTTCTATTATTGAGGTGGCAATTATATGGACACTTCAAGCACATTTCTGCCGTCGGCGTAGCCGTCGCCGTCGGCATGAGGTTCCGTATAAAGTAAAAGGGCGATAAAATCGTCACCGCGCGCCGTATGGGCGAGTGAAAGCGCGCGTGGGATGCGCCCTATCACGGAGAGCGAACGCACGGCGGAAAGCAAACGCGACTTCCGTGGCGCGAAATGCCATGGTGGTATTGGAGGGAGGGAGGGAGGTAGGGGGGGGGGGCGACGTATTGCTGCGGCACCAAATGCGTATCTTGCAACCGGGCACAAGGGGAAGTGGCGACGCAATCTCCCACGCGAAAAGAGCAAAGCGGGAAGGCAGCGCGCGAGGGAGGGGAGGGGGGGGGGGGGGCTTCTACTCTGCCACCAAATGCGTTCATGTACTTTGCGTTTTGCGCTTGGTTCTTTATTATCTTTGCGCCGATACGGGCTGCCGGTGTTGTCGCGCGCGCCGTATCTTGCAAGCGATCTTCACACGTCTCTGACCTTTGTATGCGCTGTGCATTCGGCCGCTCAGTTTCCGTTGAAGCGATAGACCGCACGAACCTTCGCTCGCTGCGGCGGCTGCGCTTGCTGCCAGCGTTTTGACAGTGGTTGTCTGCGGTCATCGAGTGTGATCTATTCATGTGTGCTTGTGCGCTCTGACACCACGCTTGTTAATTCAGTTAGTAAGTGAATGTGTCCAACTTTATGCAGCCGATAGAACTACTATCCCTGCTTCGAATAGCTCTCTGCTAATTTGCTATCGCAATTGAGGCGTCGCCTTTCGGGCAAAACTACGATATTTTTATGTTGTACATCAATTAGCAGTCTCGGTCTCTATGAAACATTAGTGACGTGGCGCGAAGTTTCATCTACTGTACAACCGAACAACCCCCCCCCCTTCTCAGGCCCCTCGCGCTGAACGATAGATAGATAGATAGATAGATAGATAGATAGATAGATAGATAGATAGATAGATAGATAGATAGATAGATAGATAGATAGATAGATAGATAGATAGATATGTGATGGCGCCGCGAAATTGTTCGCCCACGCTCATCCCGTCCATTTCTGTGGTATTCACGACGTCAATGTAGCGGTAAAAGCAAGCTCAATCGCTTTCACTGACATTTACTCAGCTTCTACTGACCAGAGCTCGTGCGCACAGCGGTACATTTCGTCTTGTAAAGATAACTTCAAGGAGAGCACTAAATAAATTCAAGAGGCCATATAACTGCGGAAAAATTCGCGCCACGATCGTCTCATCCAAGATGCGCTACATGCCCATGCATGTGTTTGCAACATATGTAACGAACCCCAGTTATAGGTGGAGAATACGGGCTGCGAGTAGATCGCGCGAGTGTGGAGAAACATCAGCTTACTGTGCACCGAGAGCAGAGCTGGCGGCGAGTCCCTGGTGCCGAGCATGTTGGCCGCCCGGCACACGTAGCGTCCCTGGTCGGAGGGTCGCACGTCGGCGATCAGAAGCGCGCCCTGGGCCAGGAGGCGTACGCGCCCCGTGCCCGGCTGCACCTGGACGCCGTCCTTGAACCAGGTGACTGTGGGCTCGGGGTGGCCCCTGGGAGGCACGCACTCTAGCGTCGCCGAATCGCCCGCCGCCACGTGGACGCTCTTGGGCAGCTGCCGGAACTCGTCGCGAAGAACTGTGTGTACAGAAGGACAAGGGGAAAGAGGGAAGATGAGTTCGCACATGAAGCGAATTTGGCGCACTTTGTATTTTGGCGCATGTGCCACCTGCCATGTACTGTCAAACGCGATTACATCAAACCTGCATAGGGAACCTCAATATCGCCACTTTTCGACATTGTGAAGATGCAGCAAGAATATATATTGCCGAACGTACGCCTATTTCAAACCCATATTGCAACCACAGCCGACTATTCAAACTTCACGCTGTGATAAACGATTGTGTCAGGTAGCCTGCCTGTGCGGACCCCCACTGTCACACCTCACCAAGGATAAAGAAAACACAAAGACTACAACGACCATAAAAACTTCTCCGTCAAACCACGGTGTGCTCCGTGCATGGACTTCCCGCCCCCTGACAACGCAGCGAGACATGCGTAAATAAATATATTTTCCTATCAAACACTGCAACTTGCTTTTCTATCTTTTTTTTCCGCTTTTTCTTTTTAAAGCCGCCAGTTTCACTGAAATCTGACTGCTTAATGACAACTTTCGCTCGTTTTTATGGTCACGCTGATGAAACCAGTTGACATATATCAACTATCTTTGAGTCAAACTGAATTAAGGCCTCCAAATAAGTGTCATGCTGTCGACAACACACGTCCCTCATTAAGCTTGCAACACGCACCCTATATCTGTAAACAGTAGACGACACCATGCTCATTTGCTTTTTGTGTTGCGGCTGCGTTTCATACACTGTCGTCATACTGTGGTCGGCATTTGGCTACAAAGAGTGGATGAAAATCCACATGAAAATACATGCGAATACGCATGAACATCGCAGACAACGATATGACGTATGGGAGTTGCCTTGTCATGTGACGAGCAGATGATGTCGGCAATTGCTGCACATCATCGAAGAGCTGGCAGCCGAAAAAAGGGCATAACTCAGGGCCTTGTAAACAGCGCCCGACAGGTCGTCTATCTCTGCTGCCATTTATTCCCGCCAAGTGCAACAGCACGAAGGCATGCATATGACGTGGCGCATGCGCCATAGAGGCGCGCGGTGCGTCGGGTGTGACGGGGCAGCCTGACAGCGAGGTACCTAGCCCTCGCGCACCGTCATCGTCGAAGTGGCCCGACACGTGTCGGTCAACCGCCGCAAGTTGTTAAATGACGAGGAAGCAGGCGGGGACAAGTCACGCACTGTCTTTATGAAAAGCGTGCAGCACACCCAAAACTAGAGCTCGCATTGGCCAAACAGTCAGTTCCTGCAAGATGTAGTGCATTTCTTTTTGTCGCATATTTTAGTCACAAACGGCTCGTAAGCGTCGGGGGAAGACACACGCATCGAGAAAATAAAGTGCTTTGCTGAGTGAATGTGCGTCCAGGAGACTGCATATGCGCTGTATACAATACATCTTGTCGTTTTTATTAGTAGAGATTTCGAAATAGCCGGGTCTTTTCTGTGGCCTATACTTTCCCATATTTCGCAATTACAAAAAGAATAAGGATAATTGTTGGAAATTACGCGCTGTTTCTGTCGTGCATTTAGGTCAAAATAGCTTCGCGGCGTGGCTTGCTCCTGAGCGCTGCACGTATTGGAGGTGTGGCACAGATTTTCACGTCCATTTGAGCTGCGGCTAATGCGCATGCTTTGACCACTCTGAAGGCACGGAGTCCTAGCTTTAACGAAATACTTCTCCGATTTCTCCTGTAAACTCCTGTAAACTCCTGTAAACACACAATGACACGATGTGATGGTTTTCTCATCACTGCAAATATTTAGCGAGAAAGGGCTTGGATATGTATACCGTGGCCATGACTCACCGCCATTGCCTCATAGAACAAAATCCATCTAATTTATTTGGGGCTTTGGCTTCTGCCGCGTGGTTTACGGCCCAACCAGGCCCCACGCACATATGTAACGAACCCCCATTATAGGTAGAGAATACGGGCTGCGTGTAGATCGCGCGAGTATGGAGAAATATTGAAAGGCGACAAGCGTCGTTACGCGAGTTGGCGCCATTTCAATTCTGGCTGCACTACTACTATATGAGCGAGAATAGGAACTTGAGCCCAACTTTAGATCCGGCATTCTCAACGAACGATAAGAAGGACATCCAAGTGGGTCGACCTTACGTCGGCCTTACGTCAGCTGTTAAGAAGCAAAGCATGCCGGTCGTCTGACCCAACAAGCAGTCAACACTAAAATTTTTACACAAAATTATATTTCAATATCCTTTGCTACGTGTAACACGTCTTGACGAGAATTTTCGTCACCCTGTATGTTTTCTGAAGTAGGGTCACATTACATAACAATCAGTACACTCACGTCAGTACACTGCTCAGACAGCCTTACGTGGACGCGTTGCCCAGTGACCGACGCTCGACGATTGTGTGTTCGTAGCGCAGCACTTCGAACAACGAGTAATTCATTAATTTCGTAATTCATTAATTCAGTAATTTGTTTCATGATCCAATGAATAATACTCAACCAATACATCAGCGGCGAAGCAACATGTTCCTCTAAGATCAACGCAGTCTGTTTGCAAAGTGTGCAACAGCTGCTATGCAACACAGCGTCGAGCGATACGTTTCGATACACACAATCTTAATCGCGGTCGCACCATGACTTTGTGAGTATTTCACGCTTGTATTCGTTTGTTTATTATATATCATTCGGTTTTTCGTCCACCGACATAGCCTGCTACGTTTAGCGGGCAAAGTTGATAAAGTCGAAATGTAGCAGTGCGTTAGAACAAAAGCCTGCCAATTTTCATGTTGCTCTCTGTACATAATCTCACCTTTACATGTCAATTGCGCCGTAAGTTATACGAAAAGCTATAACTGTTAGTCTTCGTCCATTATGTGGCTTTCTTTTATGCGAAAACGTAAAAAGAACACTTCCATTCACCGAAACAACTTCGAAACCCGATTTTTGCTCAAGCGTAGTAGGCTTTTAAGGCATGTAAGATGCTCTGAAGGAAGGGTGCTCTAGAAGATGAAAGGAGTCAGCAAAAAAAAAAAAAATAGGCATCGAGAAAAGCAACTTCGCAAGCCGATATAAAGGAGAAGATATAACAAACGCTAGCGGCGTCTGAACCACGCCCACACTATACGTTTGCCGGGAGACCGTGCAGTCGGAAAGGAAGCGTTTGGAAAGTGTGAACGTAAGGAAAAGGTGTGTTTTCTTTCGAGGGCGGCGACCGACTCGTACGAAGAAACAGCGTGCGAAGAGTAGTGCTAATACTGCCGCTTGTATTCGCAGGACCGCTTCCTCCAAATCACAGTTTACATCCGGCCAGACCGACTCGTACGAAGAAACAGCGTGCGAAGAGTAGTGCTAATACTGCCGCTTGTATTCGCAGGACCGCTTCCTCCAAATCACAGTTTACATCCGGCCAGAATAACGACAGAAAGTAGGTCCGAGCGCTGAAACGAGAGTGAGTTGCGTCCGTACATAATCGCACTGTGCACTTTTTCCAAGCTGATGGGAAAGAAACGTCATATGATTGGATGCTGACACACCGCGTAAAGCACATGAGATTTTCGGTAGACTCCGTGGCGCGCGATCCTTCAGACATCGGTGTTGTATCGGAATTTGAGGGCGAATCCACGGGCCAGGCTGTTAATCCCGCAAAGCTGCGCTACAACTGGTCCCGTTATAAGTTGTGGTTGCAATTTATGTCCTCGTCATCATCGTCGTTCTTGTTTGAACAGCGAAGCAGTTTAAGCCAGCCGTAATTTGTGGTTCGTGGTTTGTATCAAGAAATAAAAGAAAATAAACTTTCTTGCCGAGGCAGGATTCAAAGCGGCGTCCCCTCGGTCCCAAGGCGAGCGTCGTAACCACTAGGGTATACAGCCACGTTTGCAGAACATGCATTTATGCGAACCATATGATTGCGTTTGAGCGTCGTCGTCTTCGTCCACAGCTGGCGCGTTCGAACGCTCATGCTCTAAAGGAGGTGAAGAGGTTTTGCGCGTTATGAGAGAGAGAGAGAGAGAGAGAGAGATACGCATTCACGGACCGGGTCTGCTGGAACGCGTTGTCGGCATTGCAACGCGGTGTCGGTGTTGCAAGCTGCGCTATGCAACGCGCAGTGACGGCCGTAAGTCCGAGACGCACGAAAAGAAATTATCATCATCATGAGTAATAAGATGAAAAGTTCGCGCACACTTCCGGAAAATGCTGGGCTACGATCGCCCAGCTTCGCTGTTTCATGCGTTGCGCGGCCGAGTGCAAGGTTAAGCATTTTTTGTTGTTGTTGTTCTTGCTTTAACAGCGAAGCTGTTTAAGCCAACCGTAATTTGTGGTTCGTATCAAGAAACTGCCGCGCCGTAGCCATGGCAACCATGAGGGCGGATGAGGGCTGCGCGTTGCATGCGGTATTCTCGCCAGCTACCTCACTACCCGACACCCGCCTCTCTTCTCTCCGCGGCGCGCTGAGCCAGGAAAAAAAAAAGGCGAAAGCTTGCACTACGCCGCACAAAGCTCAAGACACAGCGAAGCTGGCCGATTGATATCGAGCGGGTAGCCCCCTTCGCGTCTGGCGTAGGCAAGCAACAGCGATCTTGGCCCTGTGCCAACCTTGGTTAGCCTGCCTGCGATTGTGGCATGCCAGGAACGATAGAGAGGTTTAGCTTGTCCCGTAATCGGGTAAAGCGGGCGGACCGGGCATTGGGACGTGTTGGCGGAGCCGTAAACGTGAGCAGCCTAGGGAGCCTACATGCAAGCGCTGTTTTAAAACAGCGCTTGCATGTAGGCTCCCTAGAGCGGCCTGTATAGTACTGCCTCCTTGTGGCGCGGCGCTCCTACAGATAAAAACAGCTAATATTGCAGTAACCAAGTGATTTATATTTCGCTGCTGGTGTAAAATTTCGGCAGTGGCGTAATCGTGTTGCTGCCGAAAACTTACACCAGCAGCGAAGTAAAATACACCTGGTAACTGTAATATTAGATGTTTTTGTCTATTAGCGTTCTGCGCCACCAGGTGCAGCACAGGTGGCAGCACCATATAGGCTGCTCATGTTTACGGTTCCGCCAACACGCCCCAACGCCCGGTCCGCCCGCGTTTACCCGATTACCGGACAAGCTAAACCTCTCTGATATCACTCGTAGGCGCCGACGCGTCCAGCGCTAGTCACGCGAAATGTCGCGAACGCGTTCGGCGTCGTCAAGAAACAGCGTTCTTGGCTCTGTGCCAGCCTTGGTTAGCCTGCCTGCGTTTGTGGCATGCCATGAACGCTGTCGCTTGTAGGCGCCGACGCGTCCAGCGCTAGTCACGTGAAATGTCGCGAAAGGGGAGCTACCTCCGAAAATGATCGATCGAGAATATCCTACATACGTAGTTCAGTTAAACCAAGTTAAGACCTAGCAGCAACCAAGTTAATACCTAGTAGTAGCAGCCAGTAAAACTTGAGGATCGACAGTTTCGCTACACCTAAGCTTTGCACGACCGAGTGCAAACTTACCCGCTTTTTTTTTTGTTGTTGTTGTTTAGTCGTCGTGTATTGCAAGGCTTGTCCATTAAGGCAAAGCACCTTATTAATATTGCAACAAAGCCACACATAAAACGCTCGACAAATGGTCAATTTTGTCGCCTTTCTTCTCTGCACAGTACTTCAAAACGATTCAAGGTATCCTGGATCGCCGCAGTCGTATTATTTGTTGCTTGTTGTAGTAGTTGCTATAGTTCGGGGACATATCAGCATCTGTGTAACATGTTGCTCGCGTCGCTGATTGTGTTGGTCGCTAACACAGGGGCTGTTATGATATTACAAGGTATACTCGGTGCTAAATGCTTCTGTAAGCGGAACACTGTAAACTAAAACTGAGCAAGACGGCGAGCTTCAATCGTGACGTCGCCGTGGCAAACTGCACAGCAACAGAAAAACGACTCACTGCCACTCCCTTGTGAGGCTGACACGTGAATCATGTATACATTTAGAGCAGCGGGCAACGCCTACATCGGTGCATAGACAGGCTCGCCGCTTGCCTGCTGCGCTCGGTATAGGCAGGAGAAATCGATCGGTCGGCCATGTGTTTCTAGCTTTCGCTTTTTTAGTTTAGTTTTCAATTCTGTTCTTGAAAGGCGCGTCAAAAACAACACCTTTCAGACAACGAGAATGCGCTGCGGTCTCTCTTTTATAGCTCAGTGTTCGACAAATACAAAAAAAAGAACACTACAAATTTCTCTTCAGGAACTTCTCTGAGCCACATGTTCGATAGGCAACAACAACTTCTCTCCGAGCGGTGCACGGCTAGGCAGTGTTTATACCGTGCGGAGTTTCTCACCAACGGTGCCCGTAGGCTACCAGGGGCTTGAGTCCGCTCTCAAGAACGAACTCAGCCCTGACCCTACTCGTCCATTACGTTCAACCCCCTCCCTCCCAACCACCATCTCCATGTTCTCTTGTTTCTTTTCCCAGATGTAAAACGAAACAAACCGGAAAACAAGCAGTAAATCACACAGACAGTCCTTTTTGAGGCTTGGTATGTTTCTTTCATGTTTTTTTTTTTCGAGAAAGCAAAGGAAATCGCGAAGAAGTAAACTTGCACGGCGATGAGTAAATGATGGGGAATTGCTCCTAAAGACATCTTTGGGTTGGCAGGCAGAAGTCCAGCTTTTTTTTTTTTTTTTTTTTTTTTTTTTTTTTTTGCTGCTTCGTTCCTTCAATGAGCACCAGTGATTTGCGTTTGCGCTCCTGCTTCTACTATTCTATGTTCTCAGGACCCGTGCGGCGAGCTTTCCAGGCGAAGTAACGGCTCTCTCTAGAATGTATAATGATGCCAGAGAGTAGATTTAGTTGTTTTGCGTTCGGCGAGGCCAGAATTTATTATTTTTATTTTCTTTTGGCCGTACGTGCTGCTCAGCAACACACATGAATCACCGGCCTACCACGTTTTACGTGAGTGCGCGTACTTCTTTCTTAGCTTGCGCGCGTCGTTATAGAAATCAAACGACTTTCCAACTGTGCCAAAAGTGGCGCACGGTTTCTCAGTCTCTTACTGATTCTCTTACTTCAGTTCAGTCTGTTGAGAAAAGTCACCTATTCTTTAACATTGCTTTCTTTCTTTATGATATTTTCGAAGACACATACGGCTCCTGTTTTGTCTCTCTTATATGCATTCATCTTGGTTTAATGCATTCGAGGATTCAATACTACAGGGCAACCCCAATCCTATATTCACAATGCAAACAGTAAAACATAACAACCAGATGACGCATGGTAAACTAGTATGATACGGCGCATTGGTAGTTTTATGCATAAGCTCAGCGTTTGCTCTCGCTTTCTCTTAAATAATCTTTAATAGGTGATGAACAACCATGCAGGAAAAATGACACGTGTGAACAAATTTATTGTGTCGTTATAAACTGATGCATATGCATACGTTACGTATATATAATCATTTCTTTATGGTTACTTGAGCCACCCATTGACCTTGTTTATTGCTAAGCACAAACTATTTAGCGAATTAATAGATGCCGGTCACGTACTACAACTTGCGAGAGCAAGGTTTAGAGTACGATAACGACAATGCAAGTGTTATAAAAAAAATAATAAACTACTAGTGCATGTACAGCCGAGCTCAGAAGTTTCCGAAGCAGGGTAAATGAGAATGAGTTAATTTTGTCACAACCTCACCACAGAGTCTGAAATGTACGTCAGCAATTCGATGATTGTAAGGTGAAGTATAAACTCTTCCATTCGGTTCAAGGACGCGTGCGCAGGATGCGACGAAATTTACATTTTACTCAGATCTCGTGATCCGAAAACTTTTCTGGTGGGGGGTACGCTTAACCGCTGAAGCTTCAGCTCACTGTTCGTGTCATATGAGGAGTTCTGACAGGTTTTGATGCTTAAAGACACTTTTGTTGCCTCCTTGTGGTTATGCCACACTTTCATTCTACCCAGTTCAGTCCACGTCCGAGGCTGAGGCTCCTGCATAAACGTAAGTAAACGTTTTAACAACGAGGATGCCACGCTCATAGGCAGCAAGGAAGAACGGCGGACAATTACAACTCTCGGGTGTTCATAACTGCTCTCGCCATGTAGAAGGATTGTCAGTGCACCTCCCTATTCAAGCACACTTGAATTGCGGAAATTTCTCCCTACGCAGCCGCTGAACAGATTTCCCTTTGATTACAATATTTCTCCTTTATTTGACATGTCAGAAAATATATAAACAGTTGGCTAAGGTAGGTTTATACTGCAGGCAGTTTGACATTTTCTGTGGAATTTTGACTCAACTTCAATTTCAAAAATTCTATCATTTAAAAAGCGGCAGGTTTTGGTTGTTAGTTGATAATCTGTATGAAAGTGATCACAATGGAATAATCAAATATAGCACCTCCAACACTTAGGAGACGTCGGCCGATGTAATGCTTTTATTCTATTGCAGCTGCGCGAGAAAGAGCCGAAGGTTCCGGTGATCCAAAAGATGATGAGTATAGTACATACAGCTGACGACCATGACGTGCACAAATAGCACTCACACTATAAATGATTCATCAACCGCCTGAAGCCTGGGGACTAAATTATTTCACATTCTTTCAGACTTTCAAACGGAAAGAAAGAAAGAAATAAAGAAAGAGCCATATTCAGATTACTTTTGCATTTAGAATGCTGACTTTGGCCCTCTAAAGTTTCAGTCTTTTTATTTATTTTATAATAAAAATGGCGTCAATCCTGGATTTCTCCCTCCAATACGTCTGACTGAGCCTCTTATATAAACATCGAAATCCAGCAAACTTCACTTGGAAGAGCGTATAAATCCAACAAAGCAAATGTGTGTATTGAAATATACAGAAAAATGAACTCCCTGCACATCAACTCTGCAAGTATTTACAATATATTATATAAAATTGGCTTAGAAAATATGAATATTTCCCGCTCTTTAAGCCATGTTTGGTGCCATTTTTGTTTATTACACGGCAAATTAGCTTATCCAGGAATCAAGGTACGCGTTTTACTAGTATAAATACTGATACAGGAGGCGCTGTGTGAGCGAACTTCGCGAATACGGGACTTTTCATTCTTTGCGCCAATAGGGCCGTTCCATTCTGAAGCCTTTCGCGGAACTCATACCGATTATTTTAACGCGATAGCGCTAAAGGCCGTGTGTTGCAGAAAATCCGGCGTCGGTTTCGGTGTCGGCGTGTGCATTGCCGTCTGGCGAAAATAATCACGCCGAACCACATCATCCCGAAGTACCCCAACCGGGCGGGCTTCGCGTGGCGCAAGGCGATAGTGAAAAAAAAGATTGAATTTCTCAAAGTAAAATCTGTCAGAAAAATCGTAAAGTACGACTTTACCACAACGTACAGACGTGATAGCGTCGGATTGCAATTTGAATATACGAGAGAAAAGCCTGATAAGCAGCCAGGGATCTTTGAATACTATCGCGTTCCACTCTCAAAGGCGAAGCTTAAGCGTCCTCCAATTCTGATGGTGTTTCGCTGTACTTTGGTTCTAGGCAACATTGAGGGGGCTGTTGAAAACCAAGCCTTTCTGAATTTTGATCGGGCCCCAGGTCGCAGAAAATACGGTGTCGGTGCTGGAGTCAACGACGTCCAATAACGCTATCGCTTCCACTCTTGAAGGCGAAGCTTAAGCGTACTCCAAGTTTTTCCGTTCAGCACGCACCCGTATGTGGGAACCTAACCGCAAGGACTTCGAATGTGCCGCCGCTACCCGGTCTGCATCGGCACTACACAATGAACTGGGTTTGAACGATAACTCGGGCTCTAGGTACTGACATTCGGTGGAAGTTATCAAGAAAACCAGTCACTGTCATAACAACCAAAAGTTTTCGGTTACTATATGAAGAACAGGCACACATATAGAGACAGAGAGAGGTAAAGGCCAAGGGCCCCCTCAAAATAACACCTTTCAAAAACCAACGTCGGCAGCCGCCAAACCGCGTGAAACCGCGACATGCGCGCCTAGTGGCTACGGCGTTGCGCCTAGAAAAACACCGCAAAGCGCACCGCTCCGAGAAGCACCGCAAATACGGTTGGAAAACACGCGTGGTTCGGCACCGCGTGCGCACAGGCCATCTTAGCTTGACGTGTTGCGTGCGAAGAGAGCCCTCTCCGACGTCGCCGAAATCACGGCTTCTGCGGCCATTTGACGAATGTTGAGCGATGGTTCGACCTGCATCCGGTGTACACACCGGGCTATTTCTGCGTGAGTGTGGACATTGAGGATGCTTACTTCATTCGTTACGGGACCTCATGGCTCTGGAATGCATTAGGTGGCTCAGCGCCAGCCATTACCCAGGAACTGCTTTTCTAGGAGGCAGGATATTAAAATAACATTTAACCAGTGCACCTAACGGTAAAGACGTTCGGTTGATTGGACTTCTGAGTGATTAGAAGACTGTTAAATGGCAACTTTGTGAAGGTAAAAGGCATTCCCTGCGAAGCGCAGGCTCCTGACTAAAGAGGCTGCTATCGTGCAATTTACTTTGTAAAAATGTAATTTAAAGGTTTGAAACGTTTGGGAAAAATTGGACACTTTTGCGGCCAGACACAAAACAAAGCACACACACCGATCATTCAAAATACAGCTACACGCGGTGATTGCTAGATGGAAAGCAACGCCGCTGAGCACGTTTGTGGATAGCATTACGAATATTGATTGCCTGCTGGTATGCGTTACTTTTCTACAATGCATCGCGTCCTTAATTTCTCATATAGGGTTACGTATTTTGCAGAAATCAGAGTAAGACGACCACTTGGACAATCAGTGTACTTATTCCGTTTCCTTGACTCGAAACCTGCGGTACTTACCATGTTTCAAAAAATATAGCGCAATGACAAAGATACAGGCACAGACAAAATCAACATGAACGCACGGGAGCTGTGGCATAATTGAATCTCAGTGACCGCTAAAAGCTTTCAGAGGAAGCAAGCGATTTGGTGAGGCATAAACAAAGTCCGGCGTTCATGGCCTGCTTGCACGCCTCCATCTGTTTCTTCACACGCATATCGGAGCGTCGTTCGGAGCGTGTTCCAAATAGGAGACTGTTCCAATTAATAATTAATGCCGTATCGGATTACATTGCAGGGTATCATAAGGGTCCATTAAAACGTTTTTGTCAAGCAAAAGTTAAGAGAAGGCAGTACGTCCAGTCGTCAGTTTGTTTAGAATTCAATGTAAAGTAAGCATTGTAAGCATTGCATTCTGTTCTACAAACTGAGCGAACGCAGAAAACCTCCCTGCTGATTCGCCTAGTTTATCGACAGCCAGAGGTGATGCCTTCCAAGTCGTGTAACGACCTCTCCCGGCTAAGGATATTGCGGGTCCGAAACGCGCCGTGAATATGATAGAACGACGCATATAGGGCAGAGGGCAACGCAGAGTGGGAAGGCTGTGGCAGGTCACTCCGCGGATTACACGGGAGGGCATATACTAGGGGAGGGCCACCGGCGGCTTCGTTTCCGGAAGAGCGCCGGTGGTGCAGTAAGCGCAGTGCGTACGCATCACGAGCGCATGTCCGGCTGCATGGCAACGCACGTAGCTGAGCCAACGGCGCACCGCGTGAAACGCGCGAACGTTTAATTCGCGGCGGTGCGCGCGTATGAGTCGCGCCCTGGCGCCTCAGGTGGCGCACGCGGTGCAACCATGCTGGGCTTTTAGTCGCCCCCGCAGGAAACGGCGCCTGCCTGCTGTTTGCCGGACACCCATGGGCCCAACGAACGGCGCCTCCCGGAGCGACGCCGAAGAATAATGGAACACGCGTTGCAGCCGTCGCCCGAACCACGGGGGTACCCCTGCGGTTATACAGAACGCTAATACGGAAACACTCTCTCCTCCCGGAGATGTCAGATTTCATACCGCGCAAAAAGCTGCGCTGCCCTCACGTGAATGAGCGCATCGTATTCACGCGTGAAGAGTGCCCGATTTCGCCCACGTATCGTCGAAACGGGCCGTAATAACCGTGCCTCCATTAGGCGCGTATACTGATTCCGCCGCACGCGCATCGCGTGCTTTCGGCTCTGTAGGAAGCTGGAGCACACTGTCTTAATGCCTACGCTCCTCTGGTGCTGTGTACGCACCGGTGGCAGTAGAACTACGGGTTGCCGCTTTGCGGTGCACGCAACTGCTCGAAGATTGCACAGCCAGATTGCACCAAGTCGTATTGCATAGTATTCAGATGGACAGTGTGTACGCTTTGTTTCGAATGGGGAAGAGGGCAAGCAGCAGGAAAACGAGCGGGGCGGGGATATAGAGACGAGGTAGCAACGGGTCCCGCAGCCGTCCGGGAGATGCGCCAGTACAGTACTTTGAGAGCGTGACTGGTCGCAGTGAACCATCTATACGCAGCAGAGCCGGCAGCGAAGAGGATTGTCTACGGCTATATGGATTCGAGACATGTCTAGCTAGGGTTCAGGGTTTTCGGTTTCAAACACGAGAAGGTTCTCCAGCAGTACTGTGTGTGCCTCGTCAGCGGCAATGTACGATTCAGGCAAGCCTAGACGATTGCTGCGAGGAGTCCAAGGAAGCTTAATAAAATCTAACGCAAGTTAGGCGTCCGTCAGGCGGCGAAAAGATTCTCCCTTGCTCGCTGGCGCTAGCGGATGATTGAAGCTAGGCCCCTGCGGACGCGTGCAGCAGATGGCCATAGCACTGTCGACCATTTTTTCTGTGTTTCTTTTAATGCACGGAACCCAAACGTCACAGTAAACAAAATACAGGCTAATAGTTTATCGTCACGATAGAAAAAAGTCACAGGCCTGTGCGGCACACGCAGCACAGTCCCAGCGTAAGCTGGAGTATCAGCTCCATAGGAGACCGTACGTTGTAAACTGCTTGAAAACTCGACGCGTTGTTTTCGGGAGAAGAGAGAGAATAAACTTTAATCAAAAGAGCACGCGAGCGTAGGTAGCTCCTCCGCTCTGCAGTGGGTGGTCCCCGCAGTACAGGAGTCCAGCGGCCTTAGCTGCCCTTCCCGCTCGGTTGACCAGGTTAAGCTGGTCCGTCAAGTCGGAGCTGGACAGCGCTGCCTCCCATTGCCTTGTGGTGGGGTGTTAGCTGTGGTGTGTTTGCGCAAGCCCATACCATGTGGTATAGCGTTGCGCATTGATCGCAGTGTGGACATTTATTTATAGGAATACAGCGCAGGGTGTATGGCGTGGTAAAGACTCAAATGTGGATACGTGTTTGCTTGGAGTTTTCGCCATATTACGGCTTCCTCTCGCGTCAGAGCATTATGCGGTGGAGGTAGTTCTTCGTGAAAGGCGATAGTGTTGTAGGATGTGAGTGTAGGTTAATGGTATGGGCTCTGGATGGAACTGTTCGGCGCGGTCATCTCGCGGCTCCCGGTGTGCATGCGCTCGGGCGTAGGCGTGTGCCTGCTGATTGCCGCGTAAGGACTCATGCCCCGGAGTCCACACGATTTGTATGTATGGTGGGAGCTGGTGCGCTCCATTCAAAATGCGATGTGCGGCCCTGGAAATATTGGTCCGGGAATAATTTCTGCATGCCGTCGAGAGTCTATCAGAACTATGACAAAATTCCAGTGCGGTCTCGTCGTGATGGCAGACGCTATCGCTAGTTCCTCTGCCTGAGCAGAGCTCACTCTGGAAACCGACGACGCATTTATTTCGGTCCCGTGATTGTCGACTACGCTGGTGACGAATGCGGTGCTTCTTGCGGTGCTACTTACTTCTTACGAATGCGGTGCTTCTTACGTACAAGACATTGGGGTGGTTTCCATAATTTTTCTTGAGCGCCTGCACTCAGGCTTGTCTCCGTCCGATGTGGAAGTTTGGGTGCATGTTCCTGGGAATCGGTGAGACGTGCATAGTTTCTTGCATTCGTGTTGGGATTTCGGACAGTGCGCTTGTCTTCCGTGCGGAATATCCAAGACGCTCCAAGACGCAGCGTCCCGTTATTTTGCGTAGTAGTCTTTCCTTCTGGCTTACCATGTGGGCCTCTATGATTTCCCGTGAGTTGTTGTACACCCCTGTCGCCTCGAGACGGAAGGTAGCCGTTCCGGGTGGGAGTCCGAGCACTTGCTCATACGTCTTGCGTATCAGCCGGCAGAGTACCTCCACTTCCGCGTTACTGAAATTTAAATATGGCGCCGAGTACGCAATGCGGCTCACAATCAGAGCCTGCACTAGTCAGATAAGGTCCTGTTCCTTGAGTACCCTCTTCCTGCTGGTAATTCGTTGAATCATGTGCAAGATCTGCGTGGTCGTGTGTTGTAGCTTCTGTATGGCGTATTCTCCACCCCGGTCCTTTTGTAAGTGTAAGCCGAGGATCCGAGGTCTGTCTACCTTGGTAATTTCTCTAGGACCTATTCGCAGGTGGATAGTTGGTACCGGGGCTGTTGATCGTCCTCGTTTGGGCTTCTCGATTATCAGGAGCTCCGACTTCTCCGGCGCACATTGCAGTCTGCATGTCTCCGCATAACTTGCTACGACGTCTACTGCCTCCTGTAATGCCTTTTTGTTGTTCTCCTATGGACCCTCCGACCATCCATATCGTGATGTCGTCTGCGTACAAGGCATGTCTGATCCCCGGTATTTTCTCGAGTTGGGCTGGAAGTTTTATTATGGGGCGACATTGAAAAGTGTCGGCGACAGCACTGCTCCTTGTGGCGTTCCTCTGTTAGGTGTGTCTATTCGCTGTGACCTCACATTTCCCAGCCCTATTGTGGCTGTACGATCATTGAGAAAAGCCCTCACGTAGCTGTACGTTCGTCGGCCGCAATTCGTGTCACTGAGATTGGCTAGTATGGCTTCGTGCCCCACGTTGTCATAATATCCCTTTAGGTCTAGTGCGACAATTGCTTTTGCGCAGCACGGCGTTGCTGCAGTCAGTACTTCCTCTTTGAGCTGCAGAAGCACGTCTTGCGTTGACAAGTTGGGCCGAAAGCCAAACATCGTGTTCGGCATCAGTTGACGTTCTTCGAGATGTGTCTGTAGCCTGTCTAAGATAACACGTTCCATCAATTTACCGAGGCAAGACGTAAGCGAAATGGGTCTTAGGTTCTCCAGGCAGGGCGTTTTTCCTGGCTTTGGTATCAGCGTAATCTCCGCATGCTTGAATTCCAGGGGTAAGGTCCCTCTGCTCCAGCGCGCATTTAAGAGTACCAGTATTGCCTGCACGGTTGCATCGTCCAGGTTACGTAGCAACTTGTTGGTGATTGCCGTCCTGGTGATTCCAGGAGTGGTGTTTCGAGTGAGTCTTGCGAGCGCTCGTGTCAGCTCGGAAGGCATCATGTCCCGGTCGAGTTCGCTGTTTTCCAGTCCGGCGTAGTCAGCCGCTGGCTTTGCATCGAGTATCGGCTGGCCCATTGCATCTACTTTGTAAGGCACACAATAGCTGATCGTCTGTGCCTCCGAAGTTGTGTAGTACTCGGCTCATCGTGTGCTTGCTTTCTCTCTTGCTTTGGGTCGGATCTAGGAGATGCCTGAGTATGGTCCACGTCCTCGCAGTGCCCAGCGTTCCTTGGAGGGAGTTACAGAACTGGTCCCAGTTCTGTCGTGCAAGTTGCTCTGCGTAGCGCTCTGCCTCGTCCGTTAGTTTCGCTATGCGTATTTTTAGCTTACGGGTGTGCCGCTGCCTTCGCCATCTTCTTAGCAGACTGTGGCGCGCTTCCCACATGTGTAAAAGGCGCGGATCCACTGCCGGATTGTCCGTGGTGAGTGCAACTCTATGGAGTGTTTGGCTACCGATTCCTGCAGTTCTCTAACCCAGCCCTCCAGATCGGTTATCGCTTGGGCTTCTTGAGTTTCTCTTTCGCTCTGGAACTTTGCCCAGTCCATGATTTTGGAGGAGCGTATCTTTATTCTTGGGAAGTTTCCCACGTGTACCGAGATGTCGAGTATGAGGTGGTCGCTCCCTAGCGTCTCGTTAGTGTTTTCCCACTCCACTTTCCGAAGTCTGGACGCAAGCGCAAGATCGGGACATGTGTCGCGGGCCGTGCTGTTGCCTACTCTCGTTGGATATGTCGGATCCGTCACTATCGTAAGTCGGTGGTGTTGTATGACGTTGTGCAATGTTGTTCCCTTTTTGGCGTGTCTGACGTACCCCCACGCCTCGTGCGCCGCGTAGAAGTCGCCTAATATGAGTAGGCCGTTTTCTCCAGCTAGCTGCCGAACGTTCATGAGAACGAATTGAACTGTCCTCGTGGTGTCCACTGTGAGCTTCGGCTTGTGCTGCTCTCTGCACAACGGTCTGCTGAGCCCGACGTTGCCTCGTTGCAGCCGCACGCGTTGCTCTACGAATCGCTTTTCCAACAGCGGTTCATACGTACCTGGCAAGGAGGCGGCATAACGTCTTTCTTCTATGAAAGACACACAGCGCCATGCGTGCCTTTCTTGCTGTGTCCCCACTATCCACACTGAGCTCGTTGTGCCCGGCATCGCATATCGTTAATTATTACGTATTCCAAAAAGTGTAAATACCATAAAGGCGCATGGAATCGCATAGAGGAGAAAATCAATCGGAAATGATGTGACGTCCTTGCATGTGCACGCTTCGATGGACGTCCCCAACACTGCAAGCATGAATGTATGGCCTTTACTCCATGAATAGAAACGGCAGTTTGCGGATGCAGCATTGACAAAACAACATATTTCCTCGATCTACTATTTCGGTAGGAGGGGACCACAGACCAAAGAATAAGCATATTGAAGCCAGGGGAATTCCTGGCGTAGTCAAACGCGAGGTTAGAAAATATATAACAAGAATGAAAGACCCTTTTGATCCCGTTGATGCACTTGTTGCTTTACATAAAAGCACGATTTTTCCCCATTCTCTTTGGTTTCATTTCATGCAGATCTTTGTTTTTGAAATGACTACAGCTTATGTGGTCTTCTTATAACAAACAAGGCATGATTGGTATTTTTGCTGTAGTTGGTACTCGCCACTTTTTAAGAGGACAACATCAAGGGCGTATATTTCTTTCTCTTGCCACTCGCTTGTGTGCTTTTTCTATCCATTCCTCAACGGCTTATACATATGTGCGTGTATGCCCTTTCAATAGGGCTCGGTTCTGCAAATGTTTTCGTGTCTTTTCAGGAGCACTTCCCATTGACGAGGCTCAACGCTGTGGGGAGGTCTCGTTTATAGAATCACTGACGCATGCCGCGGCCACTGCTGCACATCCGCAATTCGGCGAAAACATGGTAATGCGTAGCAACCCACATTGATATGCGCATGTCGGTGGTATCGTTAGTCATGCACATTATCATGAGGGTTGCTGATGCGCGTATCAGTGAATGTTAATGCACTACGCCCTTTTGAATGGTTTCTTAGCCCAGCAGCTGTCAGTAGTCCCTATGCAGTAGATGCTGACATACTTGAAGACCGTCGGATGGCGGTCGACATTAAAGGATGACGTCGTGCAGACGTCAGGTCACGGCGGCTGCCTTTGTCGCTAGCGACTGGGCTCTTGCACGGCCGCGCGCAACCTCACTTACTCACTCACTCTCACCCACACCACACTCCGAGTGCTGAACGGATTTTTTTTTTTTTTCGTTTCAGTTTTCGCTTCGGTTCAACGGAAGCAGTTCAGCTCCACTTCAACACCGGAGCGAAAAATTAACAGTTCACACCGGTTCGAACCGGTTCAAATTAATTTGCTTATGTGTATAATAATTACCGGAAAACAGCAAACAGAGAGGAGAATATGTTGAGGAAATGAAGAACCCTCTGCTCTACAACTCTGCTCATGTGGAAAGCGAGAAGGAGAAAAATAAGGGACTGGGGACTAATGATGCGGGCAGGAAGTAGAATGCGATTATATACACGTTCGTATTTGAAGGGCCCATTCACAGCCTTGGATCCAGGCCTTTGTTAACTAATTATTCTAAGAGAGCCTTGATGGACAGCTTCGTTTATATCAGATACGGCAATGGGCCCAGTAATACTTTTTTCACTGAACATCCTGTTCTTGTTGACGTTAACGAAGAAATGAATGCCTGTCGTGCATAGTCATACTGTGGATAAGCAATATGTATGTAGACTCCACTGTGTCAGTTACAATGCACGTATCATAGCCTGGCGAGTCTGCGCGTCGGATGTTACGCAAATATTAATGCGTTAATGCACCACCTAGTCTGGCCCCGACGCGATACGCTGAAAACCGTACTAACGGTGCTGCTGCATTAAATCACGGGAAGATGGTGTGCATTTACAATTGAAGTAGCATAGTTGAGCCACACGCGCAGGCAATGTACGGCTGAGGAGTTCTGGAAAAGATGGCCAATATGAACTGAAAGCTGTTTCCTTTTTTTTTTTTCGATATGACTCCGGAGGGGAAAAACGAAAAATGGAACCTCCCGGTTCAGTTGCGGTTCATCCACAATAACGGTTTTTTTTTTTCAGTTTTAGGTTCAGTAACGGTTCGATAGACTGCCCACACCCCCACACCCACACAGCCTAGGCTGCCTTGATGCGTGCGCTCTCGCGCATCAATGCAGCCTTGTGGAAGAGAAACCTATCGAATTAACAAAAAGCGCTGCGTGCACTTCAAATCTGCACTTCAAAACTGCAATTACGCCACAGAGAGAACATGTGCACTACAAGAATACGTATCCGTCACTGCTCTGATGGCCGATTGGTAGATATAAATAAATAAGAACTCATGGTCTTTTCAGAACAATCACTACTTTAAAAATGCACAAGATAACATTGTATGAATAGGACTCGCGTGCGTTCCTTCTTCTTTATGTTTGATGGTTAAGCCGGAGGCTGTTACTGCGCAATTATATAGCCAGTTTCAGTTTAGTAAACGTTTTATGACACTGCCCTGCGACGCATCAGGTTTGCCCGAAAGTCAGATAATGCCAGCATTTTTGTGTGTATCGCTGACATACGCAGTCGAATTACGCTAAGTGCGCCAATAAACCTTACTACAGCGATGCATGGGGTCGGCAATCTCATTTTTACACACACCAGCTCAGACGGCGACACAACCACTCTTCATGACGTCATGTTCCACAGCTTTCTGTGAAGGCAGTTTTCCGAGAGCCACCGGCTGGCACGCTCGAGAATGAGTGGTCACGCGATCAGTAAGGACCTTTCAGGAGTTTGCCCCGGATTTCGAGATACTGTGCTGCCCAAACGCTCGTTGCAGCAGCCGTACCCAAACCTTCTCTCTTCGACCGTTCCCTCCTCGGAGCGCCGTCCTGGCGCTCGCATGGTGATGACGTCATCCGGGGCAAGGCAAAAGCTCCACGCCGGCAGAGACGGGGCCGTGGCAGGTGTTCGATTCCACGGTAGCCGATGTTCCCTTGTATGACGATGCGGGCGAAGGGGTCGTTTAAGGTTCAACGCTGGTTTATGTTTGTGGCTCACTCTGTGTACATCAGTATCGCATGTTTGATGCGTTTCACCGCAGGCCTACGGCGGCAATGACATTATGCGTACTGGACAGGGTATCTGCGTTTGCGTCGATGCATCTCTGTGACTCATGTCCTGCCATCGAATCGAAAGTGTGCGTTCATGAAGGCAAATTACATCTTAGCACGCCATAATGAAGTGCAAGTGATGCTAAATGGCTACTTGGCGTCGCATGGAAGCTCTACAAAGCTTTTACATCAGTCATTGGAGGATCAGGTTTCCGGGATTAGTGTGCTGTTTCAGTAACAAGTGGTCTTGAGGTGTCCTTAATTAAGAAAAAAGAAAAGACGACGGAATGGTCTGGCTGATGTGTACTATATGACGAGCAGTTATAGTCGGTGTGACATTTTTTTCTCGTTAATAAACGGGACGCCGGCAGGAAAATTAATTGGAACGTTCGCTGCGGAAGCATGGGAATACACGTACGTTTGTGTACAAAATTGCTCATCTGAAAAGATCACTAACAACTGGTTTTGAATTGCCTCAACTTGTGGCAAATCACGGACAATGTGCTGACCGTCTTGCATAATATTGAAGTCACTCGCCTTCGCAAGCCGTTCATATATATTGGCGTAAGGTTCGCAGGAGCAAACGTACGCGGAGAACAACCAAATATAGACGAAGACTGGAATATCTGTTGTTCACAATATTTTAGGAAACGCTGAGCTTGGCGGCGTAGAAAAACAGTTTCGTACACGGTACAGGTGAGTGTTTTCAAGCATTAATTTTTCCCTCATGCCATGGATGAGTGAAATAACCTTCACCGGTATATTTTTAAATCTCCAGATCTATATGTTCTTACAGCTCAAGCCACAAATTGGTCTGCCGCAACCTCATTGATAATAAATACAAATAAAACTAAAGGTGTAGTTCTTAGAACCCTTAACAAGTCTAATTACACTCCTAATCTTCATCTAATGATTAGACCGCCACCAATCCAGACGTGTACGACGGTAAAATCTCTCGGAGTAATCTTTGAAGAACACCTTTATTGGAATGCTCCCATCGACATGAAGGTTAGTAAGCTTTCAAAAATCGTCAGTAGATTTTCAAGATTTCGCTAATTCATGCCGCAGTACATAAAGATATTTTATATAAATAACTGTTTTCTTCGGTCACTAATTAGTGTATTCTGATATAAAGCGTGCCTTTTATCTGATTTGAAGTGAAACTTATTCATCACTATCACTAGTAAAGTCATTTGAATAGTTGTTCAAGCCAGCCATAATTTCTGGTTCGTACCGAGAAACTAACTATCAAGAAATGAAATAAACTGTCTTGCCGAGGCGGGATTCGAACCAGCGTACCCACGGTCCGAAGGCAAGCGTCGTAACCACTAGACTATACAGCCACTTTTTTTTCTTTATTTCCAGCTTGGCTACATGCAAGCCTGAACAGGAGTTTGTCAGATCACACTCGTTTCATATTTGCTAAAGCATCCAACATTGATATCACATCTTCATGACAGTCGGTCGTTTTGTACACATCACGTACTTTCACAACCATTTCAACGAAATAATCATGCACAGATCGGCCTTTAACATCACAGTGTCTATATGCCAACAGAGAACGCCAGACTGCGTGCAGCCCGAGTAAGAAGATAACGTCCATCTGTTCAAAATCGCGTTCAGGCGGTAAAAAACGAATGCCGTGTGGATTGAGGGGTAGGTCTATCTTAAAGTTCTTTGTAATATATCCCAAAAGAATATAGCATTATTACAGTCAATAAAAACATGTTCACTAGTTTCAGCTTTGCTGCACAGAAAGCATCTGCTACCCCACGGCACATAAATGCCTTTTTCTTCTAACCACGTTTTAACCGGCAAGGTTCCCGTGTGAAGCTTGAGGAAAAAAGTTTTAATCCACGCTTGCAGAACATGCATTTATGCGAACATGCATTTTTGTGATTGCATTCGAGCGTCGTCGTCTTCGTCCGCAGCTGGCTCGTTCGCACACGCTCGTGGCAATGCTCTGCGAAGCGAAGAAGAGGTTTTGCGCGCTAGGCTCGGGAAAGAGATAAAGTAAAAACTAGAGCGAGAGAGAGAGGGAGAGAGAGACACGCATTCACGGAGCGGGTCTGCTGAAACGCGTTGTCGTCATTGGGCGCTGAGCCGTGCTCCCTCAAGGGCTGCAGAAGATAGCGCCAACCTTTCCCTTTCCCTCAAGAACCACTTATCGTTGTCGTCATTGCAACTCAGTGGAACGCGGTGTCGGCATTGAAACGCGGCGTCGGTGTTGCAAGCTGCGCTATGCAACGCGCAGTGATGGCCGTAAGTCCGAGTTAGAGAAAGAGAGAGACGCATTCACGGAGCGGGTCTGCTATAACGCGTTGTCGGCATTGCAACGCGGCGTCGGTGTTGCAAGCTGCGCTATGCAACGCGCAGTGATGGCCGTAAGTCCGAGTGAGAGAAAGAGAGAGACGCATTCACGGAGCGGGTCTGCTATAACGCGTTGTCGGCATTGCAACGCGGTGCCGGTGTTGCAAGCTGCGCTATGCAACGCGCAGTGATGGCTGTAAGTCCGAGACGCGCGCACAGAAATTATCATCATCATGAGTAACAAGATGAAAAGTCCGCGCCCACTTCCGGAAAATGCTGGGCTACGATCGCCCAGCTTCGCTGCTTCAAGCATTGTTTTTTTATGCATCGGTTGTTCACTCCGCTTCGACTTTTCCATTTTTCTGGTAATGTTAGATTCACTATATGTGTATTATCTTTGTCCTGCCTGAAATATAGCCTTGTTGCCGTAACAAGAAATAAACACGACTTCTTGAGCACAGGACAATGTCGTCAGGAGCAACTCGAGGCTATCGATCCCCAGACGTGCTCACGATTGCTTGAATATTTCTAACGTCCCATTAAAGAAGGAAGAAGAGGAAGGACGCGTCCCTGATAGAGAGAAAGAGAGATGGTGGACGCGACCGAAATGAGCAGGGACACTCACGTCTAGGAAAAAACGGGAGAGAGTGAGAACTACATCGGGTGCGATCATTTCAACAACGTTGGGGAAAAGCAAAGAAAAAGTAGAGGAAGCAAAAAAAAATAGAGAGAGAAACGGGGGTACTGAAGGGGAAGGGAAATTTGAGGGAGCTAGACAATGCAGATCACGTTTGGTGTCCCCGACTTTCCCTGCACCCCCACCCCGACGGGTGCGGATGGAGGGGCTGGGCAGTATACTGGCAAACAGGTATTTGGGCAGGCGATAGCGGAGGTGGGTTCGGGAGGAAAGACTGGCTCAGGGCCGTTTTACCCGTCGGCGACGTGCCTGGCTCTGTCACAGATTTTTACGGCAAGGCGCGATGCCACTGCAGCGCTAGTGGTGCCGACCACTCGCCGATGAGGTTTGCTTTGCGAGAGACTCAACAGCCGTGGTGCCCGGACTGGCTGCACAAGCACCAAGCGATTGTGGAGAGAAGCACTGAGACAACACGAGCGTTGTTGTTTTGTCGTCGTCGTCATTGTTGTGGTTAAATAAATGTATGGTGCTCTTCAGCTGCGATAGAAAGACCTCTCTGTCTTCTAGCATCTCAGGACATATTTGTCAGGTCTTCATGCATGCAGGAACGCCCAGGGGCGAAATATGCAAAGCTTTTCCTTCGTAAGTTCTCCTTGCCATTGACCAGCTGCTTTCGTCTAATAACATGTCCTGCATCACGATTTGATGAAATATGATGTCGCCAACAATTATAAATAGTGTAAGAGTGCTTTGGTTTTCTTCTTTCTTTTGTTTTCTTTTTTTTTTACAGCCAAGCTGTTGAAGACTAGGTAACAGGAGATTGCGTCCGTATACCGACTGGCGTGTACAACAATTCCGGCTCCATTTGCATGGCAGTTTCCCGCCAGTTGTGCCTTGGCACATGTGTCAAAACGGATGATGGATGACCCATTGTTATACCTCTTGCTCCTTGCTCTTTGACGAACATGCCAAAGACGCTCAATATAGTCAATAAGTATAATATATGAATTTACTAGAGCAATATTCACGATAGCAGACCCACCATAGACAGCTTCGCTGGCTTCTATTTCTTCAGTAGTGGAAAGAGTCTGTTTTTTTTTCTTGCGAATACGTGCGCTGAATTTTGATGTCTGAGTGTTCCTTGGGTTTTGAAATGTAATGAACTGGTTTCGCTAAACAGCGATGAGGTAGGCTCGCTTATAATACGTGGCATACTCTGTGACGCCATTGGCAGCTCCTGAAGGTCGTGCCCTTCTGCCATGGGTAGAAGTGAAGGTCCTGCAGCCATTTGTCCTTGAACGTTGCGACCATTTTTTGGCATTCCAAACATCTGCTTTACACACTGACGAGCCACATTTGTTATTTGAGAAGGGCAATCTACGGGACTTGCGGGAATCGATGCTTTCACTTTTGGCGTCTTTGAAATATCACGTCAATTATCCACAATAGTTACCCATTTGGTAACTGCTATGCAATGCACCATGCATAGCAGGGAGCATGGAAATACCTTACTGCAAAAAAAGGTATTCCGTATCATTGAATGGTATCCCTCGAATGTGCTTTTTCTCTTGAAAAAGAAAGAAGGAAAAAGAACGAGCTGTAAAAACTCATGCTGCCTGTGTACGTCCAAATTATCATTCATTTGTAAAATAGCGCGAAGAAACAGGCACTTTTTGGCCGGTAATATTGTTAAAACAAAAGGTGCGTCCGCCAAAGCGATAACTTTCAACCCGCGTACCCAGTGCCTGACCAGGTGTAAAGCCTCGGTAACGGGAAGCCGGCTGACAAAGCTCCGTTGCTCCTTTTGCCCGCTGCGGGGGCCTCCTATATAATTACGGCCGACCGACAGGTTGCTTTCTGGAAGGCTGGCTTCTCCGCCGAAAGCTGGAGCGATCGGGAGAGAGCGAATTTCGGGGGGCCAACTCTCACTCGCAGCCAACACGGCATCCTGGCAATGGGGAGGGCGGAAGCGCCCGTCGGCCGCCTTCATATTTCTTCAGCCGCCCGGCCCTCTCCGCCTCCTTGACTTCGTCGGCCCTGGTTGCCGAAGATCGCGGGGCGGCCGAGATCGATAGTGTCTAGCTGCAGAGCCGACGGCGGCGTCGGGGGCTTCCCGCCCTTCGGTTGCCGCTAGCAGAGGCACCGCGGCAATGCACGTGCTGCGCTATAAGCTCGATATCCAACACACGCCTCGAATCGACTTCTTATTTTTTTTTTTTTTGCCAGCGGGAGGCGGTGGCTTCTTGTTCCCCGCCAGCTCGTGTGTACGCGCTGCTTCATTTGTTGTCGATTACGGTCGCAATGTGCGGCGCGCCTCGCTCAGCATCGGCAGCAGCACGGCGCATGCAGAGAACCCCTGGGGTTCCGGCTGTGAAAGTGAGACGGCCGCACGAAGTCGTTCTGTCTGTCTCTCTCACTCTCTCTCTCTCTCGCCCTCGTTTCCACCTTCTTTCTGTTTTTACAGCTACCTCTAGCACGTAAACAACGTTCGACTGCAACGTTATTGGCGGGTCACACGCATTAAGTCACGTGACCCGGCATGGCGGGAAGGAACACTGAATCGAAACCCAGCCAGCTGGGCCTCCAACTTCAATTGCAATTAAAGCTGCGTGGATAAGCGATGTGCGAGGGACTAGCCTCGACAGCCACGCCGCGCCCAGACAGTGAGCGCTCGTTTCGTCCCGCGGGAGCGTCTTCGGTGGGTAGCGCGAGTACGGAGAGACCCCACCAACCGCTTTGATACACCGTGCCTACGGCGAGAAAACCAGGCCTGGCTGTAGCTGGAAAGCTGTGAAATTCTGGACGCGTTACCTCCCAAAGCTATGACCCTCCTCGGAACCACGGAGGGCTGTTACGTTGGTGGCATGTATAGACATCTATGGGTACTCGTCCTTTTTACCTGTGCCCACTAATTAGGAGTAGTTGAAAGCAGCGAACGCGTGGGTGGCTCTTGTGACTGGCAAAAGTAGAAAATAATGCGTAAAGGTTTAATATAGACTAAGCATAATGGACATACACGCAACTGTAGCCAGAGGTCTCGACAAACGTCGGGTCGCGGAAGACTGAGCAAGCCACCAGGCTGGTGTTCAAGAGAATGGCAGCTGCGTTGGAAGCCAGAGTGGAAATCACTTTGAACACTTGGATAGTAGCTAGGAATATTGAGAAATTAAAATAGAAGGTGAGAAAGAAAGCTCCTATGCATGCACACTGACCCGCGCCCTTAACCTTTCCTACACGTATAAGCAGTGTATCATCCCTCAATTTCAGCGGCCACTAATCCCCTTCTAGCATATCGATGACGAAACACAATCGCATTTTGAACTCCACAGCAACAGAACAATATGGCCAAACTAAGGATGCGAAGGCGAGGAACGGTATTGGAAGTCGACGAGCTGTGCCACACAATGTAACAAGCCTTGGCTCCTACAACATAAGGACGGCTACTGCTGTATACTCTGTACATCAGCCTATACTCTGAAACCGTTCCGAGAGTTTCATTTCATCTGTGCGCCAGCAAATATTGGCTTGAGGACGGAGCGGTCTTACAAGAAGGCATTGGATCACGAAAGGAACGTACACGAAGCTGTGCATCACCGAAGGAGCGGCATTCAAAACATAATAACAAAAAAAAGGGAAAAGAAGAACGCCGAAAGTATTTCCAGCACATTTTCGCCCTGGTGTCGCACGGCGTTGGCACGTCTACTTAACATTACACTTGAGGGCGACAGTTTCATCCGTCTCGAAATGCGTTTCATGTGGTTAACGACATAAGCATATACTCTTCATGATGGGCATGTTGGTCATGAACGTAGCATTGTAATGACGCGGTTAACATTTACAAACCGACGCCAAGGGATGCCAAGATGAGATTAGGTCGGAAATGCGTTCCATGTGCTTGGTGACTGCTTCGCGCGTGTTCCAGGCTGCAGAGCCCCCTATAAGGAATCCAAGCCATGGGGCGAACGCAAGTAGACGTTGACTGGCGCCACCGATAGAATACGCCTACCCGCTCTCATTACCAATAGGCTGCGCATGCGCGTGTGAGCGCAGTAGTCATTCCTTACAGACACCAGCATGGATAAACAAAGCAGTGTGTGCGATTAGTTTTGCCGCTGATTTTCGCACACGCCACGGCTGCTCCCACCGGCTGCTCACACCTCGTCAGTTTAGCGCTCCTAGCTGAGAGTTTCAGGTACAGAGAAAAGGACGAAAGTGGACCACATCACTGAACGGTAATTCGTTCTATCATGCTGTATCATGAACCCCGTTGTTACTCTTCCATCATGCGATTTTTCCTTCTTTTCTTTTTCTTTTCTTTTTTTACGCCCACACTCTAAACGGGGGAAGACGGAAACGAAAACACTCAACAGAAAATTGCATACAGCACTTCGCCTTCTCGGAACAGCCCTCGTATATCCGCCTTCGCTCGTTTGATGGCCAGTAGCACGACCCAGCACTCGTTCACCTTGGCTGCTTTGTCGAGCACAGGTTCTGACATCATTCACAGTAAGCACATGCTCTCTAAATGAATCAGCAGCCGCCGATTCAGAGAGCGGTTGACCGACCGCGAAAGAACTGGTGCCAGTGCCCGTCTCATTCGTTTCGTCGTGGCAATATCTCGGCACGCAGCACGCTGGCCGGTTTGATGTATATTGAAGATGGAGTACAGATTATGCGAGAAGCGAGGTGGGCGGCGGCTGGCCACTAGGCTTCACCTATGATACTTTGCTGCGATCGAGAGCTTGATAAGGAACGGCGAATGAATAACGCCATCGCTTTTCAAGAGATGCTGCGCCAGGTTATAGCGTATAGACGTTGGTTATTATTACGAGGGCGTGACAACCGACTGTTTTTGGTTGCTTTTTTTTCGACTTGTTTGCGTGACATGAGTTTTGATTGGCTGGAAAATCAACACAGAGAACGTAACCAACGCTTACGCCGAACTGCAGCTGGCTTACCTCGGAAGGAGCACGCAAGCTGTGTTCTACGTAAGAGTGACCATATAATCACAATGCAGAGATATCCTCGTCCCGACGATAACAAATTTTTCGGAGAGTAGGGTAGCCAACCGGGCCCGTCCTTGGTTAACCTCCCTGACATTCCCTTTTAGTTTCTCTTTCTCTCTCTCTCTCTTTGAGAAGTCACTTTGTATTCCGCTCCAGCAAAATGAGTGCAACTATGCCAGATACTTGCTTTCTAATTCATTGAGATAGTAAATTGTTCATGCCACGAGACGTTGCTTCATACATGATCAAGTCTTGCCGCCAATATTCATCTTCTCGGATGAGAGAAATGATGGCAATGTTTGTAAATATCCATAGTTAAATTGCACAGCCCCTCGCGATATCGATATTTGACAAAAAGTGGAAAAGAGCGAAAACAGACGAAAAGCAGTTGCAGAAAGCTTAAGCTCGCGTTCTAATGTCATCCAGGTCGCATTGACGTCAGTCTCGAGTAGCTGTTACATACACTCGTATTTATTTTTATTCATTCCCAACCTCAAAGAAACTTTAACACCACCAGCCCTCGCGAACAAACGGGCTTAAAGGTGTTGGTGAATTATTTTTTCGATGCTGGCATCATTAAACAGCGGATAATTGTTATCAAAAGAAAGACACTGCAATACTATAAAGCCAGTCTCAAAGGCGTGCACGTTGAAGGTCGCGCGCAAGCTCAATGAACTGCGTCAATCTCTGCGTAAACGAATGCTTTTATTTCTCGCTGGAGGTCAGCTGCATGCCAAAAAGTCCATCATAAAAAGAAAAAATACCAGAATCGCAAGAAAATCCCTGTAGATGGCTGCAACCTTTTATGAAACTTGCATCGAATACTGCCCTCGGTAGTCATTGTCTGCCACAACAGTTCAAAAGTCGCCAGCACATGTCTGTGCATATATACATGGAGGACCACTGGCTAGATAATTATGTTAAGTTGAAAAAATTGTTCATGCTTGTTAGAATTAGCTTCACTCATTGCTAAAAATACCGTCAGACTTTGGACGCTGCAACTATATATTCTACACGCAGGCCATCTGCTTGTTAAAGCAATCGATGTGGAGATCTGTGTTAACGACGACGTGACAGATATGGTGCAAAACTCATATTAACGGCAGACACAACAAACTCTTGGACGGCCTCCACCCGTTGAGCCACTGCCCCGCCGTCGGGCGAACTTTCTGGCCCAGCCCTATACCTGTTCTCGCTGACCATCTGCCGCCGATACAGGGCGTATCTCAGGCAATAGCGACACCCTAAAAGCCGAGAAAGTTGCTTATAGCCCGGTCGCTCAGCACCCCAACGATTCGGCGCCCATATAAATCCCCAGAAAGGGCGGGGCTGAAGTCGCGGCGTCTCTGCGGCTCCTCGCGTGCCAGGCAGCAATTGATCCCCCGCGTAAATTGGCGAGGGCGAAGACAGGCCTCGACTACCGATGCGTACGCAGCAGCGAGGGATTCGGCGCGTATGGCCGTGCACTCTCGGGCAAGCAGAATCGGCATGCAGCCATTGGATATCGAACTGAGAGAGACTGCTTCGCAGGCACCGTGGCAAACCACACGATTCACGCGAGTCGGTCTCAGCGATCAGTATACGCAGATTACTGCTAAGATCAAGCGACTCCTTGGACGCACTCTTCGGTTCGGCGCGGCCTCCTGTGCCCTGTAACGGGGTAGGAAGCAGGCAGCTCGCCGAGGGATCACGGATCCGAGAGGCTTAACACTGAGAAGAGGAGGAACTGATGTTAGGCGTCGGTGGCCGGTTACCCGCTGCCTATTTTCTCCTCGCTTAACCAATGACTTACCTTCCCCTATTTCATCAAGTTCGGCAATAGCACTCCCGGACGCAGCGCACTTCGACATTTAATGCGATCACAGTGAGAAGGTGTTCGTCTTCGGCAAGGAGGCGAACAAGCTTAAATAACTCGTTTCTGTGTGCAGATGCGCAAAAGTGACACCTTTGTTTATGTTAAACACCATTCTGAGCTTTTACGGACCCTAACCACGACATGATTATGAGGCAGGACGTAGTGGGGGACTCCGGATTAATTTTGGCGACCAGTGGTTCTGTAACGTGCAGCCAATGCACGGTACACGGGTGTTTCTTGCATTTCGCCCCCATTGAAATGCGTCCGCCGAGGCCGGGATTTGATCTCACACCCTCGCGCTTAACGGCGCGGTAGGTTTCTTTATGCTCAATTATACAACAACCGTTTCGGACTAGTATCAGGCGATTCATTACTGCAACGGGAATCCCGAGAACTTGATTAGCTGTCGTTAATTTGTAGCCTTAAGATTAAGGTACTGAAGGAAGGACCACTGATTTGTAGAAATATCTGGCCAGAGGGCTAGCAAATAAACAATTCCGTGTCATATTTCTTATTCGCAGAGTATAATTGGACATTGCCGGGTGCAAATACGGGTATAATGTTACCTTAAGCCGTGACTGCCATACGCATGAATACCACATCACGAATGCGCAACACCATGCCTAACTGTGACTTTCATGCACTCTCGTTGGGCTGTGAAGTGTCGTGTGTGTGCGATGTTTTCGAACAGGTGCAGACGAGTGTGCGACATATTTCGGTCATCGACCGACTCACTGCGCAATGCTTCCGCAGTTCGAAGCACCCTTGGACACCCACGTTAGGCTATAAGAAATCCTATAGGTCGCCAACACCGCCTATAAGCATAAAGCTACAAGCGTATCTGCTATATGCAAATGACCAGTCCTCTCCAGCTGGCCCGTGCAGAGTATAACTAGGCCTTGTATTTCTTACAGCCTACTACATGTGTCGCGAAAAGAAACAAGCGTCACTCCTATAAACGCTTTTGAGGGAAGAAGGCATGCGGCACACGCCCCATCGCACAAACGAGAGCGTTCGGGGACGCTATAATTCTCAACGGCAAGAAGCCTCTCGCCGCCCTCCACGCAGCGTGGATGTATACTTAGCCTCACCAATCGCCCGAGGGCTGCAGTCGTCGGCAAAGACGCGAACGCTAATTAAACGAGACTCGAAGCGCTTGGCAGCGCCCTCTGCTTGAAGAGATAGAGGATAGCGGCGGCGCTCGAAAGCAAGGGTGGAAAATATCAGTGCGGGGCGGCGGTGTGTGTTGGTATAGACGAGCATGCATGCCGCACGTGAAACGCGACTGGCATTCTAAGCGAGGGCGCAACCTCCGCATGGCTGACCACGTATATGATGAATATCCCTAATACGAACGTAGTATTTGTTTGCGTACACGTCAGGAGACGGCCCCTTCGAGTTCGCGAAGCTTTGCACCCATCGGACTACATGCTGCTGCACCCGGTACAGAGGAACCAAAAAAGAAAAAAAAAGGCAGAGGAAACATCTGGGGAGATTCGCGGCGTGTATGCTTGAGTAGCACGAACGCCCCAGATCGGCCTCGCGCGGGCGGCGACACGCCTTGTCTGATGAGCGTGATAGTCCTTTGATGTACGTTCGTGTGCACGCCCGGAGGCGTTGTCGCCGGACAGTCGCTGCCCAGAGTGAGTGCCACCTTCCTCGTACAACAGACAGAGCGTGGCCACCGCAACACTGCCTCCCATTCTGCACTCCTTCCTGTTCCCCCATATAACATTGCTTACTCATTGAGGAAAAACAAGAAAAAAATACACGAAGAAATCGGAGAAGCAGATGGAGTGCCCGGCCTTTTCTGTAGCCTAAGCGCGGCCGCGACCTTTCTATGTACGATCGCAATTTCCTGTGCGCTAGCGTTTCGGAAGGCCAGATTCTGTGCGTGGGCCACGCGCGGCGGGCCCGAATTGGGTTGGCCACGGGCTGCGTGCTCGAGTGCCGAGGTCCGCAGCTCCAGCCACACTCCGCCAACGAGCCCCGCCGCCAACCTAGGGGCGTGAGTTTCGGGCCCGTTCGTGCGTTTTTTGTGTGCTGGGACATCGTGCTCTACGTGTGTGGAAAGCATAAACGACAGCTGTGGATGCAGCCAGCCCTGCAAGCAAGCAGACACGAGCACACACGCTGCTTCGTGTCCCCGGGTGGAAACAGATAAAAAACTAATAAGGTATAGAAAGAAAAAGAAGTTATCCTTCTTCCACTGTGCGCCCTGATGCGCTAGTCTGCGCGTGAATCGTGTGGGCCGACGTTTTTTGGGAGCGCCAATTAGGCGCAATTAATTGCCGGCCACCGACAGCCACCTCCCGCATCGGCCCCTTCGAGAGGGCGGACACATTCTTCCATTTTCCCGTGGCGTCTGTGTTTGTGTGCGAGTGTTTTACTGGCCACGCTGCGAACGCTCTGCCGAATACCACATAAGAAAGAAGAATAGCAGGTTCGCTCTCGATTTCCTTTGAGGACGGTGTTTTGAGTCTGACGAGCTCCACGTTACAATGGTTGGCCACGGAGCCGGGCTGTGTGTACGTACGGTGAGCAAAGCCAGTGGCAGCGGCGTTTCTTTGTTCGTCCAGTAAGCAACGTCTATCGTCCTCTATGGTCGACGTAGTCTAGTTAGTGCTATAGAGATTGAGAAACTGCGTTCTATAGATGCGCTTTTAAAGGGGCGGGTACCTGTCAGTGAAGTCGGGCAGGTCAGGTGGCTCGCAACATATCTCACACCTGCACGGTCACTAAAGTTGTTCACCGATGGCCTTTTTAAGGGTTATGGGGGCCCATTACTAGGGCCGTTTAGAAAACGGTAGACATTAAGATCTGCGCCTTTGAACAAAGTACCGTTAAAGTCTATCATCCTATGATGTTGCCTTTGGTTATTCATCAGCATGTGACCATACCGACCAGCACAGTGCGCTTCGCTTTATAAATTCCGAAGAGCGTCCACCAACGCCTCCGTGAGCTTGAATCTTTACAGCGGGTGTACAAAGAAAATCTTGGGCGAGCAAAGGTGACCTTGGAGATCATTGGCGAACCTAGATTGAAGGTCACTTTTGTACCTAGCTTGCGACGATACGGATTTTGACATCTTTCAAAGCGATGAAGGTGAGGGGCCAGATTCACACAGCTTTTATTTCGTAAGTGCTCTTTGCCGTTGGTCGGCGCCTTAGATAATAATATATGTCTTGCATCTGGATTGGATGAAATTCTTTCTTAGGAACAATTTTAGCGTAAGAAGTTTTTGCGAATTCCGGCAGAGGTGCTTTGTGAAAGGACTTCAGGAAAAGAAATCTCTCTTACTAACACAACGGCCGCGGACTCCTTTGCAACCTCATTCACCTTATAGTCTCTTCTCAGCAAAGGCTCTAATGTTCGCTTATTTCGGAGCTTGGGTTGACACCGCACGTAGCATATCACAAACAGTTCAGTAAGTACGAGGTGGCTCCTAAATACGTGGTGGAGTCCCTTCTACGGCACCGTCTCGTGTAGGCATTACTTCTCAATGCTGCTCTTGTACCAGGGCGCGAGCCACGCGGGTCCAGCGGCACGTGCACGCAAGACATGTCGTCGTTAAAAAGAATTAAATTATGGCGCTTTACGTGCCAAAACCACCAACCGATTATGAGGCACGCCTTAGTGGGGGACTCCGGCTTAATTTGGACCACCTGGGGTTCTTTAAAGTGCACCCAAATCTAAGTACATGGGTATTTTCTGTATTTCACCCCCATCTAAATGCGGCCGCCGTGGCCGGGATTCGATCCAACGACCTCGTTCTTGGCAACCCAACACCATAACCACTAAGCAACCACGGCCGATAAAAATAGTGGTTCAGTAATCCTCAAGAAGTTAAAAGCTCAGTAAAGCAAAACACTAATTCAGTTTAGACTGATAAAGTATTTTTGAGAACATTATTGTCTTTATATTCGCGATAATAGGTTGATTATCAGGAACGAAACCGAAGGTTAAAGTACAAGTATTTTTGAATTTCGCGCCGGAACTTTGAAGTCGGTACGTCAGTGTGACGTCCCAGATTTCAGAGTGATTTTCATACCTGGACCCGTTGGGCTCAGTGAAAGGTCACGAAACTTGCTATGTTCAGTCCTTGGCTGCTTTAGAACATAATTTAGTCCATTTTTTAGCCATAAAGAACTAGCTATAGGGCGTAACAAACGCCGATAAAACTTGTGATGTCATGGCGGGCTGGTGCGAGACCTCCAAGGCGGCGGCGCCACCTGCCTGAAGTACTTACGTGTTGCCTGATTTACCAAGCGTCTGCTCTCGGTAAGAGTGTTGTTTTTGCTATTCTAAGAGGGTAATTTACAAATAAAGGTGAAATCATGTTTCTCTATAGTTTCCCTTTAGAGTCGGTGCACCCAACTTCATAATCCATGCAGACCCCCCCCCCCCCCCCCACACCTCCCCCCGAGCTTCCACTCTTCCGACCCACACATACGAACTGGCACTAAAAGTTGAAGAAGCCCTCTCAAAGAAATGTAGAAAACGTTCTTGTGTTCAAGATAAAACCCTCGGAGTAGGGACATTTTCCTTCGAGAAACCGGCGAGGCTCTTCAGCCTTAGTTCGGGGGTCTTGTCGTGTAAGCCTATTAATATTGTTTTGCGTCCCCAGTCCGCTAGACTACGATATAAGTGCGTAAGTACGGAGGGAAGAATAAGAGGAGGAAGACAAGAACAAAACAGTACGCCGGAAGCTGTTTCCTCCATTTTCTCTAGCACTAAATTGCAGCTCAGTGAGGGCGATTTTCTTTCCCTTGGCTTGTTCCTCCGCCCACGTTTCACTAATGCCGTAAATCTGAGGCGGTCGTCTTGGCACCCTCGGTGCCGTAGGCACGTGATTCAGCGCATCGTTGAAGGCTAGAACCTTGGGTCCCTCTGAGGCCCTTCTAAAAGCACCGTCGCTTTTCAAATTAGCGAAATATTTTACTCTGCCAGAGGCTCTCTAATGCTTGCTCTGTCCTGTAGAGCTCTTTCTTTCTCGGCGAGTTACGACCGTTCCGCACGGCATACTTTGCTCCTTGAATTTCTCCCCTACGTCATTGTTTTCTCCGCTGAGCTGTCTTCCATTTAATTAAAGAAGGCCAATATCCACTGCCTTCATTTCTCTCCAGCCATGCATATCACGAAGCGGCCCACCGTTGTTGTTCAATCTTCAGCATTCCATGCGAGTCAATGCCATTTCACGGAATATCTCATGCTCGGGAAATATGTGACTGACTATAGCTCTGCTTGGATTCAGTATCCTGCTTAGTTGCAGTAGCCGCGACAAAACACAGTCAAACGTCTTGATAACGAAGTGCTCGGGACCTCAAAAATCCTTCGTTATACCGGTCACTTCATTGTACAGGTCGAACACCGTGCCACTCACAATAGAGCAGGCTAAGCACTACAGCATAAAACCTTTATTTGAAATGAATTCAACAGCGACATTGAAAAAAACGTGGGCAGCTTGCACTAGTGGTGCAAGACTGGAGTTAACAGCGAAGCTGGCGAATCGACTTAGCTTTTCTTCCGGGTTTTACTAGGCTTGGCTAAGTTTTCTAGTCTAAGTGCTGCTAGACACGGTATTCCGAATCGGCTCGCCGCCGACGCGCAGATTCTCGCTTGGCCGCACAACGCGCTTGAATATCAACGGCTTCATCTTCGGGTGTCCGGATCTTCCTTGGTCGTCCCATTTTAAGGGTACAAGTACTCGCCACCGAGTCAACGAGAGTTCTGCCGCCCTCGCGGCGGCTCCGAGCTTTGTCTCCCCGGTGACGTCACGACCAAGCTGCGCCTCCACACTTGCCGGGGCGTGGCTGGTCGAAACCCGCCGGGCCGACGCCAGAGGCGCCCGCTGCAGTCACGGACACCGCGCGCGTTCGGCGCGAATGCGGGGACACGGGGAAACGCGGGTGGCATCGACAGCAGCTCTGCGTGTTTCCTCGTTGGTGCTGCTACAATTTCTTTCTTTCTCTCTCTCTCGCTCTCATTTTCTCTTACCCTCTCCCGAGCATTGAGCGCGCCACGCGCATGGTCTCCTTCCCTCTCCTTAAAGTCCCATGTCAAGGCAATATGTGCACGGCACGGAGAGGAGGCGAAGCACAGGCCGCTCCGCGAGGTGGTTGCTAGGCAACACAGGTAACTCATCGCTCAGCGACGTTTTGCAGTTCGCGGCACAACTTACGGCAGGCTTAAACAGCTCCGCTGTTAATAAGTCCCAATTTCTTTTATTATTTTCGTGTGAGCGCTTTCTCTGAATGTGCGCCTGCAGCTATCTTTAGTGAACTGAGGTTCACAGCAAACGCGGGAGCTACGCAAAGTAAAGGTGCAGATGGTCGAATGATGCTATCGCTCCCCTTTCCATCAAAATGTTTGGCTCGTTTACGGCAGTTTCATGTCTATTACTTTCGCTGACACTTGGGTTCTTTCCGCCCTAGATGGCTTCAAAGACGTCATTGATCGTCAGTTACGACTACATCATCACGTTGTGACCAACGGTGACATATTTGTCAGTCGTCGCACCCGCTGATGCGTTTTAACAAGCAGCGTAGGACTTGAATGATTCCTGGAGCAGTTCGACAAAAGTGTGTCTGACATGGGCACGCTCGTCAAGTGCGTCGCTAGTGTTGCCGTTAGCGTTAGCGCTCTGCGGAGGGCAGCGGCGGCACCACTACGTGGCATTCGTTGTAAAGTAACAAATCAGCTCAGGGGAGGCCTATTTTTTATTCATTTTATTCGGATAGCAACTATATGGACACTCAAAGCGGATTTCTGCCGTCGGCGTCGCCGTCGCTGTCGCCGTCGCCGTGAGGTTCCGTATGACGTCAAACACCGATGAAATACTCGTCGCGCGCCGTATGCTTTATGTGCGAGTGAAAGCGCGCGAGGGACGCGCGCTATCACGGGGAGCAAACGCACGGCGGAGAGCAAACGCGCGTTCTGCGCCGTGCTCCCTGAAGGGCTGCAGAATTAAGCGTCTCTTTCCTCCTTTACAATCACCATATACAGGGTGTTTCAGCGAACACTTTCAAAATTTATTTAAGGTTGCCTGTGGCAGATAGCCCAATTATGGTTAATGAGCTGGTCTACACGAAGAGGCGCACATTACTTGCACAAAAAATTGAAATGCATAATCAACTAATCAACAAAAATTCACTAATTATGTTTTTAACTAGTTACCTGATGGCCCATACTGTAATTTACAAATTGGAGCCGTGGGGTTCTCAAGGCTCGCACAAGGTTCACACTTGGAATTAATTCTCAGGATGACACCAGTTTTGAGATAATAATTCTCGAACTTTGCGGAGAAATGCATTGGCGTTTCAGTCAATTTTGCGCTTCAATGCATATAGCGACGTTTTGTTAAGCAACTAACTGGAACGCCAATGCAGTTCTCCGCAAAGTTTGGGAATTAATATGTCAAAGCTGGTGTCATCCCGAGAATTCGTTTCAAGTGGATCCGTCTTCCGTATGACGTCAAACACCGATGAAATCCTCGCCGTATCATCCCCGTGCGCCGGCTACAATGTATAAATTGCAATATGGGCCATCAGGTAATTAGTAAAAAATTTAATTAGTATATTTTTGTTAATTATTCGATTATTCATTTCAGTTCCTTGTGCAAGTAATGTCCGCCTCTTCGAGTAGACCACCATTTTTGAAAGTGTTCGCTGAAACACCCTGTATATAGAGAGGAAACGCGACTTCTTACGTCGCGCGAAACGCCATGGGGGGACGAGAGGGAGGGAGGGGAGGCGACGTTTAGCTGCGGCACCAAATGCCTATTTATATAAAAACGTTACGAGGCGAGAAGGTGGTAAAGACTTCCAACGCCGCTCGATGAGTGTCCCGTTCTGATCTCGTCGAAAACCCTCCGAGCCGTCGCCACAGAGGCACCTGCAACAGTCACCAACGCCGCGCGCGTTCGGTGCGAACGCGGGCAAAACGCCGGCGGCCTAGACAACAGTTCTGCGCGTTGCTGGTGCTGCTGCATGTCCAAGTTTATACAGTTGATAAAACTGCTATCCTTACTGCGTATAGCTCTCTACTAATTTGCTATCGCAATTGATGCTTCGCCTTTCGGGTGAAACTGCGCCATTTTTTTTTTGTACTGGCAAATTCATTGCTGTTGTTGTTTACGGCCATCAACAATACCTATGAAAGATAGAAATTCTGCTGGGAAATAATAAATCCTTCGTTATACAAGCATTTTCATTGTATAGGTGTTTGACGGTAATTAATTACGAATGGTCGCTGGCTAATCACAAGTTGTAATTTTTATTCGCAAGGCCTGCCGCAAAGCATCCCTACTTCATGTTTAAATGAAATGACGTCAGATAAACGTACGGGGTGCTGTGTAGAGCAAGCACTGCAACAATGGCATTTAGAATTAGTTATCCGCTAATCAACGGTTTTACGGCTCTAGGCATTATATAGGCTCAGAGTTTTGCCTTCTTGCACATTTTATGTTAGATATCATCATAGTCCGAAGGCACAGCCGCCGCAGGTGATGAGTTTCCGCGTTAGGCGCAGCAGGTGGGCATTCAACACACGTTTCAGTGTTCTCGGTGGTCGATTCCACGCAGGTCCAGATGATTGCAGGCACTTGGTCCACACCATCCCAAAGCTCTACGAAGGCGCCCTTCCCTTTATCGAGCAATTAGTGCCTGGTCTCGAGGCAATTGTAGCTGATAAGACGTGATTGCGGTATCTGTACCACGAGTAATCGTGAGAAACAAACATCCTCGAAATAAAATAAATCCGGAGGTGCAAGCAAAAAAGCGAGAAGTCTTCAACGTAAAAATAAACACAGGCGCGGAGTGACTATCGTGACGTATGAGACGCGTGAAGCAAGCGGCTAAATTCGGGCAGATAAACGCGAGTCACAAGATGCGGGCCCGTTTCCATTCGCTGGGTCCTTGCGCCGTCCTGCTTGTACGCAGATGGCGGACACGCTAATGTTCTTCGCTGCTGCTCACTGATTGGCCTCATATTTCACGCTGAGGTGCAGAGGCGAAAAAAAATAAGAAAGAAAAAGGAAGAATGAAAGAACGAAAAGAAATAAGAAAGAAAGTCAGCGAAATTAAAACAAAGGAACGCAAAAACCTCTGAGGTCTAAGCAACACTATGAGCTCGGCCGCCGCATAAATTACGCAGCAGTGCGCACGCTGGCTCGCTCCTGATGGCTGGCACTCGCTGCGCAATAGACGTCGGCTCTGCGCACGGGCGTCGATCATGCGGTCGCGTGTGTTTGCGACGTTTTGCGGTATTTGTTTGTTTGTTCGTTTGTTTCTTTCTTTTCTTTAGCAAGAGACGCTAGCTACTAGTGTGGTAAAGCCATATGTGTTGTTGTTATGGCCCAATTTCAGTGTCGATATCCTAAAACAAGCAAATAGATTAGCAGAACAGAACATTTCGCTAGTATATTCCGAATGAACATGATGCGCTGTAGCATGAAACAGAAGAAGCAACACGAAAGTAAAACAAAAACGAAGCGCTACTGTCTTTTTTTGTGCGATTTACTTTACCTTGCGTCGTGTCTCTCACCCAAAAACACACCATGTTTAAACACGTGCTTGCATGAAGAGGTTATGTATTATTGCTTGTATTGTCACTTTTTACTGCGCCTGTTATTTGCTAAGTTTCAGAGCCAGACTCACCTGGAAGTTTTTTGCACTACCCAAACCTCCACAAACACGTACATTAAGCATGATTTCCACTCCACGCTATTATCACCCTCATGTTAGAGGAGCAGTCAAGTATGCAGAAAATAGCGCAACATTTTCACCCACTACACGCTTAATATGATACACAGTTGAACACTTATCACGGCATAAACCTATGCCTTCCGACCTGAATTGTTATCCAGTCGAGGGTGATGTCCAATTAAGATATACCAACTGGATCGCCATCTGCTATTTCCTCCAGGAGTAAAATGCCTTGACATAAAAACACGGCCAATGAAAAGAGGCCATTGCACTTCTGTGCTTTGACTTAGTTATCTGACTTTACCAGGCTTGCTGTCCTTCGGCTGTTCTCACATAGCTTTGCAAAACTATTTCATTCGAAAGAGGACAACAGTTTGAAACGCAGGCCCATACTGCAACCAGCTGTTGCGGGGTCAAGTGCGATTATGGGGGCGGCTTTAAAATGTTACTAGCCTGAATTACTGCATATTCGCATATCTCGCGCAAATAGCCGACCTGTAGCCAGCCCGTATGCCATGGTTTCAGTGCTTATATTCATTAGCCCGTGAAACCAACCTGTCAGATTATCGCCAACATTTAGTGTGTCTTCGTCCTTCACCGTAGAGATTTAATCTCCACTGCCATATGCAAAGGAGGGAGCCGCACTTTCCCCTATTGCTGTGCTTGCGACTTATAGTGTCTAGCGAATACAGGTGCTATCGGGCCCGGTATTTCTATATTGATGCCGCATTCCACGTGAGTTCCAGCATCCACGTTAAGTCATTGAGCGCTTTTCTTCTGTACTGGTTTGGAGTCGTTTGGTTTGCGCTCTTGCGACCGTCCGAACGAAGGGCGGATAATGATCGACAATCACGATGTTTCTTGCGACACTCACCTGAACCTGTCGAGCTGGCTATTTTCGCGACGGCTCATCCCACACGGCGACTTTCTGGCGCCGGTGCCTGGCGATGTCGGCGCATAAAAGATACGCGAGGCGACTGGCGGCATTACACGACGTTCGCAGTGCGCGAATAGCCTCTTTTCCAGAACGAGCTGTTCCGGTACGCTCGCATTTTCATGTCCCCAGCCAGTGCGCACGGCCAGCTCTCACGGCAAGGATGCCGAACCAGATTAGGGCAGTGGTCTGTCCAGGAGTGGGCGTCTGAGGGTACCGATGACCGCGTACAAAGAGCAGCAGCGGCCGGCAGGCGCAGGCCGTCAGCCAGGTCGTCACCGGCGGCGTCATAAAAAGCGATCGCAACGAGCGCGTACAACACGGGAAGGGCGTCCGAGTTCGAAGCCGCTTTTTACGCCCGCTCGCTTATCGAAGCAGTCGGTGCGCATTAATAGCACGAAGACCGGCCGTCCGCTTCGGGGGCACTGTGTTCTCTCTTTTTTTATCGTCGCTGCTGAATCAGACCAAGTCGCTACGTGGCGATCCTCGTTCGTAAGAAAAACACGGGGATTTTGAGTGCCGATTATATAGGTGCAGTCTTGTCGCGCGGTCGCGACGTGTCGGGCAAGGCCGTAAAACGACAACCTACGCACGCTTTAGCTTCGATTGTTGCACGACCATATGTGTTAGTGCATGCACGTGTGCTTGCGTGGGTAGGCGTGTGCGCGCATTTTGATTTAAATGTTGATCACTCGGAGATAATGCGCTCGGCTCTCTCGACACTGTCTACCGATGTAGTTATTGATGGGGTGTTAGCCGTTTTGCACGATAACTTTACATTGCTGCTGCTGGACTATCAACATGACCGAAGTGTTTGACTTAGTCAACCAACCGAGATGGGTGATTACTTTTCGCTGACACTACCCATGCCGCCGCCACTATATACATATGCTGAATTTATTGTTTTTCTGATGCTGCAATAAAGTGACTTGAACTGGCTCGACTTTTCGTGTCTCTCAACCTTATCCAGGTTTCGCACGTCTGTAAGCGGAAAGCATAACCTGTTTGGAAACAACTAGTTTCGAATTTTACGTCACAGAGATTATTTGGCACGTTTGATGCGCGCAGCATGTTGCGCTTGTTCTAGGCCCTTAACGAGAATCATAGCCACGCCTACATTCACTTACTGTTTGTGGGCTCTACTCAACGAAAACATTACTGCACGCACAGTTGCTACATAATGTACGCAAAGACATCGAAGCGACGCTTTCTTCGATGGTGCGCAGCATAACATTACATTCCGCTAGTGTTATCTCCTATTACACCGAAGCAGAACGTGCGCCTTGTATGTTATACTCAGTAAAGATAGGCAGAACGCTACATTGTTCCTCTTGCTTTTTAATGCGTAAGCATTCTTTGTCGAGCACCTCAGCAAAATATGTCACTTGAAAAGTGTAATGCCTTGTAGCTGCACAAAAATACTTAATTTACGAATTTAAGATATTTAATCGTTATAATAGTGTAAATGTAGATGATTGGTAGCTTTACAGGCAATAAGAAACAATTGAAACCAGAAAAAATTGATCAGGAAGAATACCCATATAATCACAGAGAGAGAGAGAGAGAAAATAAGAGGTGAAAGGCAAAGAGGTACTGTACGGGGGCATGGGGTACGAGAAGAAAAGATAAGAAAAGAAGATTAAAAAAAGGAACGCATCAGTTAGCGCATTCTATAATTTTACAATGAGTCCGGTTACTTTTAAAATGCACACTAGTGCACACTAGTGAATTCTGGCTTCCGTGAAGGGACGGTTGTCAATCTTGTCGAGTGTGGTGCTGAGGACTTTCTTTGTGCATTGAAATGACGACAATCACACAGAAGGTGCGTTATCGTCTCTTTGCACCCACAAACTTCACAATCTGGACTTGTGGCCATTGCAATGATATAGGAGTACACATTGGTAAAAGCTACTCTGAGCAATAGGCGACAAATGAATGTTACCTCCCGTCGTGGTAAGCCGTGTGGAAGGCGGAGCTTCACATCAGGATTTAGGCAACAAAGGCACTGGTTTTGGTAGCCTGCCAAATTTCATTGGGCCAACGTAAGCTCGCGAGCAAGCGCACGGAGCTTTGCCGCTGCGTCTGTTCTTGACATCGGGATAGCGACGTAATCGGCACAGGTATGTGAAGATTGAGCGGCTGCATCTGGTTGCCAAGTCATGGTGGTATCCTTACATATGATCAGATTTATGCATACCCATAGGGATGCATAAAAACGTAGGGCTCCATAGACAATGCATGGGCAAGGCTATAATAAGGGCGGGCCAACTGAAATTTGCCAGTGGGCCAACTTGAAATTTAGGAGTGGGATAGCTTAAATTTGGTTGTGGGCCTAACTTAAATTCGGGGGTAAGTAAACATATGTTTTGGGGTGGGCCAACTTGAAATTTGGGAGTGGGCGAACTTGAAATTCATGAGGGAGGTAGTGTCCGAATACTGCACCAGGGAAGCAAATTCCTGTTCAGGTGAGGCAGTGACTTTATTGAAGCTTAGTGGGCTTTCCTAATTTGGTGCACCTGGACTAGTATAACCCCACTAGCTCTCGACGATATTTTTTTTTTTTGCCGGTGTCAGGCGCAACTCCATGCTTGAAAATGTAGTGGACTGGAGGAGGGTTCGAACTTACGACCTTCAGATTAAAGCCGGGTGTTCTACCTCTGCTCCATACCACCATGTTCGAAAATTTGCAGGCGCAAGTTGCAATCAGCTAGCCCAAGACAGGGGCAATTGGAGATCACAGGGAGAGGCCTTCGTCCTGCTGTGTACATAATTATAGACTGATGAATGATGATGTTGATGAACTTGAAATTTTGGGTATGGGACAACTGAAATTTGGGGGTGGGCCAACTTTAAATTTGCGGTTGAGCGAAGTTGAAATTTCGGGGTGGGACAACTAAAATTTGGGTCGAGCCAACTTGGAATTTGGGGGTGGTCTAACATAAAATTTGAGGGTGGGTGAACTTGAAATTTGGGGATGGGACAACTAAAATTTGGGGTTGAGCCAACTTGGAATTTGGGGATGGGCCAACATTAAATTTGGGTGTGGGCGAAATTGAAATTTGGAGTGGGAATCTGAAATTTGGGGGTGGGCCAACATGATATTTGAGTGTTGGCCAACTTGAAACTTGGGGGTTGGCTAAATTGAAGTTTAGGGTGGAACAACTGAAATTTTGGGCTGGGCCACCTTAGAATTTTGGTGTGACCCAACTTGAAATTTTGGGGTGGTCTAACAGAAAATTTTGGAGGTGGGCCAACTAAAATTTTGGGGTATGTTTACGCATACTTAGCCAATTCTAGTGAAGTTTCTGCACACTTTTTACTGTGATAACAACTATGGACGCTCAACGTCCGTTTCCGCGGTCATCACGCTGTCCCACTATCGATGGTGCATCCGGGGCTCGCACGCGGAGTGTAGGTTTCGAGAGGCGTGGCGTGCATTTGTGCTGCAAAAAAAACGACGAACCAAAGTGGACGTACCGTCCACGCTTCACTCAATCGGCTCGGTGGCGAAGCTAGCACAGCATTCTGCCTTCCGCGGCTGCCATGACCGTACACTGTAGGAACCGCAGCGTTCCTGCTTAGCTGTTGTGTGTGTATGCACTACATGGTATAAGCAGTGAGGGTAGTATTGGTCAGAATAACGTTGTCTAATATTTCACTGGCAGCTGACTGACGCCGACGGCATCTCGTCAGTATTACCTCGTGCACGATAGAGATTCAACGCCTCTGGCGGAGCTCACGCCAGTGTTTTGAGGAGACGCATGGTTAAGTCCCCAGACAACAATCGCGGCTGTTGCTCCGCAGACCTGGTGAGGTATGCGGATCAACAATCGCCTTGCGTGTAGCATCGCGCCAACATTTCGCACCCACGAATGGTTAGAACCCCACCCGAGGAGTTCGGGTGCAACGCTAGACCTTGCTATTACGGTCAATGCTTCACTCTTCGGGCTAAACGGCTAGTTTTAATGAAACACGCAATATTGTGACGAAGACAAGACGCGAGTAGAAAGATGCATGACCGATGTATTTACAAGGTGCTTAGCGATGCAAACTCAAAATGGCTGACCAACAGCTTGCACTTTAGAACAGCCCAAGATTGTTGCCTTTTTCATTCAGTTGAGCGCTTTCCCCCCGCACTGGCATCATATTTTAACAACGTGAGACGTACGAAGTGGAGCACAAAACAAACAAATAAAAAAAATGTCCGAAGTATACAGGACCTATATGCGAATCTTAGATATCCTAATCGGCCGACACCCCCAAGGGTGTCTAATGAAGAAGAGCAGAAACAATAATTACTCTGTAATTTAAGGAACACTAGACAATGTTTTGGTGCAGCAAACACGATAGTAAAATCGCGATGATCTGCACATGGTGTCGTGTGAACGAGAAGGACCGAGATAATCTCACTGTTGAAAACTTAGAAGTATACTATGCTACTTCAAGTGAATGCGATAACAAATTCATTGATTGGGGGTGGACGAATATTCGAAGTTTTGAATACGAATCAAATATTACACTAGCAGCTCTCATTCTTTTTTTTTCACAGAACTTATGGTCTTTTCTGGTAACGATTTAGTTAACTGCAACCATTTAATTAGCTACCATACATCCTTGGAAAGCTTGGTTGCAGTGAGATTCTAAATATTTTTAAAGGCCATTCGCGTAATTTTTTAAAGGCCAGTTAGTAATATGTCGTTGAACACTGCTAATATTTCCTGATTGTGAGCTGTCTTTATTCCAATAATCAGTACAAGCGTGGTACCTAATTACACCGAAATAAATATCCCTGCTTTATATACGCATCTGCGATTGACTATTGGATATTTGATTTGATATTCGATACCTATTATAAGTATTCGAAAAAGTTTATATTCGCCCATCTCTAGGAACTATGCAAACACCACGCACGGCAGACATGTAACACACACGCAGCCCTCGACACGCAGATTAAGTTATCTCCTTCGAGACAAGTGGCTCGTAGAAATGTTAAAAGTGACATCGTTTGTAGAGTGGGACGCACAGGCTGCCCTAGTCCTATCGTCCAAGTGCACGTCGTAGCTCAAAGTGCGATCCCTGAGGCGCATTCATTGCGGACAACAGAACTCTCCTTTGGAGTGTGATAGGCTACAAAAGCAGACCGTGTAGTTTCTGCAATGCATGCAGGACACGACGACGCTCCTATCCACCTAATCTTATACAAGAAGCATTTTGTATCTGCAACATTCTGTCCAAAAGCTTGTGATGTATAAATTATTATTTGCCGCGTGAACGGTTAATGACCTATGCGCGAACAGGTGACGCAAAAAAGAGAAAGCGTCTCTAATTGACACGTGCCGATTTCTCCATGTCATAGTTACATGAGCATGCGTCGTAAGAATCATTCTTTCGATCAAACTCAGGACAGGCCCCACCCCATGGCCGCAGTATCAGCTCGAACATTAATACATGTAAGTTTGTATGACGACTTGCAAGCCCCTCTACATCGGAGATCATCAAATATTCGCCGCAAAAGAACAGCTCCACTATCCTGACTTCTAAAAAATTCGAGATGATAAATACACGCGGCACCATAATCGTGGAAGTTGAGCATGTGAAAAATGCCCTTGAACAATACCGAACGCATCCTGTTCAGCGAATGCTCGTAGGTCCAGACATGTTTAGAATATTTATTACTTTTGAACTTATACACAGTCTTTCTTAGCAGTGTTTCCAACACACGTAACGAAGAAGAGCACAAATACAGCCCACGGCAACGTGTTTTGTTCAAAAGTCAGCGCCGGTATCCATATGGTCTCAACCACAACAACGTTCGGGATACCACGGCAGTATAGCATGTGCTATGCTGGTCAAAGCCGAGATGACAACCACTGGCGAATTCAAACGTTCAGCAACGATTCGAAAGCAGTACGCCGTCCCTGTTCGCAATCGCAAAGACACACAGTCTCAAGCACTGCGAACTGCAGGCCACGTGTACGAGTGCAGACACGTCAAATGAAGTCTTGGCTTACACACACACCCACAAACAGCTATCCTTTCTTTGGCCGTGAGAAAGAGTAGTAGGGCTACTCACCGGCGAGATCGACGCTAGCGTTTCGGGAGCGGACCGTGCCCAACGCGTTGGTGGCTGTGCACCAGTAGAGTCCCGTGTCCTGTTCCCGGCGGCTGTGTTGCACTTGCAGGAAGAACAGCTGTCCCTTCGGGCAGAACCATGCGCGTGGCTGAGTTGCGCACGGGCCTCCCATCGTGAAACCACGCGATTCGCGGAGAAGGGTCGCCATCGGCGCCGCACCGGAGCGTCACCGGCTCGTGCTTTCGGACCACCACGTCCACCGGCTGTTCCGTGATGCGAGGCGCACGGCCACCACCACCTCCGTGACTGGACGCTGCGGAAACACAACAGGGAGAAGAGAGCTGTGAGCAGGCGAACTCGAGAAGTACAGCATGGTACAGTACGGTGTACGCTTAACGGGCACTGATTGTAAATGACGCGAAACCCAAAAACGCGAACGACAAGATTGGATATACAACGGCGAATTTGTGTGTCCATCTTGTTCTTCGTCTTGTGCAGTCTGCGACTTTACAGTCCTGCATCCAGACCAACTCGCCCAGCTTTCAATATTATAAAAGGCATGCCAATAAAGGCTATGTAATAAACAAGAAAATATAGTCTGCATAGCTTCATGCATATCACAACATCCTGTAATCGAAGGCGCCATACTGACTATGCGGTACTTTCAAAGGTAGACTGTGTTGCACTTGTAATATAAATGGAAATGTCAACTGGAAGAAAAAAAAAAGGGGAAGAGGGGGGGGGGGGGGAGGGAGGCGCAGGGATAATTCATGTGTAACCCCCGTGGCAACTCAATGAAACAATGTATGGTTGAATTCGCAATCGCTGTGACTAGTGACATGGCGGGCAAATTTCCTTAATTGACACCAACAGTGAAAAAGAACTATGTTGGTCACGTTGATATCGCACTTGGCAAAAATTGGAGTAGCCTCATCAAAGTGAAATTTCAAATTTTGTACGAACGACATAATTTGCGGACCAAGCCAAGCCGGACTCATACAGCCTAACGAAAACCATTTCACTTCCAGCGCGCCAGTCAATACTTAAGCCTTAATTTGACACTGCGACATGGTACGTTGAAAGCTATGGTGTCTACGAATGAGCATCCAGTGTTCGGAATGAAAAGAAATAAACTTTTGCTGAAATTTATTTTTTAATTAAAAGTATGTTACAATGAAAACTATACGTGTCAAGTTAAACGATTCTCTGCAGCCTGATTAAGAGTTATCAGGCAGGCGCACTACCACCATCCACATTCCGGAGGAACATTATCTCTGCGTGGCACGGAAGAACTCCGCCGATAAATGGGATAATATTTTTTCAGAGTTTTTTTTTCATGCTTTGTTGACCACAGTGACGCACTTCAAGACTTGTATTCGCGCTAATTCAAATTTATGGCTTGAATACTTCTGACGCTTGGTGCACTTTATTCGAACCCTATCGCCTCGCACAAATACGGAATAAAAGACACCGCTGACATCCTGATGGAGTAGCGCAAAATACTGTAAGGAGCTTAAGCGGAGAAAGTAATAACTCAGAATGTATTTCCGACTCTGAAACGCGGTCGCGCTGCCATACATCCAGAATATTCGAGCGCCCTTCCACGCTTATGCCAAACATCGCGCGCTTTTTATTCCATTTACTTCACGAACTTCTTTCTCGAGCAGCCTGCAATCGGTGCCACCACTGCGAATTTTGCGGGCGTACGGGGGAGGGCCTATTTTTATTGAAGCGGGAGGGGGGGGGGGGGGGCGCTGTTCTGGGAAGACAGGAACTGCCTCTTTGGCCCTTCAGGTCTCGTCGCACCAAGCAGAACCTAGAACTACCAATGGAAGACGGTGGGGACGTATAGTGCAGCTCCGGTGCGCAATATGCGGATAGCTAAGGGGCGCACTCGACCTTTCGAGAGGTTCCGCATGTGCCTTCGCCAGCAATATCGAAAGCAGCTCTGGATTTTCATCAAGCTGTTTGGTTCCAAAACACATGAAAAGGTGCATTTATTTCGCCCATTTCGATATCACGGTGTTTTCATTCGTGCGGACGAACCACATAAGCACCGTCATATTTTTCTCTCTCTTCATTACTCCCTCTCTCTTTTTGATTTAGTTCGTAGTGATTCGCACAAGTTATAAAGCTAAGACGACGGCGAAGCTAGAGTGGCGAACACATTGTATCTATACTTGACCACTGCGAAAACACGTGCTCGCGCCGCCTCGGAAACCGAGGCGTCGGCAGCAGCGTTATGAGATTTCTAGAAGACTTCGCGTTTTAATATAGCGGCGCAGTGAAAGGAAGCGAGAGGCAGCTAAAGTGTTAAATTGAAAGGTACGTTCTATAAAAAAGAGGCGAGGATAACTAGGCGTTGTTCTGATTGACTGTGTTTTCTTGGAGGAGGGCTAAGGTGAAAAATGGTGAGAGTGAAAGGATAGAAGCACAGTCAAAGCCAGTGACAGCGCCACAGCGGAGCCGAAAAGTTCTTGACATCACGCGTTATTTGCTCACGTCCATACAACTGGCAGTGATCGTCTTGCCAGTGTTCCATCTTGTATTTGCTCAGCAGGGTATTTGTATTTGTGTATTGTATTTGCTCAGCAGCCTTTCAATCAACTCCAAAGGTTTCATTTAGCTACTATAGATGGGAACCGCACATATTTAGAGGTTTCTGAAAGCTTTCGCAGGTTTACTTCTCTAAGCTCTTCAAATACCAGGTAAGACAGAAAGGATGACGACCTGAGTGCAACTTCATCACGGTTGTTGATCTACAAATAGCACTGCGACTATTGTAAAGGAACAATGTGGCCTCATATGGTTAACGGACGACAGATCTTGGTGACCTTTTTGATAACGGCTGTGGTAGCGGTATAATGTTACGAACGAGTAGGGCAACAAATTGCGCTTTGGACCACTCAAATTGGAACTGGCATGATTCATGGTTGAACGTTCACGTTTAGTGGCACAGTATTTGTTGCAAAACTGGAAGAACTGCTGCAGCGGCAGCATTGCCCTCTCGAGAAAATATGAACAAGGCGCCTTCACTTTATTGTTCATGGAGCCCAGCATACATTCATTAGCATAGCTTTGAGAGATTTTATCCATATTTGTAGCTGCAAATGACAGTAAAAATAAATGTGCATGTATGAGAGGCTAGTCACTGTTCATATTACACGACAAGGTACAAAGTTACTTAATCGTTTGCCGGCAATTGTTCCATTCTTTTCACGATGTCACGTCGGCTCCTGTGGGATGCCGAGGTTCACACGGAGAACGTAGAGATGATGAAAGAGGGTGGCTGCATGAACCACGGAGAAAGTACTCTTACTCCATGGCATGAACTAACCTTCTCCCCTGTGCTGCAGATCTTTCTCACCAGGAAACGAACAACTATCGCGCAACCGTATGACACGTAGCGACAACAGAGATGCGAGCTGGAACTGCGGTAACGAGGTAACGTCTCATCGCAGTCTAATCAAGTGGCGTGCACGAAACAGCAGACCGAAAGAAGAGACCGGAACCTGTGCCATCAAGCCATGCACTGTCGTCAAGTGAGTTGTACCACTGTACTCCGTGAGCGCTACACAGACCGAACAAGCACGGCCCGAAAAGAAAGACGCGTTCGCATGCTAAATGGTGGCAAATACGGTACACGGACGCACCCAATTAGGGACGCCTTTCTTTGCGGTGGAGCCCTCCGCGTATAGTTGTCAATGCGAACGCTGCACTGAAGTGAACTGAGGAGGCCCCTGTGCGCTACCATGGCACGTTTGCACTCAATGGATGCCTCGGAAAGCCAGAAGCGCATTTTCTGAACGAGCGTGAGATCCAACAAAGCGAAGCCGCCGTTGGGGGGACGCTTCTGGTTCTCTTGTACTTGCGCTAGCTACGAGTCGAAGATGATGCTATCGAATCGAACGAACCTTATGCCCTGGAGGCGTAGTGGGAGACGACGCGCTTTTGAGAAGCATCGTCCTCGGTCCTTCCATGACACGTGCAGCATCTCCTCTCTCTGTGTGGGTGTGTTCTCCTTCCCCTTTTTCTTTTTCCTTTTTCTTCTTGTCTTTTCTTTTTTCCTATTTGCATTCTTGGAATTCTGTGCCTTGCGACGCACCTGAGTTGCAGCGAACGGCGGCAATCCACCGGAAGCGTATCAGTAGCATGATCCATAAAACATAACCTTCTTGTTCTAATTTGTGTTTAGTACGTCACTTGCTTGATGGTGTAGGCTTATGCCTCAGGAGCGAACGAGAGACACGGCTGACCCGAATAGACGCCAGAATAGAACCGCGAGCCGTGGGTTCACGTACCACGGCCAGGCGCCGTCTTTATTTTGTAGCGTGAGCTACACTGGCCGAGGTTGAGCAGTTTCGCGTGACTCCTGAAGAGCAGTGCTGCGCATGCGCGAGGAGCAGTAACGTCACACGGCGCACAGCTGGCGTGCTGGGCGTTTGCCAGGCATTTGCGCTCGGCCCGACGTTTGCGCTGGGCGTTTGATCGTTTGCGCTGTGATCGTTTGTGGTATAGCCATGGAGTAGGATAGCGAAATTGCTGCTCAGCGGCGCAGAAGAGCGCCGAAAAGCTTAACTCATCGGATCCCGAAGTAGTTGCCTAGTAATTAGCAGTTGAGCGTAGGAGGAACGAACAGGAGAAGGCTAAACGTGCTGCGGAGACACCGGAGCAAAGGGAGGAACGTCTAGCAAAGCGGCGTCGCCAGGACGCTGAGCGACGTGCTCGACCATCTCAGCAGCAGCAACAACAGGACGCCGTCGATGACGTTAAGGCTCGCCGATTGACTGACTATACGGCGAAACTTGGCGAAAGCGCCAGTGCGACTCGGACCTTCGAGACGGACTTCGTAAACAATGCGTTTGGATATGTATGCGACGTGTGTGAAAGACTGTGGCACATAAAGACTTGACGCCGGTAAGTAGTGCCATGCGTGAAACGTTGAGTTTAGCGGAGCCACCTGAGTGGGGTGAAACCGTGGCGCGGGTTTGTACAACGTGCAAGAACTTTCTCGGTAAGCAGAAGATTCCACTCTTTAGCGTTACCAATGGGTATCGTTACCCGCCCGGCCATGCCACCAAGTATACCGGTTCTGAACGATGTGGCCGACTTAGCTCACGCTACGCATATCCTGGCATAGCCGAGCTAAGCCACTGCTATTTTTTTTTCTCATGCGGGCGCATGCTATCCGAGTTCTACGCACCGCCCAAAGGAGGGCGCTACAATGGCATATCTGAATCGATACTACACAAAGCGCAACATCCCCTTTTTAGAACAAAACGCGATTTTGATTAAAGTGCCGGAAAATAAAGCTAGACTTCTTAACAGCAAAGCGTCGCTGTGCCTCTTCTCTTGCCTACTGCCTAATTATTTATTGGCACAATGGTGACAAATTGACACATGATATCACTTTAACCTCATTAAGCAATTCATATTCTTATCCTTCCGAAAAAAAACAAGAACAAATGGTATTCAGTTCACTGATGACGCGACTATACTTTTATATGATCCATAAGGAAGTAAAGCCAATCTGACCAAAAACAACGCACTCGTTACGACAAACCAACCATGGTTGCAGTCACGCTCTGCAATGACAGATGCTGCGCGTAGTCGTCGTTGCAGAAAGCCATTTGGACGTGATTACTTCGGCCTGCAACACTTTTACGGTCGTTTGGGGCAGGAAACTCACTAAAGGGGGCCGGGCTTGTAACAACTTCAGACACGTGTCTAATGGAAAGAGCTTTACGCGGGCTCTATCAAGAGCGATGTAGCGTTGGACGACCCGACGTGCGCTATATATATATACAGCCTAGGTCAATTAACCACCCGTGCTACACCTCGGCAAATTCGGTTTACGCGCAAGGCGCGATTAGGGAGATGTCGCACGCTTCTCACGACCTAGTTGGCGCCTTCATGCCTGAAAACGAGGTCATTAGGTTGTCATTGCTAAAATAGGCGGCATTCTACTTATTAGTCATTTTTATTTCTTTCCGGAGGGCCAGCGCTTAGACTAAGCTCGCAGAAGAGAGCGACACGCACACTGCACTGCCTTCTTCGTCTCAGCGCTCGTCCTGCGGTATATCAACTATGCGATATACCTACCGGCCAAAGTTTCAACGTTATTGAAATCTTATTCGTTGGTTTGAAAGTTGTTCAGGATCTATTTATTCATTTTCAATTGTGCGAAGGTATCAATAAATCCACGTTCTGCGCCGCAGCAGCCGGCTTATCCGCTACTTGAATGTCCCCTATATTGGGTGTCCCAGCTAACGTTAGCCAAGCTGCTCAAAGAAATAAATGATTCAGAACACACGGTGCAAGATGCGATTTAAGACCTACGGTGTTCAGTCCTCAGCCCCCTTAAGACCGTGCGCCGTTGGTCTTAAACCAACTTGCAGTTGGTGGATGCTAGAATACGGCTTAGTTCTCTTTTTCGCACACGTTGCACCCAATAATGAAAGTCATGTACATTGAATATGACGAATCGCATGAGCAGAGCATAGCCGCGTGATAGATAGGCGTGGTAGGTAAGCGCTTGGACCGGAGCAGACGATTCTCACGAGTTTTACCGGACATGAATTGCCCCCTCCTCATGACACTGGAATGGTACCTCAAGTTCTGCTTCACAGCGAGCCTGACAGTCGACTACGCGACTTGGAGCTCCTTTGCAATGGCTCGCATTAACTTCCCTGGTTCGTCACTCACGATGACTTGCAAACGCCGGAGAAAATCAGGGGTTCTGACGACGTCTGACCGCTGACTGTGCGCTTTCTTATTCGCCACAGATGGCACGTCACCGCCAGAACACATCAGTTCTGTCCTTATAAACGAAAGACTTCGCTACGTTCCGAAAGGTGGCAATTTCCAAGTCCCTGTGGTGTGCGGACCGGGCGATGAGGACTGCATGGCGTTTCATTTCCTGCGTCAACTTGTACGCTTCCACCTTTGAACAAATTGCGCAGTATGAATGGTAAGGGGTCCACCAAGAAGAAGCCGCACGCCTAGATAGATATGAATGAGCCTGCTGGTCTCTATGGCGATAAGGAATAGTGTTCTCCAAAGGAAACCAATGTCCGTTGTATCAGGCTCCTCTGCGGCACTCTGACACAGTCAAACGGACGCCATTTCATTGGCTTATGTAACCGGGGCTATAGGTATAGAACCCACGTGTTAAGGCGACTTCCTGACGATTGACGTATCGGGAATAATAGGAAGGACACCCCGTCGAGGGAGCAACAACGCAAAGAAAACGCCCGACCGACAATTGGCCTCCGATGTAGCCGCGGGGCTCAAACGTGCATAACTGTCAATCCGCAGGCGCAGTTTATACAAGTGTCGAATCATTGTGGCGCTCGTAAAAGCGGCGGGTGTTCTCTGCACAACGCGGCCGAGTTGTGTTTGCGCACGCGGTTTCACCGGCTCCTATACGGCAGCGGAGGCAAGCAAACAGCGGAAGCGGTGGCGCCTGAGCCCCTCTATTTTCTGAGAAGCGAACCCGTGGTGGCGTCCCCCTTGCGAGAGCGGCCAGCAGGCGACGGTAATTACGCGACCGATACGGGGCTTTCGCGAAGGGGCTGGGCTAGTGCCGAGCATGGACAACAACGAGAGCGCTTTGTTTTTCGGGGGGCGGCAGGCATAGGACGCCCTCCCCATCTGCCGCCGCCGCCCACTCTTGCTCGGGCGGCGATGAAGCCGGCTGCGAGAAGCGGCTAGGCGGCTACCCCGCTGTACAAAGGCCAGGCCGCTTACTGCGAACCGTCATCAGCTGTGCGTGTATGATGATCGCGTTCCGCTCTGACGAACGCGCCGTCGGGCTACGAGCGTCGTCTGTGCAGTCTGAGTGAAAGCGCTAAAGCGTCGTGGAGGCTGTATAAGCCGCGGCGTCGGCTAACCGCGCGCCAAGCTCGACAAATAAATGGGTGTAGCAAGCGGCAGAAACATTCGAAGAAAGCTAACAGCTTCGTCGAACCCACGGGACTAAACTAATAGTCGTTTGTCGAAAGCATAACGGGGACGTAAAACTATATATGGGATTATTCTTCGACATCTTCCTTTTATTTATTAGCTACGAAATATGAAAACGTCGGGCGTCAAAAGAGTCCGCAATTCGGAACTCTTAGCTACCATATAGTCTTTCATAGTGGGCTACCCTGTATACATGTTCCGCATTCGCGTAATAGAGTCAAAGAAGGCGCAGACGAAGCGAAGAAATCAAAAGCATTCAGCCTGGTGCGAATTGTGCACCGTTTTGTATCCGTCTTGCTTTCTTTCTTTCTTTTTTCAGAATTATCTTAAGAGTTGAAAGTTTCCCAAAACATTCTACATTCGCGATTGCACGAAGTGTGTGGCCAATGCATACGTACAGTTTCGCAGTCCTCCTGCCCAGCCAAGCGGGAGAAATGCACGAACGAAAACTGGGGCCGTACTATGCAAATATTCTCTCCACTTTCCAATCTCTCTGTCCTTCTTTATTGCATAGAATGGCGTCACACCTTCGCTATCGCCAGAATCGGCCATTTGCTACGATAGGTCATAAGTAAATAAATTTAATCGAAGAAAAAGAATCCTTACATAATACTGTCTCTGCTCTTCCAAGTTTAGTTCCTGTATATATCCCCTTTTTTATTTTGGAAGTCTTCCCAAGCTATATGGTTTCTTGTAACACACAGGTGCCGCGATAAAACTTACGTGAAAATGAAAAATTCCTCCCAGATATTAAGAAGACCCGCGTACCCTGACTGTGACCCACTATCGCCGTAACTTGATCGCGTTAAGAGTACAGTTCCCGTATCCATTATTACAATGTACAGACCCTCCACCATGCGAGATGCATCACTATTTAGAGAACTCAGACGTTCGGGTGGTGGTGGTGGTGGTGGATGGTTGTCGGTTGACATGATCGATATTGAAAAGAGCGTCATAGATTTTGGTCACCGACTGCTACTGGACATTTTGCAGTCGATGCCGTGCATAAGACGATTGGTCAGCCCACTGATCTCTCGCACCATATAGGAATCCACTGCAAGGTACACCAATGGATTTTCATTATAAGAAGAGCTCAATGATCATTGGAGTTCAGCCCATTTGGTCAATTTACAGCTCTGACACTTAGCTATTATTATATCCAGTGCTGCATAGAATGTGATCTAAAAGTTGTGAATTTTGGCTGCTGTCGCCGTGCCGCGCCTCCGTTACTCAATCTCTCTGAAGGGATGCCAAAATTTTGAAAAAAGTATTTAACGGATGAACTCCTCCTAATCCATCACTAATCTCCACCACAACATCGTCAACAGCGTATAGTTCAAATGAACGAGCCAAACGTACGGTTGCATTTCGAATCCCGGGTAACGAGCGAGTTCCAGTATCCGGAGTGACACACTTCTGCCCCATTCAGAATCGTTGGAAGACCCCTTATGTGGCCGCTATTTTCGGCTCGGAAGCGGCGCGGTGAGATATGGACGCAGTCTGCCTGAGTTATTTCCATACGTGAGCGGTTGCTTCGAAGTTTTCCGGAAAACTGAAAATCTAAAAGGGTTCGTTCCCTTTCTACAACTATGGTCCCGGAGGGGAACCTACTATGAGGACTGTGTGCATTCAAGAACAAAGCCTGTCCTGTGTTTCATCTCATCCTTGCAGACCTTGGCACATGCGTCTCGTGCTTCTTGCTTGGTTTTACTTTAGGGAAGCCCCACCGTGTGCTGCGTTAAGCGGGAACGCGAAATATTCTCTGAGCGCTCTGATCGAGGGAACAGCAGTATTTCGCCTGGCTCTCAGGTTCGCTCTTTCGCGCCATATTTAGCCCAATCTTTCTTAAGAACTTGTTTTATACGAACACATAACCACAAATGCATTTGACGAGTGTTTACGCCCTTCTGCGCTCTTGGGCGACTGCCGCATTTAGCTTCCTTGCTGCGTTTTTGTACATCCGGCCAATATTTTTCCAATTCATTATCCTAACTATGCTGGAGTGATCCTCCAGCATAGTTGGGATAATGAATTGGAAGAAAGATTGGCGATTGGCATGTCTATTGGCATGTCTATAGATTTTACCAATAGACACTCACTCACTCACTCACTCCCTGTTTTCATACTGGCGTGCTCACGCTCTGCAGACTGTCCCTTTGTTTTGTCGCTTCCTGACGAGTTCAATGGACTCCGCACAGTCGCCGTTGCCAAATGTTATTTGGTGAAAGACGTGCAAAGCTTGACGACTTCCGCAGTTAAAGCGGGAAACCTTGTAGCTGGAGGAGAAACAACGGCAGTAGCAGGAGTAGACGATTCTTCGGACGGGACAACGTTTGCACAGCACTAGTAACAGACCCTCGCCGAGATGATAAGTGAACAAAAAAAAAAAAAAGATTCCATCTGTGTTTGTGTAAACTTATCCTCTCGGTATGTATGGACAAAGGTAAAGCTAGGATGAGAAAAAGAGACGGGTAAAATACGTGACGACGGCGGAGTGCTCTTTAGAGCCTTTTGGAACCTCGAGAACAGCAGCGACCAAATGAAGCCGGAAAACGGGGGACGGTAATGGCCAACTTCCGGTCTCGGCGTTACCTCGCAATGTGCGCAGGGCAGCGCGTGCCGGGCACCAGCCGCCCCGTCGTACTCAGCAACCCACATGTTGTCTCGTTAGAAACGTGCAGCGTTGTAGAAGAGTCAGCTACTGCGTCCGTCAATCAGAGGAGTGAGTCTGAGAGTAAAGACCAGGCTGGAAAACGTCTACAGGAGTGCGTAAATAACATTGCATGCATGCTTACTCGGGCCGACCTTTTCTGTCTTTCTCTTAATTCTGCATCTCACTGCTATTGCTAATGCTGTGAAATGTAGTGAGAGCGGTAGATGTAAGAGATCTTGGGCAAAAAAAAATCAAAAAGGAAAGTTCACATAGGCGTTTTTAATAGTATGTATCAAGCTGACATGTAGTATTGTAATGGATATGGAATAATGCGTGGAATTGTAACAGGTTATGCGTTAAAATCAATAATTGGACGACATCTTAGTCCGGACAGGCAGTTAGATTGATATTAGAAACGCAATAAACAGAACGCCGATCAATATGGAATATTGTGAGCAATTCAGTAAGCAAGGCTTAGCGTGGAAGCCGAAACGACTTACTCCTTCGACAACACCATTTTATTTGGCGTTTTATTTTATTGCGTTTCTAATATAAATGCAGGAAGAATACAACAAACTTTAGTATTTACAACCTAAAACAATCAAACATTTCGGAATTACAGAGAATATTCCTATAACTTTCTTTTGCTTTCTTACTTCAAAGTTCTCTACAATACTAGAGTTTCGCTTTGATAACATAAAATGCGAAACCCTGCATACGGCAAGTGAAATAAAGTAGCTAAATATAACGGAGTAATTTAGATGGTGACTAAAGACATTAAAATAACCAGTCTCGCCTTCATTAACTCGCGCAGCAGTCCTTACTGCTGCATGAACCCTGTCTATGCATTGTAGCAGCCCACCAACAACAATCAAGCCATTACGAAGCCATGACGCACACAGTGTGCAAAATTTCAAGGCCCTGTTTTTCTTATTTTTTTTTATTGTGATAGCAATTATATGGACACTTCAACCGGATTTCTGCCGTCGCCGTGAGGTTCCGTATAGATAAAATCTTCGCCGCGCGCCGTATCCCCGAGCGGAAGCGTGCGGCGCCGCATGCTATCACGGAGAGCGAACGCACTCAATCTCCCACGCGCAAGCAACGAAGCGGGAAGCCAGCGCCGGAGGGAGCGGGGGGGGGGGGGGGGGGGGGGGGGCGCACTTCCACTCTGCCAACAACCGCGCTCGTCGCTTGGCCGCACCGTCTCTTATCTCCACACGGCTCCGAACTTTCTATGCGCTGTGCATTCGCCGCTCAGTTTCCGTTGAAGCGATAGACCGCACGTACCTTCGCCCGCTGCGGCGTATGCGCTTGGTGCCAGCGTTTTGACCGTCGTTGTCTGCAGTCATTCAGTGTGATCTAATCATGTTTGTGCGCGCTCAAACCACGCTTGTTCATTCAGTTAGTAATAGTCGGGCCACATTTTCCAACGCACGCTACACATGCAATGCTGTCCGGATCGGCAGTGCAGCGGTACAGGTGTGTCCCTTCGCACGCGCTGCCCACGGGAAGCGCTTCTCATCAACACCACCGTTTCATACGCGCCTTCTCGTGGTCATCGAGTCTCTCTTCATGTCGGTCTACTTACGCCGCAGCACACCTGCTTACTTAATCAGCTCATGTTTGCTACAATTCATATTGCTACCAAAGCCGCTCACCTTACTTCGTATGACATTGCTGTGTTGCTATCGCATTCATTGCTTCGCCCTTAGGGCAAAACTGACATTTTTTTCAAAAGCTCACAACCGCCCTTTCTCGAAAACCGAAAGAGCACCTCTTCGCACGAACCTTTGGCTTCCGTTCCCAGTAACAACGTTTACCTTGCTTTGTTTTTTCACTTCTTTTCAGTGGGTGAAAGACCTCGATGTCTTTCACCGGTGCCAGTTGCCTCGATTCTGTCTGTGGAAATTACACGCGAACCAAATAGTCATAGTGCGTATGCCCGTACGCGCAGCACTAGAATCTTCTTCGTACAGCTCGCATCAGTTGCACACTTTTATTTATTTTTATGTTTTTTTTTTTGTTTTTTTTTTTTTGGGGGGGGGGGGGGTACGGCTTGAAAACGAACGCTCAACAGCGTGTCAAAGGGCACTGGGAGAAATCATATAGCCGGTCATCAAATGGGAAAACGGAGAGGGGCTGCTTAGAAGAGATGCTCGATGAAAAGTGACCTTAAGTGGGCTGTGTATGTGAGAAAGGGTAAACGACTCCGGGGAATGAGCGGCTCAGCGGGGGGAACACGCAAGGGCGGCAAGTGTAATTAGAGAAATGAAAATGAGACCGGGGAGGACTCCGGGACTGATTACAATCATTGCGAGGCCCGGTCGGAGTGGATGACGGATGGGCGCGCTGAATCAACAGCGAAGCGGGAACCTCGACTGCGGCGCCTTCGGCTGCGTCACTGTTTAGCGTCGAGTTGGCGACCATGGAAGATGTCGGTTCCAGGAGAAACGTCGCGAAATCCGCTTTGCCGCCTGGCCGCGGACCTTGAGCGCTCTATGTTACTTTCCTTGCAACCATTTGATTTCTTTCTTTATTTTATTCTTATATTACAAATTTTGGCAACAAACAAGTCGCGGGCCACAGCAATACGTTAAGTGGTTGCCTGAATGGAATGATGACGTGCGGTGTAATCATGAAAGCACGAAACCATGAAGAGAAGCCGCTCCGCTCAGCCCAACTATACATGTACGCAACTATATCATCATCATCATCATCTGCCTCGATTTTATGTCCACTGCAGGACGAAGGCCTCTCCCTGCGATCTCCAATTACCCCTGTCTTGCGCTAGCGTATTCCAATTTGCGCCTGCGAATTTCCTAACTTCATCATCCCACCTGGTTTTCTGCCGTCCTCGACTGCGGTGCCCTTCTCTTGGTATCCATTCTGTAACCCTAATTGTCCACCGGTTATCCATCCTACGCATTACATGGCCTGCCCAGCTCCATTTCTTCCGCTTGTCAACTGTCACCTAGAATGTCAACTAGAATATCGGCTATCCCCGTTTGCTCTCCGATCCACACCGCTCTCTCCCTGTCTCTTAACGTTACTCCTAACATTTTTCGTTCCATCGCTCTTTGTGCGGTCCTTAACTTGTTCTCGAGCTTCTTTGTTAACCTCCAAGTTTCTGCCCCATATGTTAGCACCGGTAGAATGCAATGATTGTACACTTTTCTTTTCAACGACAGTGGTAAGCTCCCAGTCAGGATTTGGCAATGCCTGCCGTATGTACTCCAACCCAATTTTATTCTTCTGTAAATTTCTTTCTCATGATCAGGGTCCCGTGTGAGTAATTGACCTAGATAAACGTACTCCTTTACAGACTCTAGAGGCTGACTGGCGATTCTAAATTCTTGTGCTCTTGCCAGGCTATTGAACATTATCTGCATATTCATCTTCAACCCAATTCTGACACTTTCTCGATTAAGGTCCTCAATCATTTGTTGTAATTCGTCTCCATTGTTGCTGAATAGGACAATGTCATCTGCAAACCGAAGGTTGCTGAGATATTCTAAGATCTTGAATACTTCTTCTAAGCAAGCAGTGAATAGCATTGGAGAGATTGTGTCTCCTTGCCTGACCCCTTTCTTGATAGGTAACTTTCTACTTTTCTTGGGGAGAACCAAGGTAGCTGTGGAATCCGTGTAGCTATTTGCTAAGATATTCACGTAGGCCTCCTGTACTCCTTGATTACGCAATGCCTCTATGACTGCTGGTATCTCTACTGAATCAAATACTTTTCATAATCTATGAAAGCCATATAGAGAGGTTGATTGTACTCCGCAGATTTCTTGATTACCTGATTGATGACATGGATGTGATCCATCGCAACTATATAGTTTTCTACAAACATTAGGGAACTATGGCGCTTTGATAATTCAGCTAACGTGCGAATGATACGCATTGCATGGATTTATTCTTCGTGCATGCGGCTTCATACGTTGTTGCGGCGTTATTTATTACGCTTTATCTTTCAAATATCCAAGTATTCACACTTCTGTAAAGGCGTAAACGCAATAAGTTCATCCGCACATACGTAATCGTTAGAAATTGTTGCTTATACATAGGGCTCCTTGTTTTCGGATAAATCCGAAAAAACCCGATAAACACTCGCGGGTAAAATGTTTGACAATTCGGATTTATCTGATAAACTCCGATTTTAACGGCCAATGTGACCCTGTTCCGTTCTATGTCGAAAGGGCATGTTCTAGCAGTCATTGATACATCGGCTGGTTTGGCCGATATAAACTTTACCTCACGTCAACAGTATCTCGTGGACTGCACCCACCGCACATTTAACAAAGGGCTTGTCGCGCACGGAGAGAGAGACCTTTGACCGCTCAACGACTGTCGCAGACCATCATGGATACTACGCTGCTGTCGCTGAAAAGTGAAGGCAGACAGTTCCGAGGAACCTTTTCCATGGAGTACACCAGTGAATCGTTTTTGTATAGTGTTCAAATTGTGAATCTAATTGTGAAGCATGAGTTACCCCGCGCGTTCGAAACCTATGCGCCGATTTTTAAGTCAGTGTTTCTTGAAACTGACAACATGAGTGATTTTGCGAACTATCCAAACTAATTAATCGGTAACGTTGTTGAACCCCTGTCGCTTGGAGACTTCACACTGTTCAGTGGCCAGTGCTTTCGCGCTGCGCGCTGAGTTTTTTATAGCGCAAGCGTTGAAAGGGCATTTTCAAAGCTGAGAATCATCAATCGAAAGGAGCGTGCTTCCATCAGTGACAGAAACTTCATAAAGTATGACTCCGTCAATTACAACAAGCCTTAAGGTTGTAATGCTCACAAACTTAGGCGTTTTGTATTCAAGTATTTGTGCTTGTGTTTTTATGTGTTTGTGCGTTCAAACCTTCCAGACAACAAAAATACGCTTCGTGTGTTCTGATGTTTTCGTGTTCAGATATCATTTCATCTAAGATTTTGGAGTATTGAGAATAATGTAAAATTTAACACCCAATTTTCGAGAATTGGGAATTTACGAGAAATAAACTCCGATAAACTCCGAATTTCCGCCAGAAAATAAACTCCGAAAAACACCCTCCGAATATCAAGAAAAACAAACTCCGAAAACACGGAGCCCTACTTATATATAACGCAATACTTCGTTGACAATGATCAATTTGGATAGTCACGAAGCTGTTCGAAGCGATTAGGACGAAGTTTAGCCATATCCGTGTACGCCATCGTAGAAGGAAATCCAATCCAATCCAATCTATGCATACTATGTATCCATCATTCCCGTGCTGACTGAACCGCTATACTTGCAGGCTCCCGGCGACATTAGCGCCAGAGTTCGCTCTGGTAGTTTTTGCCGGAAATGCTATGTGCGCAAAATGGCCTCCTAGAGTGGTGGCGTGCGCTGGCGCAGCCATATCTCAAAGGCCATACATAGAATCACATATTGCCTCGTTATACCGTTTTACAAACTATTTTGGAATGCCGAACTGATAAGCCGTAGCAGCAAAGTGGGACGAAGGCAATACTGTAGTTTTTGAAGGACAACAGCTCAGACACGTAGATTTAGCATGGAATGGTGCTCATTGTGCTGCACATGATATTCAGCTGCGATAATGTGCTGTGATCGTGACCGACCTTGATCGTGTGCCTCCACTCTCTGTCACTCTACTTTCATGTTCTTTGTCTATCTGGTGGATACCGGTGCGATGCCGCATTTCCATGGGGGAGAAATGCAAGAAAATGCAGAAGATTAAGGTGGAGGTTAAAGTACCTCAGGTGGTCAATTATTCCGGATTCCCCCTCTACGACGTGCCTCTAAATCATATTGTGGTTCTGGCAAGTGAAATGTTAGAATTTAAACTTGATTTATTTCTTCAACCTCTCATAGTCCCTTTACGAGTGTAGGGTAGCAAACCGAACTTTCTGTTGTGGTTGACTTCCTCGCCTTCCTGCTTTCTTTCGTCTCCCCCGCCCTCCTCTTCTTTTACATTTCAGTTCACGAATGAGGTGAGTTCACTGCGCTATGCTAAGAAGGAGAAGCCTTTAGAATATGTATAACTGGCTTGTCCCAGCAGGTTTCTGTTCATTGAAACAAGGAATGAAGGAAATATGAGACACAACAAACAAAGCAAGAAAACATAAGGCTGCCCTACAGCACCACGCCTCAATATCAGTCTGGCGCAAAATAAAACTGCTTGGCTCGCCGCACGTCCACTTACGTCTGATAGGCAATTACGGCTTATTATTAATGAGGATAATGCCGATACCAGTCGTTGTGGAATGGGGCTAAGAGGGGCTTTGCACTGAAGCCAACTCTCGAAAAACACCACGAAAACACGCACGCTCACCCTGGAATGTGACCGGCGCTCATAATCAGCCGCATAGCTGCGAAAGTATACTTACCGTCTTTGATGGCGGCTGGAGGTGGTATGCCTTGTCACCTAAAAACCAGTGCAGCTCTCCAATATATATGCGTGTCTTCTCAACTGCTCACGAGTCGCGTTCGTAGAGCTGCTAGAAACACCGCAGCAATTTCTGGTTTACGCAATTTTTACTTGAAATGAATCCCCATTCCTTCTCATGCAAGACCACCTTTGCGAACTCGACCACCGTGCTGGAAAACTTGCTGCTCTAGCATCGACGACAGTGCACTGTATTTGCGAGAAGCAGTATGCATATTTGCGCTGATCACACGCAAACAAAATACATAACAAGCCGTGCACGGTGAACCCGCTAATTTTCTCGGCTACACGAAATTAAGTCTCTGGGCGCGAAGTCCTGTCTAAGACTGAAAACTATTTGTCTTCCCGTCACGGCCCTGCCCTTCGAAAGCCTTAAAGGGGGCCGTCCAGGTCACGCCTATCTCACTGGCTGAGTCACGTGATGCCCACAGCTCGTTCAGGCCCGGATCTGAACGCGATACAATGTAAAGTGCGAGCATGGCTGATTGGCAGCGCGCGGCCTCCAATGTGCACAAGGTGGCGATTAATCATGGTATTCGGTGTCGACTACATGGGCTATTCGAACAACGTCAGTGACGTTGGCTTCGCGAAGTGGGCTATGCAACCTTGTTCACAGTCACGTAAAGTTCGCCTGCCGGCCCTTGCGTATGTGCATTCCGTTTTCTAGGGGTGTGCGAATAGTGATTTTTGAGACCAAATCGAATACGAATCGAATAGTGCCAGAAATTAATCGAATCCCATATCGAATACTTTTCTAATAGTTTTAGAAAAATGAACTGCCATTATCACACTTAATATAAACTGATGCTCACATCCCAGTATTCTTGAAGTTATCAAGTACACCTGATCACAGAGTACGTTGTGAAACGTTGTTTACTAAAAGCACAAATTGAGCAATAGAAGTAAACAAGTACTTTCTTCGCATGCACAGGGTCCTTCAGAGAGTGCAAATGATCGTTGTACAGGCTACCTAAGTAACGTAGCCTGCTCCACTACGCAAGTTCTCATGTTTTATGTCTATACTATGCTCGCGGGGATGAAAATTGACCGTACTTTCGCTCCAACTTTATCCTTACTTGGGCGCACTTGATGCTTTAAAATATTCGGAAAGCATTTGAAAAATATTCGCATTTACAAATGATGACTATTCAATTCGAACAGCGAATCGTATAGGACACTATTCGATTCGTTATTTGAACGTTTCGAATATTCGCACGCACCTAGCGTTTTCGCCTGAGCTAAGCTCTTCGGACAACGCTAGCACACGCGTTGTCAGAAAAAAAAAAGAAAAAAAAAAGAAACAGAAAAAGGAAAGAAACGGTTTTAATGCGCCTATCCCACGACCTTCGCTGAAAGTGTTTGTGTAAATGTGAGTTATCACTGACATCCACCAAAAGCACTAAGCACTATAAGATTAGTGATTATTGAATTAAATGGTAACAGCAACCTATCATTGTGCACTAAAATAGATAAGAAAAAAGACTTTATGTGTCTGGGGGGAGGTGGGGACGGTACTTACGAAGTGGTGGGAGACAGAGGTGCCATGTCTAACATTGGGAATACCGTACGGGGTCTGCGCTGGATACGCGATTTTGCCCGACAAGTTTATTTGGATGTGGCCTAATTAAGGAGTGTGACGGCAAGAAGCAACAAGACAGAGCTATGAAAGGCGGCCATGTTAACCAGATGTAAATTTCGGTTTCGCTACTTTGAGCATGGGTGAGGCAAGAGTGTTAGCAATATGGGAGCGAGATAGAGAGAAAGAAAAAAGGACAATAAAAGAAGAAGAAACGGGAAGTGCTAGAATCGTTCCCATAGACCAGTGGACCGCAGATAGTGCTGTATTGCTTGCTTAGCCTTCTGACTTGATGACGGTTCACGTCTTCTGGCAAAAAGCAAACAATCTAAGACACCAATATTAGAGTCGAAGGAAGCGTGTACGTGTGGGCCAAGTGGAATACGCGTGCTCTCCGGCGTACGCTACGGCGCGCGGGAGTTTTCGTGCAAACCACCCTCAAAGGGGGACCACACATCGCGAACTTGGCGGGCGCGTTTCCGCCGCCGCCACGCGTTCTCCGCTGCCACTCCGATCGTTCGAGGGCGAGCGAAAAACAACAAGAAAACGAAGAAGACGCAGATGAGGCTAGCGTCAGTGCAGCCACAGAGGCAGAGGAAGAGAAGCAAGCGCTGGTCGGGTGGAGCACCGTATATTCGCCGAATATGACGAGGTTGCGGGGGTGGCTGCGTACGCCCCGAGTGTTCTGCTTACTACCATACCACACGGCAACGTGATGGCGCGTTGCGGTGTGCCTGACGGAGGCAGGAGGGATGTGCTTTAAAGAGAAAAACAAGATTTAAAAAAGCGTCTAGGCGAAAGCAGCGCACGCACAGCTAACTGCGGCGTCAAAATCAGCGCGCGAAGAAAAGTGCCCCGAGGTCGTAAAAGCTGTACGAGTGTGGGCGAGCGCATGGCCGGAATACGCATGTGAGAAAAGTGACGCCTCGGCTGAGAGCTGGGCGGAGAGGCTCATTGCGGCGGCAGGGGTGCCTTCGCACACGTAGGAGCTTCATACGCAAACTACTAGAGGGAAGTCGGGGCTATAGTGTCTGCGTGCGCCGTTTCTTCGGTTGTTCAGTGACCGCGCCCGGGAATCATGGGCAGCACACCGCTTGGCTTCGTCATTCTGGTTTGACGCAACCTCGTGGATGTCGACGTGAACGCTATACTGAACCTACTATTTGGTCTCAAATTTCCCTTAAGACAACAATTTGTACCGCTAATATCTAAACAACCTGCCGGTGGCACCTCGTGCACATCTAAAAATCAATGACCAGCAGCTAGGTCGAGGAGACAGTTATGGTATGGGGGAGAGCGCAGAGTCTCTCTATGAGGCATGCGTTATTTGTATGCAAACAGCTTATTACGCACGAAGCATGAGCGTTAGATAACTGTTTCGTGCGAAGGGACGCCGTCTTGAAGAACTTTGCATAATAACAGAAATCGTGGAATAGTTCGGGCATTCACGAGTGCTCACAACAGTCCGGAGCGCATCAAGAGTTGTCGATTAGGGGACGCAAAGCCGGCTTGGATTTTGGTGGGACGGAAGCGGCTCACCTATATGCAAGCAGAACTAAATCACCTTGCGTCCCTCAATCTAAAACCCTCTATAACGTTGACGCCCACGGAGCACTCCCTGAAAGTATACGCGGCAAGTTCCAAGCTTTTTTTTTTTTTCTTTAATGTGCCCATTAGCCAGGAGCTGACGCTTTTCCTGTGAACGCCGCAATGGCAATTGCACCAAGACAGTGGAGATCCAAGGGAAGACCAGACACAAACGACTGCTGGCAACGAGAGAGGAAGCATAAAGACCACAACAGTGCGCCTTCCAGAGACAGCCTAAGCATAAACCCTTTGCTGCAGGAAAGCGCAGCCCAACGTTCCCTCCTCTGTCGAATCAGTAGCATGCGGCCGGGTCCTGGAATCCACACATGCCAAAAGAGAACGGCAGGGAGGTTGGCGGCATTCCGTCGTAAACGCGGCAGCCGTGCTACGGGCGAGAATTGTCTTGATAGCTACATCCCGCAGAGAGAGAACCCTGAGTTATGGAGCCCGGCGTTATTGGAGCTAAAGGGCTGCTGCCGCGGGGGCTCGGCGGGCCCAAACCCCGCTTCGTTTCAGCATCTCGCGTGGCAGAATGGCGCGCACGTAGCTTTGGCTGTAAAGGGGCAGGCGTGGTACGTAGCACACCCGCGGCGGCTTCCCTCACGGCGGCGCGACCATAGCTCGTGGCGTGCGTCACTCGATCTTCAGGGACACCGCCACCGCGTTGTCGACGTTTGTCCCCCCCGATCCGTCAGACTCGGCAACTGTGGAAATGCGAGGAGGTATCGCAGCGTAGCCCGGCCCCCTTCTCGTCACACGAAACACGTGGAGGAAACGCGACTGGAATGTGTTGTGCTGCGTGCAAACTCGAGCATTTAAGTCGGTGGTGTGTCTCGCGGGATTCGTGCAATGGAGTACAAGCTCGAGATCACGGCAACCAATCAGGAACGAGAACGAAGGGCTCGACCAATCTCGGCTATTGGTCCTGTGGTGCATGAGGCCATCAAGGGTGGAAGATCGACGACTGAATTAGTGGAGCACATTTTACACAATGGTTCCGTAAAGACCCTCCTTTAATGGTTCTCATTCTTGAGAGCAATAATCCGGGTGCGTGACTGAGGGGAATTACTGCTCTGACTGCCCTGCACGTATTTGGTGAAACGGACTATAGACGCAATGCCTGAGCACTCTGTAGGGAACAGGAATGTAGAGTAAATTATTTTGTGGCAAGTAGAGACAATCGTCGAGCGCAGAATACGTAGCTGCAATTACGGATGGCCTAAATTGCTGCCTAAAGAGTAAAGTATACGATGGCGGCTTTACGTAATATCGATTTCTGTTACAGCACTGACATAGGCGACCACGACGGTGTGCGGTATGGACAGTATAAGTGATTGTAAGAACTGCGCTGGAGCGACATGGACTGATTGACGTCAACTAGAGGTTGAATCGCCTTTCAACTTTTTGTCATCAGTTATCATCATCCTCATCACGATAACATTATAATAATAATAATAATAATAATAATAATAATAATAATAATAATAATAATAATAATAATAATAATAATAATAATAATGGGTACCATCATCACCCGCTTTGGCACATTTAAACTACACTATCTTCGCGATCGGCCCACGAAAGAGGAGAAACAGAAGTTGAGGAAAAGCGGAGGTAACTTCGCCTTCAACATCTGTTCACCTATATGTATGTGTGCAATGCTGCAACAAAAGCTGCACCAAAAGCGACATCAGCTACTTTTGCCACGGCTCAAGTGGCTAGATCTCGGGCGTGGCTTGTCTGTCCTCATCGCAGCTTGCGACACAATTTCGCAGCCGGTGGAGCTCGTAAAGTCGCTCCTCGCATGCAGAAAGAACATCAACTGCGCGATGTGCCTTTGCCTGCGTGCGAGCTAAACGACGAGGCCTGCGCAACATGATGGGACACTAACGGTTTGCCGGTACGCTAACCCGGGGGTTGGCTTGCTTCGCTTCGCAGCTCCCAAGGAACTTTCTACAAAACCTCCCTGGTGGCGCCTCTTTATATGGCACTCGCGCTGCAAAACACGTCTCGGGCGAGGCGTGTTCTCGCCTCACTTTACAGCAGCGACACGAGCAGCCGTAGCGCTCGGCAGCCCTTCCTCAGTGGCGGTTGAGCATTTTAATTATAAGAGGGAGTCTCCGGGATTACAGTGATGGATAGAAGACTGGGTGCGAGCTCCTAATTTCGGACCACCCGCCACCGCTTCCCCCTCCCCCCGTCCCACATGCTTTCACGAGCCCTCGCGAAGGCATTAATACCTTCTTCCAAGCGACACCGCGGTTTCCTTTAGAGGCTTAGAAGGTATAAGGTAGACACGCATGGCGCGGTCCGCGAAGACGTATGCGCCAGACAAGCCAGCGGTGTTTTACCGCGTCATGATGCATCGAGCTACCGCGCCGCACAAGCACGGCCGAAGCACCGTGCGCTCGCCGAGGTATACACAGCGTGCGCGGTTAATCTTTTTGGAGGAGGCAGCCCTTCAATCCTGAACCTGGCTTCCGTCTCGGAAAACGTCTCCGTGCTTCTTGTTCGTGCAGCACGCAGCAGAACAGCGACGATGTGCTCGTCCGGCCCAACGTGAAGCTCGTTTAGCAACTTGCGCACTCGAAGCTAACGGATCCTACTATAAGGTTCTTACTACTGTCCTAGGCTGTGGTTCTTACTCCAGACTGTGCGAGCGTGGCTTCGGTGTTGTGGATTTCTTTTTTAAATGCGAAGTCCGTCCGTCCCGCGTACCACACCCCCACAGCGCATGCGCGGCCCCTCCCCCTCTCTCTCCTCTCCTACGCTCCCCCGCCCCTTTCTCTCCTCTAGGAATCCTGTACGGAGCGGCGCCCGCGTGCCACACCCCCACAGCGCATGCGCGTCCTCCCCCCTTCTCTCTCTTCTCCTACGCTCCCCCCTTTCTCTCCTCTAGGAATCCGGAGCGGCGCGCACGACAGGTGGTGCGACAGCTGCATACTCCACTGGCGGCGCCACGGTAGTTCCGCGGTATGAAAATGACTGAGCGCGCGCGCCTCATTCTCTCTCCTGTGCAGCGCCGCGATGAGGGCTCCGGCCGCTGCCGCGAAACCATCTCCCGCTCAACCTAACCATCTCCCCGCTGCTTCGCATCCACACATGGTTCATTTTAGCGGGAGATGGAGTAATTTTTTTTTGCCCTGAAGTATGGCCTGGCTGCCCTGTGTGCAGTGGTTTAGAATGATTTGACAAGTTTTTGAACGGTGAAACAAACGATCACCACGAAGTGTTCACTCTTCAATATTTCATTCGTATTATGCACGCCACTACACAAAGAAAACAAATATTATCTTTTAAATTAACCTGGATAACTATCCTGGTTAAGCATATACATCGGTAAGATGTAAGCGCAAAAGCGTTGCGGGACTAAATGCCACGTCCCAGAAATAAAACGCCATGCCTGACCTAGATGCATGCAATTCAGCGTTAGTGTATACATGCACCGGCACCTGCATACGAGCTTGTTGCTTTGATAGTTGTTTCGAAAGAGTAAAAGAAATGGTACGGGAAAGGATGCACAGGAAAACCTGTTCAAACCGTGGATGCTCTGTCTACAAATGGAAATCGTTCTCGAATCACAAGTGATTGCTCCAAGATTCATGATTCCCAGGAAGGTCGCCTTTAGCATTTTCATATACATAAGGAGCACCTGCCTGCGTTGACTCGAGGAACATATTGCCTCTGCCAAGTGTGAACGAGCAAGAGTGATCCTCACGAGACGACGACATGGCTTCCAAACCATGACGAAGCGGTATACCCAACCTAGCGGACAGCACACGCCGTCTCATCTGCATATCGATAAAGAAATTTGATGTATCGCGTCCGAACGTGCAACCCCGTAGCCCGATGCATGTATCCAATCAGATGGTTGCAGATATCTGGGTGGAGTACACAGAGCTCATGATTTCAAGGCGCCGAAGCCGGAGGCGAACGCACGCATTTCTATTTTTTATCGTGTTTTCACGCGCCAAAGCGAAGAGCCGCAAGACGTGCGTGGGGCGCGACGACAAATTGCGGTTTCCTGTAGGACCTGCTAAGCGGCTTTGATAAGCGCTGGTCCGCACACGCTCCACTTTTGACGGGTGTCTTGGCGCCTTCAAGCGCTCTGCAAAAGGTGCGATGATGGATCTCGGCGCCGGTCGCTAGCCTATCTTACCGTCCCGTTACTGCCACGCCTTTCACGTGCCGCTCGCATATGTGCCCTGCTATATACGTACAAGGCGTGCACGATGGTTTCCCGAGCGTCTATTGTGGCCTTTACATAACTCTCTGCGGCGCTAAAAACCAGGCCCGTTGCCCTTAGCGTTCCTTTCCATTTTTCCTTCACGTCGCCTCGTTATATGTATAGTCGCCCACGGCGTCGGTTCCGCTTCCGACCATACATGTAAGTAGGTGTCTGCAAGTGCCCTCTGCACTCGAGAAGGCACGGGAAGTGTGTGCGAGGCAGGAGCGGCGCGTGTGCGTTTGCCTTATTAAAGCCCCTATATTTATAAAAGTAGCGCCATCCACTTCCCTCCTCCTCCGTTCCACTATCGCGCTCGGCGCGACCAGCGCGATCGAGGCGCGATATCGACAGTGGCGCCGCCTGCGTCGGGCCTGCCGTGGCAGACGACAGCTAACGCGCTACCAGAGGAAATCCGAGAAAAACTTCGATCGCGCCCTGCGGAGACGTTTTTGAGGCGCGATTTTGCTTCGTCAGTCAGTAACTGGTCTTAATAATGCCGTTTTGGAAGTAGCAACGCGACGATGCGAGACGGCGCAAATATGAAGTGTGCAGCAAGCGTTTGCGCACGCCGAATGGTAAACAAAAAAAGCCTTTTGCCCTCGCCTTGTCGGTTGCGGCAACTTAAGGCGCAGCAGCATGCCATCACAACGAAGTTCTTGTCCCTTACACGTTTGATCCGTTTGTGCGTACAGCACTTTCGTCGCACAGGCCCGAGAATGGCAGTCGGAGCGCGCTGGAAAGAAAAAAAATATACAAAAGCGCGACGCGAACTTCCACGTGACACGGATTGGCCAATGGGGGAGCGGAGGAGGCTGGGGCGACAGGAGGCGGCTAAGAGAGGGCGAGGAGGAAGCGCCGGGGTGAGCGCGGTGGCGGCAAGATCTAAGAATGGCGCTACTTTTATAAATATAGGGGCTTTATGCCTTATGCTTGTCTTGACGGAGTCGTTTCTGAAGAAGCTGAGGAATGCAGCACAGCCGGAGTGCACACGACGCAATCTCGTCGCTGCACCTTCCTGGCGCAGCAACATAGCCTACACCACATGAGCAGGGATGTGTGATGTGGGATAGCAGAGTGTTTTAGCATACCGTTACCGCTCTGCACTTACCGATTCGACCTTGGCCATCTGTCAGCTTTTCATGCGTAGATATGCAAAGCCAAGCCTAACATGCATCTGGCCGGGCCCATAGCTAACGTACGCAATGTCGGCACCAAGCAGGGGCGCCAACAATACTATTTTTTTTTTCTTACAAACGAGGATAAACAGAACTGTGGTGCTAGAACAGCTCAGCGTTTAATATAATGCGGGAAATGTGAGCACGAACCGAAATCAAGAACCTGGTCCAGAGCGCCACCAGACGGTCGTACATCCCGCACACTTGAGCAGGGGCCGTATTCTGTAACGCTTCGGTTTTCGAAGGATTCGGTTTGCGTGCACCGATTGGTCGCCGCCTGGGTGACGCCATCGCCTCAGGGCGCGAACGCATTTTTTGCTGACGTCACGCACATGTCAATCACGCGGAAACCGAATTTGTCGTCTGCTACGAAGCGAAGCCGCGCGCGCTGCTTCGGTTTGATCCGAAGCGCGGTGTGCCGTGTGCAGAGCCTGTGCGTGCCGTGTGCACGGGCGAGATCGCGGCACTCGGAGCAAAATGACGGCGTGTGCGGTGCCTGTGGCGCCTGTTATCGTGCTTTTAGCGAGCCTCCGTGATAGACAGCGACAACCTCGACGTCGACAAGACGCCTTTGAGATGACAGATGAGGGATTCAGGCGACAATTCAGATTCTCAAAAGAGACAGCGCTCCGACTGTGCGAGGAACTTGAGTGTGTATTTTGGCCGCAACGCGAAGTTGGCGTACGACGTCCCACCTAGCGGCATAAATGGGTCAACCGAAGTAAACAAAATTCGTTAAGTCACTCACCGCCAGTACAACTCACACGCGTTTCATGATGAAAAACGTAAACCTCATCAATACCATGAACAAATTATTTTTATTTACCAAGAAGCGCTCGTAAATTGCTATATTTTTACTCGGTTTGTGACGTTCACTGCCACAAAAAGAAACCTTCGCGCCGATTGGTCTCTGTCCTTTCACTTGTTTTCATTACGTCAACGGACCGCCCCAATGTGACGCCACCGCCAAACCGAATCCTTCGAAAACCGAAGCGTTACAGAATACGGCCCCAGTTCTTGCACTTACAAGCATTTGGTTGCTTTGGTTAGTTCAGCATTTCTCTTAACAATACCCGCAATCCAAAAGCTAAATAGGCTAACCAGAAAAGCCAATGTAATGCTGTACAATTGTGTATCTAGTTGCGTTGTGTCGAGGAAACGGATTCCAATGGTTCATGACAAAGTCCAGTCTTTTTTCCAGTGTTTACAGCATAAGTTCTAAAAATTAAGTGCTTTCATGCACAGAAGTTATTGACGCAGTCAAGTTAACAAATGTAGTAGTGCCCACCATGGCGACCTAGGGGCGCACTAACGCTAACGAGGGGCAGTGCGTAGCCAGCACTAAGGTGAAAAAAAAAAAGAGTTCAAGGAAGCAGCACTGCACCAAGTAGTAGCCGCTATAGCTAGCACATAATATCATACGACGCAGCAACGTGCTCAGTGTCCATCGCCGAATCCAAGTGTCATTCTCACAGGTTACAGAATAAACATAAGGCAGCCTTTGGTCGATACAAGCCGAGCAGCAGCAATTATTTTCTGGACTGCATTTTCGGAAGGTGTGATGCCAGATTATTGTGCGAGCGTCTTCTGAAGATCAATATTACAGGGCTCGGCACTCTCAAAAAGGCTCTTCTCCTGCACTCGTAACGGTAATCATGAACAACGTGCCGCTTCACGTGCTACGCAGGCACAGTTAAAAGCCAAATACGCCAAGGCCTTGCACAGTGTTTGCAAGAGGCCAATGTACACCCAAGAAGTGGCAGTGCCGGCACAGGAGGCAAGAACCGTATGAAGCAAAGCACGACTGCGCGAAACCATACATAGCGTCAACAAAATTACGTCACTACTTTGCCTCGGGAGAAATATTTCTGTTTTGAGTGCCCGCCTATGGCACGTAAAGCCCCCTGATATATATATATATATATATATATATATATATATATATATATAAAGCACCCGCTACTGTGAAAGGTGACAGTGCAAAGGATAACACAGTGTCTGACTTCACAATGTATTTGGCAGGAAATAGCCAAATTTGATTACTTATGATGTTCTTGTAAGCGCTTTTTAGCCCGATGTGCGGCTTTAAAATGCTGTTTACAACAGATGGTGTAAGGCTTCTTTGGATCCCGGGCAAGAGACATGTCGGCACGCTGCCTGAACATTGTCACTTTTTGCGTGTATGAGTGTAGGGACCTCATGTCTGTTATCGTAGCTGGTGACGACGTGGCTGCCATCGCCGTCCCTGCCATCTACTGATAATCAATTGCGCTATCGGCGAGGCGAAGGTACACGCCTGAACTGCGAAAACCAGATGAAGTACGAAACCTTCTTCTTTTCAGAGCCGCCAAGCTCTGCTCTACAATCGATTTTTTCAGCGCACTTCAAATACGACAGAAGCCTAACAAATTGGTTAAGTAACCAGTCAAACTCGTCTAGCGCACGAATAGAGAATAATGCTCCACTCGAGAAAAACAGAGTTTCGCACGCGAACAAAAAATGATAAGCAAAACACGGAGAACGTCGCCCACGAGGCAATGAAAATAGCAAAAGTATAAAGCTCGGCGAGGCGAAGTGAGCAAAATGTCAGGCAATCCATCTTGCCCCTCCTGGTGTGTCCTGTGCGATCATGGAGTCCGAAGCGGCCCGGTTAGCCATTCATGCTGACGTCCAGGTGCGCCTGCTCTCCGCAATGCGTCATCGGTCTAGACGCTGTCGTCTCCTGCCTTGTGTGTGTGCATAAAATGTTCTCGGAAAATTTCTGACACGTGGGTATTATCGGCGGTGCGACCTTCCGTTGATTTCCTCTTTCTCGGGGTGACTTCCACCTTTAAGGGCAGCTGGCTTTTCACAGCTCACGGCAACTCGCTTTGCCGCCATGCGCGCCTTAAACGAATAAGCTACTAAGTATCGCCCAAAGTACATCCTAATATCCTGAGAATCGCTCATTATCTAAAATAAAGGTTCAAGAACGGTGGCACCAAAGCAATATTGCGATGACAGCTATGGAACCCTCGTAAAAAAATTACCTGTATTTAGCAACTACACTCAGCCGTCACCAGAATCGACTACTACCAAGAATACGTATGCCTTTTTAACTTCCTGCAACATTGAGCATAGTTCTTATCCTCCTTATCACCTTACAAGAGTGACTTAACGCGTTGTGAGGGTTATGGCGTTAGAGCCCCGTAAGTTATCACCTTTCCAAGGTAGTTCATCTTCAGCTTTTGACAGTCGGAATCGAATAGTGAGAGGCAATATTCGGGAACTTAAGCTGCCTTAAAACTAGCTCGAATCCGCAGAATCAACACAACACCTATGACATCACAGCAGCATTATCGGCGCCGGGGTTTCATGGTCCTGAAATTTAGTCAATGAAATATTTGCTTTGATTTGCTCCAATATTAATTTCTGCACTAAACCCGTCAAGAAATGCAAATACAGTTCTGAAAGAATACTTTACCGTTCTGAACTTTTTGTGATTTTTAGCTCCCATTAGGGGGCAGCCCTCACTCAGATACGCCGATCCTTTCGCTTACATAACGTACGGTAACTATAATCAATCCACAATATATCTGAATACTGCTGAGTTTCATTATGATGCAGAAATCTGTCCTTACAAGGTTGTTTTGCACAGCTAACTTCGCTATTATACATTTTTTTCTGTTTTCGCACCTCGTCTATATAGCAGCGCAGAACGAAAAACTAGGCGCTCGACATCAAACGTGATGTCTCGGTGACTTCGAAACCAGGAAACCAGCACTGTTCCGATACTGTTGGTGTCGCATGGCCAACCGGCGCAACCCTTTACCGGTTCCTGCGAATGCGCACGTATAACCGTATTTCTCCGCCTGTCAGCGCCTTCGATGCGCCGTAAAGATCAGGAACGTATAAGGAAAGAAAAAAAAAAGTTGACCGTTAAATTTCGGAAAAAGAAAAGAAATAGCAGCATATCAAGTTGTTCTGCCGTGCGCTTTTCTGCGCTTGGTAGCCATTAAGGCACCGGGGGGTATGAACTCGATAATGGTCGTTCAGCAATCTTTCTGCTGTTTGCACGTTCTCGCTCGCATACGACGTGACGTCGTTGGTTGCAGAGATAACACCAGAATGGCGGCGCTGTTTGGGTGGCATTGAATGGTCGCAATGTTTTCGTTGGCCGTTAGCATTCGTTTCAAGCTCGCGGTAGCTATTTAGATAACGCGTCTATGCTGATCGCACGCTCAGCAGAGAAGCTGATTTTGGCGCTATTGCCAGGAATACCGCATCAATCACATTTAGCAATTGTGTGAAAAATGTTGCAGAGCCCTTTCAAGATCTCAATCTTGCCAATGAGAATCTTTAATTATTGTGTATGCGCATACCGTCCTTTCTCATCATGGCCGGAACGCCTACAATGGGATACCCGATAAAACGAATTTCGGTCCATTTTATACCTCCTGCGTAAATTACAGGCTGTGTGAAGCATTGCGGAAAATAAGTGAAATATACGTTTCGTGTAATTGTGAAATAAGTGAAAAGATAGTGGGAAACCTAGATACCAAAGAGCCGATTGTGCAAATATCAACATCAATAGTAAAAAATTTTTTTTTGAAAAATAGTAATAGTAATACTAAAGTAGTGAAGAAGAGGGACGATGCAGTGGGGCATCCTTACCAGCGCTGTCTAGTGGGCCAGTCTCTCCAGCGCATCGCTCGGACTACGCCGCTCGCGCTCGCGGTTCCCTGAACTGATCGAACGGTCAGCCCTAACGCTTGGAAGAATTTCGTTTGTCTTTCGACGTGGGGCAAGCTTCCTTGGGTCGGACTTCAACTGTAACGCACCACATCGACACTGGCTCTCACCCACCATTGCGACAACCCCAGTATCGCGTTTCTGCCAGCGAACGTCGTGTGATTAACGAGCAAGTCGACGACATGCTTCGGCGCGAAGTAATTCGACCCTCGAAAAGTCCATGGGCTTCTCCTGTCGTACTTGTTACAAAGAAGGACGGCTCCGTATGGTATTGCGTCGATTATCGCCGGCTGAACAAGATCACTCGCAAGGACGGTTATCCCCTGCCACGCATAGACGACGCAATTGACTACCTGCAAGGAGCCGAGTACTTTTCATCTCTGCATTTGCGCTCCAGGTATTGGCAAGTGCCTATGGAAGAAGTCGATCGACCGAAAACAGCCTTTATCACGCCCGACGGCTTGTACGAGTTTGACGTCATGCCTTTTGGACTCTGTAATGCGCCCGCGACATTCGAGCGCATGATGGACACAGTTCTGCGAGGCTTAAAGTGGCACACATGTTTGTGCTATCTTGACGACATTGTAGTTTTCGCGCCCGACTTACCCACGCACCTAGAACGCCTCCGGCACGTTTTGACGTGTTTATCGAACGCCAGCCTACAATTAAACATAAAGAAGTGCTGATTTTTCTGCACGGCAACTCACGATACTGGCTATGTCGTATCCAAGGACGGAATTCTCCCCGACCCCGACAAACTTCGCGCCGTCGCCGAATTCCCCAATCCAACGTCCATCAAAGAATTGCGCAGTTTCATCGGTCTATGCTCATACTTCAGACGCTTCATTCGGAATTTCGCCGCCATCATATCGCCCCTGACGACGCTCCTAGGGAGCAACGGGCTCCTCACCTCGTGGTCATCAGAGTGCGACGAGGCGTTCACGAGTCTTCGTCGTTTGCTGACTTCCCTCCCAATTTTGCGCCACTACGATCCGACGGCCCCTACAGAGGTCCACACAGATGCCAGCGGTGTTGGCCTTGGCGCTGTCCTCGCGCAACGCAAGCAAGGGTTCCCTGAGTATGTCGTCGCTTATGCCAGCCGAACGCTTACGAAAGCCGAGAACAATTACACCGTGACAGAAAAAGAATGTCTCGCGATCATCTGGGCTCTTACTAAGTTCCGGCCATATGCATGGCCGCCCATTTGATGTCATCACGGGCCACCACGCACTATGTTGGCTGGCGTCATTGAAAGATCCGTCCGGTCGTCTTGCACATTGGACACTTCGCCTGCAAGACTACGACATCCGCGTACTCTACCGCAGCGGACGACAGCACTCGGACGCGATGCCCTCTCGCGCTCTCCCTTGGCTGGCAACAATATATCTCAGTTGACTGTGTCTTCCATCGACCTTCGCACCATCGCTTCCGAGCAACGCAAGGACTCCTGGATTGCGTCGCTTATAGGCTGGCTCTCTGATCCATCGACCAGGTCAACAACCCGCGCTTTGCGCCGTCAAGCTCACCATTTCGCCATTCGCGACGACCTGCTTCACCGGCGCAATTACAGTTCCGACGGCCGCCAGTGGTTGTTAGTAGTGCCTCGTAGCCTGCGTTCCGAAATATGCGCAGCTTTCCACGCCGATCCCCTGTGTGCCCACTCTGGCGTTTTCACGAATTACCAGTGCCTTCAACAGTGGTACTACTGGCGACGGATGTACAGCTACGTTCAAAACTTCGTACGCTCTTGTCCCGATTGCCAGCGCCGGACATCTTCACCCCGCCTCTCTCCAGCTGGGCTGCAACCTTTACCTTGCCCCACCCGGCCCTTTGGGCGCGTCGGTATAGATTTGTACGGGCCCCTTCCCATGACATCGGCTGGAAACTGCTGGGCCATTGTGGCGGTTGACCACCTTAACGCGATACGCTGAAACTGCGGCGCTTCCGGCAGCTACAGCGCGCGACGTTGCCTCCTTCCTGCTTCGTCGATTCATCCTACATCATGCGCCATCCCAGGAGCTGCTCAGTGACCGCGGACGTGTCTTCCTCTCTGAAGTAGTTGAGGCTATTCTCAAAGAGTGCCATGTTGTTCATCGCACAACAACGGCGTACCATCCTCGAATCAATGGACTCACGGAACGGTTCAACCGTACGCTCGGTGACATGCTCTCAATGTACGTCTCCTCCGACCATACAAACTCGGACGCCATTCTGCCCTTCATCACCTACACGTACAATACCGCTACGCAGAGCACTACTGGTTTTTCGCCATATTTCTTATTGTATGGCCGGCACCCATCGCACACCATTGACACAATGCTACCATACCGGCCCGACGGATCTGAATGTGCGCCCATTTCTGATAGGGTGAGACATGCCGAAGAGTGCCGCGACCTCGCCCGGGATTTTACCTCCAATGACCAAGAGCGCCAGAAGAACACTCGCGGTGACACCACCTTTGCGCCCACCTTTCTTCTTGGAGCGCTTGGGTGGCTCTCAGTTCCTTCCGCTGCACCTGGTCTGTCTTCCAAGTTAATGCCTAAGTATGAAGGTCCCTACCGCATCATCGAGCGTGCATCACCCGTCAACCTTGTGAGTGAGCCCGTTGAACCATCTTCCGACATGCGCCGTCGCGGACGCGACATTGTCAACGTCGAGCGCCTCAAGCCCTATTAAATGATCCTCTAATAGTGAGGAACTGTTAGGTCTCCGGACGGCTCCCTTTTTCGTCCCCGGGGTAATTGTAGTGAAGAAGAGGGACGATGCAGTCGGGCATCCTTACCAGCGCTGTCTAGTGGGTCAGTCTCTCCAGCGCATCGCTCGGACTACGCCGCTCGCGCTCGCGGTTCCCTGAACTGATCGAACGGTCAGCCCTTACGCTTGCGTGCAATAAACGCATTTACAGTAATAATATTAATACCGAAAAATATAATAAAGGAAAGTTGCTACTTCAGCTTGCACCTGCACCTGCGCTTACGTTTCCAGAATTCACGTCGCATAGTAATAACGCATACATTTCATTCGTTATTGTTAGGTGTTTGCCATAGGTGGCTGCAGAAGCAGGTCATGAACGCGAAAATATCAAACGCCACGTGGACACACATATTCGGGAGACCCCCCCCCCCCCCCCCCCCCGCCCACTGATATAAAATTGCCGTCTCGCCGGAAAGCCTTCATTCTATAAACCCTTGGAAACACGCGCGCGCACGCACGTATACGTTGATACGTTCGACATGCACACAAACACACAAAAACACACGCAGACATACACACGCACGCACACACGCACACAGGCACATCACGCGCGCGGTACGCGCACAAGCTAATTATGGCCGAGATTAACGCGGACCTGTCTGCGCGCATTAATCCGGCGGGATTTCGGCGGCGGCAAACTTTTTTTTAATTGAACGTCCCAATTCATCAGCCACCGCGCATAAGCCTCCGGCCACCACAGGGTACAAGCCCTTGCTCAGGCAGGTGCGCAACCGGTATTGCCTCCTCGATAAACTAGCTGGTCGCAGCAGACTTGCCCACTGACGACGAGTTATAACGTGGAGAGAGCCCTTCGGTAACAGCAGCGGCCACGAGAAAAAGGAAGTGAACGCAGTAGCAAGATCACTGCATGCAGCGGCATCCGTCAGCCTCGCGGTGTCGGAAGCTATCGACGATGAAGGGGCGGCGGAGAGCAAAAGGTGGGCAAGAGAAGGTGGAGAGGAGGGTTCAGTCACGTACTTCCTTTCAGTATTACGGTGGATGGCGATTCCTTGCACCTGCGGCGCACCCTTGGCGGCTGCACCGATTAGAAAATCCAGTCCAACACTGGTACCATCCTCGATAAGCGATCGCAGGTCTACCCACGCTCGAAAGGAGGGGAAGTCGCCTTCAGTGCTCGAAAATATAGTCGCATGTATACGCAATACCCCTGCGTTCAATATCCAGCGCCGGAGAGCGAGTTTGTCGGGTGACCTGCTGATGTACAGTAGCGTTTGTGTATGTTGCCGGCGTCGTTGAATATACGGTATATTGGTGGGCGGAATTAACGACCTTTCTAGAATATATAGTCGACGAGCGTGAGGGCTCCACGGCGCGAGCTTTAGGGATTAGGAGCAAAGCCGATCATTGGTCGACCGTGGGTGGGAAGTCTTCTGCAGTGGTTGAGGATTAAGCGAGCACTCGTTCGTCAAGTGGGCTACATATGTGACACGTGCCAGGCAGTGCCACGTACGTGGTGTACGTATTTCATTGCTGTCTATAGGGGTGTACTAAAAGAGAATGCTCTTTCTTTTTTGCATTCCTTTCTTTGTTTGTAGGTCACGAGTGGACCCACAAAGATGAGAATCAAACCCAAAACATCAAGCGCATGCAAAGCCAGGAACATTTTGGGACACAAGTACCGGTAGTTTTAGCACCTGCAGTCCCTGCACAAAGCAAAGTAGTGTATACTTTTGTTCTCTGTCGCAATAGTTCAGCGGAACATATGTGGAGAAAACCTAACCAGTGGCCTGATATTAACGTTCCGTTTTTTGGTTGGTCTCCGTTGAATACTTTTATAACCAGCTACCACTATCTGTGTGTGTGCGTGTGTGCGCGCGTGTGTGTGTGTGTGTGTGTGTGTGTCCCTTTCACTTTGCCTTCCTTTATCTTCTTTCCGCATTTCATCGATAAGCTATCCCTAAACGTAAACGGAGCGTGAAATATAAACAATGCACCCGCCGCGGTGGCTCATTCAACTAAGGCGTTGCGCTGCTGAGCACGAGATCGCGGGATCGTGCGATGTGCTTGCATTGCATTGGACGTTAAAAAACCCCAGGTAGTCAAAATTAATCCAGAGCCCTCCACTAAGGCGTGCCTCATAATCAGAACTGGTTTTGGCACGTAAAACCCCAGAAAGAAGAATTATAAACAGTGCAAATATACCTTCTCAGAATGATTAAAAGATTGAAAGTAAAAAAAAATGAAGTATTCTTTCTGGAGAAAAATAATTAAAGGCTAGATCAGCGTAGCCTCGTGACTGAAGCAAACCTATCCTCGAATGTGGTTCGATTGATTTAGGCTACAGATGTTTCCTTCGTCCACATGTTTTGTTCAATCTATGTTCATCATTGATATCGATCTCTGCTCGCATTCACGCATTGTTATAGAAACCCGGAAAGTGCATTCAGGAAACAGACTCAGCAAGGCTCACGGAACGCATGCTCCAGTCTCTATGGCTCTGACAAACCAGGGGGCGCACCTGTATCTCGCGCTGCATCTTTCTCAGGTGCTCCGCACCTTCGAAGGTGCGGGGACCGCAAACGTATAAACGCCGCTTACCTCGTCCGTCTAGCTTTACCGCTCAACTCTTCCAGCCCGTCTGGCATTTTGCACAGAGATAGAATCCCGCTTACAATCGCCGCACCTCCTCCACGCACACATGTCGCCCGCATTCGGAATAACGGTATACGTTTACCACGCCGCACAGGCACATCTGGGTCTTTCCTTGAGCGGTGTATATACAGACCCCACTGAGTCCACCCACCCGTCCTGCTTGAATCCAGCCCAGACCGGCCAAACTTGATAGCTGCACTGATGGCGTATCCATAGGCGGAGTGGGCGCGGAACAATAACACGTAGTGCGCGAAACGTTCCCAGCTTGGAAAGTTGTAGGCAGTGTGACCGAGGGGTGAGCTGCATTTTGACTCGCGCATTCGCCTTACGGCTGGAACATTCGAGCCTACAGTCACACTATGTCTTAACAAGTTTCTCTTCCAATCGTCACATTGTCAAGACACATTCGGCAGTGATAATTTCTGATATCACGTGCTGGAAGGTAAGCTTAAATCTAAAACGGCGTGACAGAAATATATATATCACAGACACGTCTGTGAGCCATGTCTCGCATCAGAATTAACGCTGCAGGGAATTACAGCGGGACGAAGCATTAGGCGGGATGAGGCGAGTCACCGAGCTACATATCGTACACAGTATATAAGCGAGCTGAACGCTGATATCGAAAAGAGACCGATTCGTTGCCAACCGCCCATCGCCCTGTAGGCCGAGTCAAGTTTGGAGCCGCGGCTGATAAGAAGAGTGGGCGATCCCTCACTTCTTTCACGAATATCAGAGAGAAGGAGAGAGACCGGCACTTCGCCGATCTTTTTCTGGGACGCGGATACAAAGAAAAGGATGCAGACAAAGACCTACGTGATAGACGGGGCTGTAAGATGCTTCGTGAATTATAACGCGTTGACGGCATCGATTAACAAGGCGCCTCGTCGTAGACCACAAGGGTTACGCTCGGGCAACTGCCCGGTTTGGCTCTCGTTCGGATCGGTTAGGGCGCGAGATGCTCACTTACGTAAAGACGCGATGCTGAGGCGCCTGTACTATCAACCCTATCAAGCGAGCAATGCGATTCGGGACGAGGATACTCAGGGTAAGTAAAGTGGTTCGATAACGTCATTGCGAGCATAGCGTGGTGCATTAAGGACCCCGTCGAACAGCCCCGATTGCGAGCGCTCTCAGACGCCTGAAACGCTGGAAAACATATTATGTGATTGCCGAGCATATATTCTGCAGCGACGAAAGTTGGACAATTTCCCAGCCAGCGTTGGCAGGCAACCTCTTTCGGAGGAAGGAATTGTCGGCCCACCGTCTGACACTGTAACTTCAATGCGGACAACTAAATCACTATTGAAGTCTTGCATGACACGAAACTGGACGAGCGGCTCTAGTGGCGGCCTCAGAACGTACGGGTGAAGGGCCCTAGGCTCCAAACGACCAAGGCTGCCTACACTACTACCCATGAACCATAAAATGCTCTCTTAACAAGGAATGCCCTGCGAAAACAGCTCCGAACATTCCTACTAGCCTGCCAGATGTTTCGTACGAGCTTTTCTGCGCTTCACGTTTACTGAATACGGAGGCACGAGCCAAGAAGCGGTCTTCGACAGCGGTCTTTAATTTTCCTTATGCAAGCGTGCAAAGTGCTGTACGCAGACTCCCGCTCAGGTAAGCGCGTTCCGCACACATGCTCGCTTAGCATACACGATCACTCAAGGCGGAGATTTTTACGAAAACAGATACGCTGCCTTAGGTAGGCTCACAAGAAAGTAATAGCGTAAAAATGAGGTAGGAACCCGGCTGTGCAATTAAAATGTGTACGTGATCATGGGGGGCGAAATTTTGAATACATATAAACATAATATCTTCAGCTGCATCAGCTAAGCAGGTCGAAAGTTTATTTTTACGCAGATAATCAAGCATCTATGTTAGGCAAGCAGCATAAAAGTAGGAACGTTATCTGCCTTGTGGGAAACGGATGATCCCAGTATTGGCGAGCAATCCGTTTCGCCCGAGAGGCGCCGGAAGCCGATGATGGAGCTCACCCGCTGCAGCGAAGCCACACGAGAGTCTCTTTTACGGCCTTTTCTGGAAGCCAGTTGCAGAAACCGGGAACAGTGGAGTATTGATAAGCCCTGAGAAAGGCTGAGCGAAGTGAGCGATTCGGCTCTCCGGCTCGCGTAAGGATGCCCCTCACCCAACTCCTTCAGGGATGCTAACTTTTTTTTTTAAGGTTTTATTGAAAGAAAGAGAAGGTTATTTAACTAGGGAAAGCCGCGCGTGTCTCAACAAGCTCGAAGTTCTGACGCATCTTGTTCTCAGAAGCTGCCCACGTTCATCGTGCATGCAAAAAAAAAAAAAAAAAAAAGAAAGAAAGAAAGAAAGAAAGACTCCATCTCCATGGAGTCTTTCTTTTCCATAGAGACGAAAATCTCCACAATTACGGCATTCCCTTTTTACCGTTTTTACTTATCACGTTATGTTTATACTAGATTCTAGGCTGGTTTTCACGCGCCACAACTACAGTCTCATTACGAGGCACGTCGTAGTGGGACACTTCGGATTAATTTTGAACACTCCCTAGCGCGCACCTCAATCTAAGTACACGAGCGTTTTTTCGCACTTCGCCATCAGGCCAGGATCAAATCCGTGACCTTAGACTCAGTGCTGTAGTGTCGTAGCTAATAACCTATCGTGGTCGGGTCCTTCTCATTTTGATATTCTACGTCTTCGCAAAGGAATTTGCAGACTACCGCGAGAATCTCTCTCTCTCTATCAGCGACGCCGTAAACTGAAAACAAATCTGCTGAACTCACGTGATGCGAGAATCGGTTTATGCGAAGCTTTCATTGGCTTTTGTGAAGAAGTCTGTTCTAGCTTAGCAATCATTAATCATTTGTAAGTATAGAGACCACACTGCCTAGTTGCACTCATTTTCACTGGGAACCACCTCGCTGAACATTAACTCGATGCGCTCGATCATGCACATGCCACGCTTGACGACGATGGAATGACCACTCATGTTGGAATGATCACGTTCGCACTTGCGCGCATCACCTACCACTGCGGGCTGCCGCGGTGGTAGGTGATGCAGAAAAAAAGAGGAAAGAACTTGCAAGACACAGCAAGACGGGCAGCTGCACATCTTTCCTGGTGAATACTACAGGCTGAAAAACAGAATATACGCCGCCAGAATATACGCCTTCCTTTACGACGTATGTTACACAATATGATGAGGGTAACTGTCCAATCCGTAGTATTAAAGGTGCCTTCGGTTCCTGCAACAGAAATGAGATGAACTGTCTCCATCACCTAACGCAGGTTCTTCTCTTGCCTTACTCTTCATACCAGTATAAAGTTGATAATTAGTCGCTCGCTATATAATCCCTTTTCCGGTGGTAATAAATAGTGGAAAATGAGGTCACCCTCAGCCTGGTAGACAACGTTCCGACAAGGACACCTGTCATTCTCAAGACAACTATAGGCCTTCCTTGGTGGGCACCTGCATAGCGTGTTCTTTTACGTCATTAGAATACGCGAGAAATTGATTCATCTGCTTAAATTGCATTTCCCGCAAATTATAAGAAAAAAATATATTCGGCAATATTGATGGCCACTGACGTCCCGATAGTTTACCCTTAATTAACGTCACAGTGTATCTGTTACTTTGTGCGATAACGTGAATTAGTTTTAATTAGAAGCTTCCATAAATCATGAAACCACGTGCGCCGCACGATGCGAAAGGTTTAATTAAGGTACCATGCGTGAGTTCAGAAGCGTGGCGAATTCGAACCTCTCTATAATATTGAGACGTGCTTCTCGGTTAGCAATCAAGGACCGGGGGAGAGCGAACATCCCAATCACCGGGGCTCGAGAATTAACAACACCGAATGAAAGGCAGCAAGACCACCCATAATTAGTGCTTGCAATCTCGTACAAGTCTACAACGGCCGCAAATCGTAGCGTACACAAAAGCTTGATTCAAACAATGTGCGCGCCTTTTATTACTCAGCGAATGAATCCGGCTTATCACACCATGCATTCAAACAGTGAAACAGAGACTACGACGCACGGTAGAAGAAATACTTACAAACGCACTGGCGAAGGGAACGTGAGGACGTCTTCGAAAGCAACGAATAAATATATCGTACGATTCCCGGATAACGCCCAAGTCTTTAGTCGTTGATACCTTATGGTCACGAGACCGAGTAGCCTCTCTCATCATGGCATGGGCGACTGCGCAATTTGGAGGCCGCGTTAAGGTGCTTCTCAGGCTCGGGAAGGTCGTGAGGTCAGCCCACCTCGTAACAGACGGCTCGCTCTCCGGATGATGCCATCGCGTTTGCCTCGCATGCTTCGTTACGGTTGTGTGGCGGCAGAGTGAAGCGACAACAACAAAAATAGAGCGCACACAACCGAACGCAAATATACAGAAGGCACAGCCACCGTCGAAGTATGGACTAAAGAAGCCGCGATTTCTCGCATGGGGTTTCGAGACACAGGTTCCCCTCTTAATATAGCCGTCACCGGGGGTATCGCTTTCATCTGCTCCGGCATTGGAGGTCAAATGGAAAAAAAGCATTAGATCGCAGAAGTGGCAGCAACTCACGAGACCTGCGCTCACGTGGTGAGCAAGAAAAGGATCGGTTGCGATGCGCCGCTGCTTCGGGGCATATGCCAGTGCACCACCATCACGCCAGAAGAAAAGTAAGCAAGCGATGACAATGAAGACAGGGAGAAGACTGTGCGTCTTTCACTTGCTCAGTTTTGTTTGCTGTATAACACCGAGAAATGGAGTGGCCGAGGTACTCTCTGCCTCTATCTCTCCTCACCGACTCGTGTATGACAGAACCGAAGAAATCTTGCGCAGGGTCCTTCCACCTTCCTGCTTGTGACGGTGACCAGGAGGCCGGTGCGTTGCTCGGTCTCTCACTTCATCGGCGGCCACCGTGCAATCGCCATTCCTTTGTGATACGCGCGTTCTTTCTCACTGCGACCTCAAGGTCGAGCAAAGGATGACAGTGCGGCTCCCCCACTCGGTGGTTTCCTGCCATCTGGAAGCATTGGCTCTCCGCCCCGTGTCCATTATGTTTAGGAGCAAAGGCGAAAGCGCCTCCGCATCACTTGTCGAACATTGTTGGCGCAGACTAGAGCTGCTCGTTCCGCTTTTGGCAGTGGTCGCGGCTGCAATGAAGGGAAGCCAATTGTATAGCGGTGTCCACAGCGGTGTCCACACCCTCCTGTCTCATGGTAAATCCGTGCAGCAGTGTAGCTTCTAGAGTGTTCGTCAGTCAAATAGCACATTCATGCAGTGCAGTCCGGAACCACATTAGACCGTATTCAGCAATAGAAAGCTGCATCGGGAGTTTTTCATGTTGCTCAGCAATTTTCTCATTGACACTTTCATAATTAGGACAGTACTTCTCGAGTTAGATAATCAATTACAATTACCTAATTAGATCTCGTAACGAAAAGATTACTGGCGGCTACTCCACTGTACTGGAAACAATACGCACTAAGTTTGCTTCGCGTAACGCCGTTCCTCTTTTTTTTTTTTTAATCGTGCTGCGTGATAGCCGGGACAACTTATATATATTTACGATACACCGTGAGTCCGTGAGTACCGAAAAGAAACTGGGAAATTTTCTCATTGGTAAATAGAACAACAATTACAACATCGACAGACCCCGTAAGTGTGCAAAGCCGGAACTTTAATGCCAGAGGCACTGTTTTTTCTCCACAAATGCGTTGCAGTAAACTGTAGCTTGTCTGTAACGGAGTCCATGATAGTGCTCCGAGTGGAAGAAAAAACAACCTGCCGGTGGGAGCTGCACCCCGAGATATATATAGCCCTTATATATTGTTAGCGGTTAGTGTTGAGAGATGTGGAAGATTCTTTTGTTTCCTCAAAGAGGTGCCTATAGTTTACAGTTTTATTAGGAAGAAAAGTAGCCTTCGCAGTTTTTAATAAAGAACGCAAAGGATTTGTTGCTGCGGGAACTATGGCACTTAACTTTCGAGCGTCCTTAAGAGTATTGGCAAAATGAATCAGGCGGTAGTGTAAGGATAACGCTTGCACTGTCAAAATGCAGACTCTCTAATATCTGTAGCGAGCAAGAAAAATCGAAAAAAAAAAGAATGAGGTCATCTCAGTTATGTAAAGTGATGTCACTTAGAAGAGTGCATACAAAAACTAAGGGGAAAAACATACGTTGCGGCGTAAAACACACGTTCCATGACATGATAAACGATGTGAATGGAGTACATGAAAAAATCAGCAGGCCCAGGAGATGAAATCAAAAGAGACAGCACATCTTCAAAGAGGAAGCAGCGTATCGGAGAGCTCGCGATTTCTCGCTTCTACTGCCTCGTTTTTTTCCTTTCGAAGCCACCGTTCGACGTAACGTTTTGAGTAGATTTTCCCCAGCGCTTTAGCCCGCGCTTGTGAGGAACCCGGGGGCAAGCAAACTCGCTTACACGCGAGGCCGCCGCCTTGCGATCCACTTTGTCCGAGTTGACGCCGCTCGAATGCTCGCGTGCGCCATGCCGAACCTTTCCCTCCTGCGCCGAACTCTAGCCGATTCCCTTTGCTCTCCACCGTGTTGCCGCAGGTCCCCAAAAAAGGAAAAAAAAAGATCCAGAGGGAACTGAAGGGAACGAACCCGATCTTCCCTCTCGGCGACCGTTCGCTTTCTGCTGCTACATGTTTATCTTCCTTTTTCTTTTTTTATCTTTTTTTAAACTCTCCCTTCGTCTCTCGCTTTTGAAAACTCTTGCGCGTTCTGCGGACCTCGGGAGATTCGCATCAACCCTAAGGCACCTAGTGGAGGCGCGGCACGCTCTGCGCTTTGTGCCGAATGCAGAAGGCAAGGAACCAATACAGAAAAGAAATGCAAAATCAGAAAATGAAGGAAGAAGAATCGACGGGGTCGCCAGAAAACTTTTCTTCCCCACTTCCCAAGAGGAGCGCCTTTTGCTCGTACCGAACGCTTCCTGTTTTTATTCTTCGTATTTGCCTGCGCGAAGTACAAATTCGGTTTCAGCCCCTAGACCCCGATCCCTCGGGCGTCTTTCCTCTGCTGGTCAGCTACCGACGGAAGCGTTTTCCCTCTCACGCGCGCATTCGCTCCTTCGCCCCTCAGCAAGCGACAGATGTTAGTCCGGCCCATCCCGACGGTCTTCTCAGTTGCGAGCACCCCCACCCCGTATTTGGGAACTCACGTCGTTGCGCATTTGAAAACGAGGCGCACAGAAGAGGCAGTTCAACTGTCTTCGCCATCTCGCTCTTGCATTCGTGACTCGCGTTCGCTCACCCTCGCCGAGATAGGAGGGCAGGGACGACAGGAGCGCGCAGTGCGCGAGGTGTTTGTCTGACACTCGCTATCTCGCCGAAGGCATCGGCGATTCACGCAGCCGCCGCCCGTCCGTCACGCGCGACACACCTCTCAGCTTTGTATGTTTGCTGCCTTCTACGTAGAATGAAAAGCGGAAGCGGCCCGTATGTTTGACTGCGATCTTATCTGCACGAAAACAAACGACTTGTGGCATACGACTTCTTCACTCACCGTCTCTTCGCGCAGAGGCTCATTGGCGTTGCAGTGTGTTGTACTGCACACATCTCTGTGTTGATGTACCACAGCCTTCGCTCAGCTCAATTTATAATTCCTCGATTCAACATCGTCCCTCGGTTATTTTCCTTTGAGGTAGCGTAACAAGTGTGAGCAGTTTGAGCAGTGTACAAAGCCCCGAACCAGGGACGTGGAGACGCATTCTGCCAAATGGCCCGTCCCGTTCATCGTGCCGCTTGCCGACCGGCATCCTCCTCGATCAGAGAAGGACATCTTTCAACGGGTTCGACGGCACAGATGTACACACTGCAGCGGTCGTGGCAGGCATCCGTGTTTCCTTGCCTTTTCCTACACCGCTCTTCCCCAGACATCTCTTGACGGCCCCTCTCCGCAAACCAACGTCGCCGGCCGTTGGCAGACCGAGGGAAGAGCTCGGCACGCGTGGTCTGCCCTTTGTCAACAAACAGCGGCATTCCTGCCAGAGTGGGTCCGTCTCTTCCGCTCGCCGCCGCTGCAGCCGTTGCCGCGGCCGGCCGTCGGAAGGGCAACGTACGACGACGATGTCGGCGACACCGCTGGCTGAGGGCTTCGACGAATGTGGACGAAGGCGAGCACGCTCCGCCCACCGGCGCGCTTCTCGCGACTGGTCCCCGCGCGACGCTTTCCAAAAGGGGGGGGCCTCTGTCGCCTTCCCTTCCTCCCCCTTCCGCAGCCTGTCGAGGACGCAGCGAGACAGACTCCCAGGAGAAGCTGCTGATTTACGGTCCCATCCTCGGCGGAGAACCGCACGACCTGCGAGTAGCCGCTGCGGGATGCACTAAAAGCGCACCGGTGACATCTGTCGCTGCTGCCGCCCGGCGCGTATACGACGACGCGTCTCTTAAAAAGTTGCACTCCCTGCCGCGTGCGTCCGCGCTCGCGCGTGCTTTCCTGGCCCTCTTCCACTCCTCTTCTTTCTCTCTCTCTCTTTCAAGACATTGCTGGCCTCCCGCGGATGACTGCCAGCAAGCGAACCGGGGCGAGTCGCGTGCTGCTCCGTGGATCGGCAGATGCTTAAGACCCTGGGGAACGTCGACGCGTTCCATCTTAAGAACCGCGTGGGTCTGCCGCCGCCAGACACGACTGGGCTTTGCGCGTACCCTCGATTCGTCGTCGTCCATCTCGGACGCCTTCTGCGCTCCCTCATCGCTTACCTGCTGACGCCGCTGACGCCGTGGACGCTTCGAATCAAGGCTGCGTTCACGGCGGCTCGCTTTGCTTTGCGAAGTGCAGTCCGTTTTCAATGCGCGATCACTCCCCTAGTGGTCCTAAGCCTGCATTCTTTTATCTGACTAAAATTTTGGGGGAATGTCGAAACTACAGCCTGTGCTCGTTTGCGGACAGATGTCTTGTAAATATTCTCCACGCGCCCTACGGTGGCGTCAGTATCATTGTTTTCAACAAGGCACTGCCGCCCAAGGCATCCTTACCTTCTTCTGATTGTTTATTATGTGTGACTTGCGTTGCGAGTGAAAAGGCAATGCTGCTATCAAGCGCAAGCAAACAACAGCAGAAAAGAATGGACACTTACGTTCTTATCGCATTTAAATTTGTTAGCACCGCAAGGAGCGCACATCAGGCCAGAATAACTTGTTCTCGAGAGTTGACTCCATGCAGTACATGCAGTACTGTCGTGGTCACATGCAGTACTGTGCATGCATGTGACAGTGTAGTACTGCGCATGCAAAGCCAAATGCATCACTGTCGTGGTTGATACACGCAGCGTTCAGGAATTCAGGCCGTCGAATGGCATGCTTTTATTGCATGGTAAAGTAATCGGACAGCAGCCAAGGATATGCGCACTGTATACGCACAATAAATGACGGACTACACCTACGGCGCACGAATGGTCGAAGCTGAATGTTTCGTGACGGTCCACAATAGTAAGCGAGTTACTAGCTGTAATATATATCTGCTACAAAGTATTACAATGTACAAAACTACTACGTTTCAAGCCTTGTGCGCAGTAAGAACAAATCTATCGGAACTGAGCACACCCGCGAGCGATTAGGTAGAAAATAATCAGATAGTGGCCGCACCGAGGAACTTCACTGTGTCAGAAACTGACAAGCCACTGCTTCAAAATATTTGCCGAATAAAGAACAAAGAGCAAAACACACTAATCCTGATTGAATTCATAATCGGAAAGCTTGGATTGCTCGGAATACATATTTAACCCCGCTTTTTGAACAAGCACCATATACGCTGCTTGCGCCGTTTGGACATAGCTTAATCAGCTCCAAAAGCGCTTTTGAGTGTTCTCTGAAGCTGTGATCAAAGCTTCATGTCGTCCACCTAGTCACTGTGAACGATATCTCCGAAGACAGAGGTTTTCTAAGCCGCGCCGGCGTCACACACTTCCATTGTAAACAAGGAGGCAACGGAGGCAGTTGAGGCAAGCAATGGACGCGTCACCACGTGATCAAGCATGGCAGCTCCCACGGGATCGCCGCGAAAAGGGTCAATACACTAAGCGGAATACAGCGCACAGCCGACGCAGCGTGAGAGCAACACAGCTTGGTAGCGCAGCGAGAAGGGCCGAGTGAGCAAACGTCTTAATACAGCGATCGCATTTGGAGAAGGCATGAGTAATCCGAAATCAATCCTGTCCGTACTTCATCAATTCAGCGTGATAGGTCATCCGTTACCGCCAGGGTAATTCGACATAGCTACTCTTGAGACGGTCCTTGCGCAGCCAGGCGAATATTTGTATATTAGTAGCAGGAAAAGTACGAAAGTCGACCCTTTCTACATTGAAATACACGCTCTGCGAAGAACGGAAGGGCTCAGGACAAAAAATAAGTACAACAACGTTGTAAGGGGCACGGCTTGCACAAATTTATGATGTGACACAAGCGGACAAATTTAATTCTTGCTGCGTACGGAAGCGTTTAAGAGGGTTTCGGCCAAGCGGTGCCTCGCCTGCTGCTGAGCGCGCACTTCTACCTGTTTGCCGTACACCTGCCGCGCGATTTATGGGCCCGACCGGATTCCCTTATAAACGATCCTCCATTTGCTCGCTTAGCATCGGAATGGCCTCATAGAGGATCCTCGGCAAGGAGCTCCTGTTTGTATGACCCAAGCTGCGCAACGCACGCACTCACGCACATGCATGGGGCCACGAAGATGCCTTACGCACTGTGCCGATCGGTGCCGGTTATGGTGTAACAGGGGCCTCGCCGCATACCTGCGTCGGCTACATGCATGGACCCTTCGATCGCTTCCCCTCCAAACCCTCTTCCTCTCCCCCTCTTTTTCTTCCTTTTTTATATCCTACAAGCGTATTGCTGTCATCTTCGTTGGGTGTTGTTACTTCCATGCCGTCTTCTTTTTTTATTTCGTTCTTTTTCATCCCGTACCACATGCCTCATTCTGGTCGCGTTCTCTTAATGAAAGGGCTAACAGAAGGTTAGCTGTTCCTTTTCCGCACCGTAAGCTTGCGTCTGTGCTTTAGCTGTAAGCTACAGCCGCCGAACGAGGCTATGTGTCATTTTTATGCAGTCAACTTTGTTGGTTGCCAGTGCTAAATATTCATGTTAGATATGACTCATTCTATATATATATATATATATATATATATATATATATATATATATATACATGTGTGTGTGTGTGTGTGTGTGTGTGTGTGTGTGTGTGGTGTGTGTGTGTGTGTGTGTGCGTGTGCGTGTGCGTGTGTGTGTGTGTGTGTGTGTGTGTGTGTGTGTGTGTGTGTGTGTGTGTGTGTGTGTGACATGCGTCTAAATCATCTAAACTGCGGTCATCCGCATTCGTGCTTTATAGAGTTACATTGTTTCTCGTAACTATATGTGCGCTACCACGCGTTAGCATATAACGCTCACTCATATAGAAATGTAAAGAATTCCAACATCTATTTACAACGTAGTGGACAAACTTAATAGCTATGTGGCATTCAATTATCCTTGTTGCTACACTTCGCATACGATAAAGTAATGTTTGTGCGCCGGAAAATAAATTTGAGGGATTTGCTATCAGATTATTTCTTCGATTGGGGTAACACAGCTGTAATGCAGTACTACAAAGTTTGTATGACGCGGCAACTCATCTTTACGGCCTGCTTAGTAGGGCTCGGACGATGCAGAAGCCAAACCGTCGCAATTTAATGCTGCTCGGGTGCTGATCATGCCCTCTGGTATGACCAGATGAAGATTACATTCCTTTATTGACTGAATGAAGCGATTAACTGGTCGAATTTTTACGCTATTGTTTTCTATAGTCCTATACTTCTTTTCTACACTTGACCTATATAACAAACGTCGTACTGGACGGGTCGGGACAAATTTTGACCCTCCATAGATTTATTTTTTTTCATTTATATGCCGCAATCTAAGCACATGGCGTGTTTCCATTTCATCTTATTGGAGTTTGGAAACCACGGCCGGGTGCTTGTAGCGTTTGCTTTGAAGTCATGTGTGTCGCCAAGATAGGATAAGATATACAAGAACATAGCCACACTCTAAAACATCAAAACTTTCTAGTAAGCATTCCATTACAAGGCTTTCGAATGAACATTGTTTCTCCGTCTCCCAGCGCGATAACTGAAGTGGCTATAGCATTTGTCACTGTACCAACCACTTGCTCAGAGCTACCGCCACCACTTCCAGTAGTAGTGTCGTCACTTGCAGAAGTGTGGCGGTGCGAGGAAGTATTTTACGGCCTATAATGTGTGGGAACCATCCAGCCGACTCATGGTCACTCTTAGCCAGTGTCACTCGTGACGAGTGAGGCCATGTCCCTAAAGATCACGATGTTCCTAGTCTCTTAATGCTTGCCACAAACTACAATCGCACTATACTCCTTTAGCGCGTAGAACAACGCAGGCTTGGCGGAGCTCCAGTCTCCCAACCGCCGCCAGGGACGAGTCGTGATGAATGGCGATGGTAACTGGAGAACACAACGTTTACCGTTGTCCCGCCACACGTCGCATGAAAACTCCGACGCCAACTGGCGTGACGTCCACCAGCCTGTCGCAGATCGGGTCTCGAGGATATTTTCTTTCCCACGGGTTCATGACGCTGGACTGAACGCATGCGAAAGCACGGTAACGCTTGTTCACGGAACGTGTTGTTCTGTGTGGAGACGTCGCTCTCAGACTTCGCATCTTTTTGTAACGGGTGCCCTTTGGCTCAGAGGTCACAACTGAGGGGAGTGGTCTGTGGTACACACGGAACCAAATAGCGCTAAAGAACTGTACACGATGACATACACTTACGTACATTAGGAATGCCAACAGTTAGCGGGTGCAAGGAATGCGTAGTATTAGAACTTTATGTGAATCCGGACAAGACAAAAGGTTCAAAGGAAGATGAGACTTGAAGTGATCCGCAGTAGCCAAACAAGGGAAACCTTCGCCTGTAGCCAACGCTTAACAAGGAGACTTGCCTTAGTCTATCTGCGATAAACCAAATAAAGAACATAAAAGTGGATCATCGAATCGGCACACCAGCTGGCGGGGAAAGAACCCATAATCTCAGCATAGTGGGTACCGTGTTCTTCTTAGTGAGACTAAGACTAAGTCTCCCGTTGCCGCATTGGGAGACTCCGCCACTTTACCGCGCGCTTGACAGCGACTGAAATTAAAGCAGCACGTCCGGGTTTCAGTTCGAGGGCTCGCTTATTCTGCAGAGTTGTTCAAATAGAGTTCTAAATACCTGTGACTCTTTCGAAGGGGTAAGCCTCCTTGACTTTGCACTCGGCGACTGTTCTGTGATCCAGAATTTTAACGGAGTGCTGATGACCTTACGAAACGAAGCATTCTTTCATTTCAGCTAATCTGCCGTCCTCTCTTCCAACACGCTGTCTATGCAGGATCGGGAAGCGAAATGCAAAGAAATGAGGCACGGGTGTTTAAAATTTATACCGCTGTATACAGTGACATGTAGCAGTGTAAGGTAATTAATCTGTGTATTAGATAAAATCAGCGATTACCAAACGTGTCAAGGTAAACAAAGGCACGCGCACAAGCTCTGTCATTAAGAAAGAGAAAGGAAAACAAACCCAGAAGCCACAGAGATGACTCACACATTTAATTAAAGAACACAGTGTAATTGTTTCTTTACCTTGCAAAGCACTCGAAGAATGACTGATACGCGCTTCTGTCTTTTTAGCATTGAAGAACGTTTCGACGATTTAGCTGGTCTGGTTCCCGTGTCTCAATAAAATGCACAATGCCATTGATACCCATGTGCGGCACGGCGTCACCGTTATACGTAATACCTTCATTCCCTTAAGCATACCGACATTCTTTACCATCAAGAAGTCTTCCCGTTCACGTGATGCAAAACGCCTACCGCAACACTCTATAGGTGGCATTGTTTTGAATTCACAACCATGCACTGTGTTTGCAAATAGAACGTTCTTTACAGATTTTGTAAGCTGGGGCTCAGATTGCGTCGAAACTTTTTGTTTTGTGCGAATAACACAACGGCAGTGTCTTCCGCCCAATGCCACGCATCATGGTGCTGGTAGTGTAAACCATATTGAACGCGCCCTGCCATGGCTACTCTTGTGCTCCTTAGCTTTGCCGTTTATCCGTAGTAGCTGTTGTTGTTGTTGTTGTTGTCGAGCAGTCTCCGTCGATGCACTTCGTCATCTTCATCATTCTAAAGCCTCACTTCAAAAAGTGCCATTTTTCAGCGATGTCATGTGTGTCACGCCACTCACCGTAAATTGGCGGCCCGAGGAACCAGAAATAAATGATGCGACGAGTGAGCAAAAATAAATTCTTCGCGCGGTTTGCTTCTTAGTTATTTTGCCCCACTTTAGCGCACACGATGGTTCGAGAGGGACGGGCTTTCCAGGCAGTGCCACGAGTGAAAGTTGTGTATAGACGAGCTCGCGATCTTTCGCGTTCGGTCTTTCGTCGAGGCTTTTAACTCCCACTCCGACACCCACGCCGCTATAGTTCCCCGGAATGAATTATTGAGGAAGTGTCACATTTTTCACCTCTCCTGCATTCTGCTCAACTTAAACGGCACAATTCGCTCTGTATTCGCCTTATGTGCTTGGTACTTGCCTCTCCTTTTATTTGTGCGCTCTTGCCGCAACTGCAGTGCGATTTGCCTAAACCTGGTGCAGCGTAGCCGGAATCCAGTCGTAAAATGTTGCTTCATGCAGGCGTGTGGGTCTGCGAGTGTGAATGGCTGTGCCTAAATCGACATATGATTTGTTAGCAAAGATCGGAAAAAATACTTTCGCCACACACAGGTACTTCAAAACTAAAATGATGTGTTGTGATGAAAAAAGAGAATGGACACTTTCTGTCGACTTCTAGTTAATAACAATCGATCCGTGGGCAAGTGTGCTCCATTCGATAGCAGTGTATAGTGAACGTTGTCCTTCCTAGCTGGTAAATGGGTTGGGTTAAAACATCCAAGTCCATGATCAGCATGGCGCCACTGAAGCGCTTCTTACCAGTGCCGCGTCCATTCTCGCATATCGTCTCAACTGATTAATGTTTCTTTTTTGCAGACGCGAAGCAGGCGAGATTTTCCACTAACACCGCATATAAGCCACGTGCTTGCTTAAAACGGGTGAGAGCACTTAGAGGAAAGCCAACTGCAACAAGTAGCAGGTGCACTTTTTGTTTAGGCTTACAAGCTCAAATCTTTGTTCAAGAGCAACAGCTCTACCCGTAGTGTGACTTCGGGAGAACTGGTTATACGAAGCTTCTTTCGTGACCCTGGATTCCAGCAACCACCAGGTAGCTCTAAAACACCTGCCCTGCAAACGCTGGTGGCACTACCGCCGCCAACTGGCTGCAATAGACGCTCTTCCAAGCTGTGTCTGATTGCTACGCAATTACGCTCCCGCAAGGTGAGGCCAACGCAGGTGAAATACTGCGCGCGAACGGCGGCCTGCATCTTCGCTCGTTAATATCTCGCCATGTTATACACGATGGCACGGTGCTTCTGTACGCGGAGCGGTCGAGTCAAGGCGAACAGCAACGCTGCCGCCGAGCTGCAACAGCGCAAGCAGGAGCAACAACAGCGACAACGACTCGCATTATGCGCGCGCGTGCCTGCTATCGGCGGAGACAGGAAACAACAAAACAACATTGGAGGCCTGCACAGTGGCTCGCCAGCAATGCATACCGGGTATCTCAATCGGCCATTTGTTATCTTCTCGCACGGCTGACCACGTTGTGTTAGCGGTGTAGCGTCACGCTGCCAGAGATAATCGAGCGGAAGACACTTTGGCACGATGAAGGTGTGATTCATTCTGCTTTGTTTCTATTTTTCTTCGCTGCAGCCGCGTGTGCGCCACAGAGGAAGTCACAACGTACAGCTATACGGCTCCACTTTGTAGATGAGGCCATGAGTCATCATCATCTCTCCAAGCTGTGTGTGGCCGAAGGATAAAAAGAAAAAAAAAAGAAGAAAAAGAAACGTGTGTAGAGGAAGCAAGCCGGCAAGGCGGCCATACATGCGACAATACACGGAGAGGTGTATAATATGTGGCCCTTGAGATCGATACGTTTGGACCACACTGGTAGACAGAAGAATAAAAGAGTAAAAAGGAAGGACGATTCTACAGATTCACGCATCTCAACCTTTTGTCATAACCAAGTTCAATTTCAGTCGCACGACATTTGTCACCATTCTTCAAGCAGGCTGGCACTACTCAACCTGAAATTTCAGTGAGAAAATGCGTTTGCCACGCAGGAAGGTATTCATTTTGGATTTGACTATAGTGTCAGCAAACAATATGTACCAACACTTTTATATATGCATTAGGGGTAGGAGAAAATTCCAAGTTTCGAATACGAATAGAATATTACACACTAACTATTCATATTCGTATTCGAAAAGGAGATATTCGGTATTTTCCAATGCTGGAAACCAACCAACTATTTCTCAACAACCTACCGTTAAAGTCTTGCTGCTGTTCTCTGTCTGCTAAACAAACTATCACAAATTATCACAAGTAAAATAATGACAAAACTTTCGAAGCAGTGCAGATACGAAAGGGCTAATGAAATCTTTGTTTATGCTTTTATACTACGACCAGGGATGTCTTCCTCGCAACGGGCTGTTTACTTGTGTTCACGAAAACAAAGTTAATTCGGCAGCCTTTTTTTTTCGGACTATACTTGTGGTCTTTTTCAGCTACCACTCATTTAAGGATTTTTTAGGAAGGCTTAGTCATGCAGCAGCCATTCCTTTTTGGCAAGCTTGTTCGCAAGCAGATTCTCAATATCTTGGTACCCTATTTGTGCAGTTTTCTTTACTGCCAATTAGTGATTTTGTGTATAAAATTGGTTCTTTGTTCCAGATAGCTGTCTTTTTTGCACTATAGTCAGTACAGGCGGGGTACATTAGCATGCCAAAATAAATATTTCTGCCGTGAATATATGCGCCTGCGTTTGCCTATTCGATATTCCATTTCATATTCGATACTTTCTATGCCATTCAATTCGTATTCGAAAAAGTGGACATTTGCCCACCTCTAACATATATGCTATTTATAAAATGGTGAATATATGCATGTCAATTCTTACGTTTGAGAGAAGACCCATGACGATGACGCTTTGTGAGAAAATCACTACGGCTAAGAGCTACAAAAGCTTCACACCTCATTGACATCAGTGAATCGGCCCCGCTGATATTCTTTGAGTAGTTTTCGAAGCTATGCCAAACCGATAGGCCATCGTGACAGCTCCTACGCACGTGAACGACAGAAATAACGGTTTCAAAAGCAGAACTGCTACATAGAAGCGAAGGAAATGTAAGGATGAGGAGGAAGCGACAACAGAAGCTGCCAATTCAAGTCGTGGTATGGCTTATATCTGGCGCACACGCGGTCGCCGAGTGCCCCTCTCATTAGTGAAATGCGTGCTAACGAGGAGGTCCCTGTTGCCAGAATAGAGCAGCGTGCGTGCGCGTGTGTGTGCCTTCAATGCTTTTGCTCTTCAAGCGTGTAGCACTGCGCAAAAGATAGAAGGAGGAGAAAGAAACTGCAAAGTGAAAAAAAAAAAGAAAGGCTTCTGGCGACGAAGTTGCGTACGGCCTACACGAGCAAACTGTATAGCGGTGACTCAAGAGTGTTTCTTCGGTTTGCTTTATGTTTGCGAAGTTAGTCTTGTATTTTACTCTTTTTAAAGCCTTTGTCTTGAAACGAGTGGAGGAGAAGACGACAGAACGCAGAAAGGCAGCAGCGGGCAAAAAAAAAAAAAAAAAACGGGGGGGGGGGGGGGCACACGCATAAATTAGCGGCGACGGGCGCATGCCTCGTGCCACGAACTTCTTATCAACATCGCGCTCTTGCTGTCGATAAGGCACGGACCACGTTGTCGACGTGCGCGCCAGGGTAATTTGCTCGAGAGGTTTACTGACAAGACTGGAGGCTGTGTTGCTTTGTATTTAAAGACAATACATTAAACAGAGCAAGAACACCGTGCACATATCACAAACAACATATTCACTCTGCAGCCCGGTCTGTCTGTTCTCCTCAGAGTTAATTTTTAGGCTATTATCGACGGGCGTGCTCGGCAACGCCCAAAAGAAGGGGAACTTCTGCTACTCCGAGGCCAGTTCGCAGTCTGTGCGCATGCGCATGTGCTAACGCTTAAGAATACCGCTACTTTATTCGCTGTCTTGCGCCATCTAAAACACTCAGGAACTCATAAATCTGCGCGAGTGTTCGGGTCGAATGGCGCAACTGTCACACTTAGGGCAACTGTCGCATTTATACGATAATATTAGGTGCTCCGAAACATTACGGACCTTGCGCACCCTAACCCGGAATTCCTATGTCGCTTATACATAAAGGGAACGGCATTGCAACTGTCTACACGGAAATTTCAAATTAGGAAGCAGTATCGCGTCGATGCCACGTTAACTGCAAAAGGACCGCAAATTAAAAAGAAAAGAAAAAAGTAAAACAGCAAGGAAGCCCGTAGAAACGTTTCACTCTGTTACAGGCTCTTCACGGACGAAAAGGTAGGCCTGTTCATCACCACGCCAAGGGAATAAAAAGCCGCATTGAGTGGCGCATTTCTGTCTTAATGCTTTCTCACCCATAGAAACCAACAGGATCGTTTAGAACGCCATCTAGCAGCAGAAGCATCAGGTTTAGCTAGAATACGGTCGTATGTCTGGCGGTGGTCCGGAGCCTTAAACATGTAGCTTCGGCGAAATTCATATGCAAATGCAGTTGCAGTGGCTATTCACTCCTCACGTGCCACCGTTGAAACGGATTGCCTGTGTGACCGGCTCAACCACACAGATCGCAGCCATTCCGTTTGCATTCAGCGTTTTGTGGTGCAAAGGAGGTCGTTTTGTAACCAGCGCAGAAACTCAAGGGTGCCCTGTTGCTACATAGTTACCGGATGCAGATGCATGTAGAGTTATTCAGAGTGCTTGTAGAAAGGAATGGAGAGAAAGAGCGAGAGAGAGAAGAGAACTTAGTGACCTCTGTCGCTATGCATGCTGCAAGTAGTCATGTAGTGAGCGGATCGGCAGGGAGGGAGGGAGGCTGTAGTTTCGATATCTGGAGTCATATAACGTAACGATTCTTTTCATTCTCCATTCATTCTGCACTTCATCAGTAGCTTGCGAGCCCCACGCTTACGTCATCACTGATATTCGCTACTCGTAGTGAATCGCAAATTCGATTATAGAAAAGGGTACACAGTTCTTGTAGATTACATGCATTCACAATTTTTTGATCAACGCAATTTGACATTTTGACAGGACATTTGACGATCTGTGATTCGCAGATCCTCAAGCAGGTTGTTTTTAGAGAAAAGTAGTGCACAAAAATGCGTAAAGCATTATTTCCAGAGACTTGGACAGAAATCTACCGGAACACGACATGTATTACTTAAAACTGCCGGATTTCTATAAACTGTGTCCAATTATGTTTCCGATGACACCCTTACTCTTTCGTTTCTCTTTTTCTGTTCGCGCGGGCTGGTTGGTCTGAACGGTGTGTTCTTCAGCTGGAGGCATACCGGTCACGTATGGTGCAATCGAGTCGACCGACTTGTGGAGCAGACAGATCAGCCCAGTTGCCATTAGCGGCACTCGCATAGATGCACCTGCAAGCTGAGCCAACGAAGAGGTGAACCAATATAACGTCTGTATAGTGAGCTGAGCATTGACGCAAACACACACGCAAAAAAAAAAAAAAAAAAACTAGCATAGCTTGCACTGGAGGCGCAATGCTGAAGTGACAGCGGAGCTGATGGGGGCCGAGCTAGTCCTGGCTTTTGGGCTAGGCTAAGCACTACCAAGTCATCCCCAGAAGTTTTCGGAATTTATTGATAACTCATCGCTTATCGAGCTATTGATTGGCTATAGATTGGCTACCGCAAGGTATTGGCCATGTATTTGGGCTAGGCTAAGCACGACCAAGTCATCCTGAGCATTTTCCGGAATTTATTGATTATTGATCGATTATCAATTAGCTATTAATTGGCTATCGATTTGCTATTGATGACTGACTAAGCTTAAGTAGTACCAAGTATGCTTAGGTAGACGTAGCCAGGCTCAGCTTCGCTAGTTCACAGGGGTATGTGCCATTGCCCTTGGACCCTTTCTACACTACCGCCAGGATGGGCCTACATATTTTAGTGGATGACTAACGGAATAACGGCCGGCTTAAGCAGCTCCGCTGTTAGAAAAGAGAGAGAGAGATAGAGAACTTGAAGAAGAAGAAGAGCGCTACGAGAAGGTGTTCTTCAGCGACGGCAAAACGAAACAATAAACTGAATTTGTCAATGGAATAGGGATAAAATGAATATATAATGGCAGTTCGCTTAATCCGTAACAAAACGTGCATCTAAATAACCTTTCTTCAACATTTGTCGACGTATTTATCATGCGACTTCCTTCAAATGCTCAAATTTTCGCGGCTTGGAAATCTAAGGGACATCTTGAATGCACGATTCAGCTGATATACACGTTGCCAAATACGTTTCAATGTCTAATCAAATGTCCATATGGAGTCGATACTGATTACGCAGAGAGATGCCAATCAATGCGAAATATAATGCCTGCGATACTCTGTTAAACTTAGTACTACCATCACTCGTCCACTCCTCCCCAGTTGCCGGCGTTTGCTAAGCAATACCTCACCACCCTTTCTTATATACCAACCTGGTTCATTCCTTGTCCTTGAGCGATGCTTTTAACATTGAAAACATACGGTGGAAATTGAACAATTTTCTTCGTTAGTATGGTTATCTGCAAAGAAAAAGACTGTAGTGGCAACGGTAGATTATTATTATTATTGTTTGATTTGAAAACATATATACATTTGACAGGAAACGGAAAGCAAGGACCAGGCTGGCAATTGCCACCGAAAGGGGACAACGCCTGCCAACTCTTTAGAAAGGAGAATATAGAAACATAGAAATGGAAGATAGGAAAAAGGGAAGGAACATAAAGAGCAAAGAAAGAGCAAGATGACAAATCCCAAAGGAAAAAGTAGAGCGCATAGTACAGGTCGCACACAGTAGGGTCGGTCCCTGCAGGTCACGCTACTAAAAAACGTTAAACAGAAGAAACAGTCTCTGCGTTACAAACGTGAACCTAACTAAGTTAATTCCACAAAAGTAAGGAGAGCGCGAGGAGCCTGATCGCGTCGAGACGCACAACCACTTGGGTACAAGCATTCGTCTAGTGTCGTACACCGCAGGCCAACGAGATGATAGTCCCTCACTAGCGACATGCGTTGTGCAGTGGAAGCGGGACACTCCAATATCAGGTGCTGAAGTGTCTCGCAGCAACTGCAGGATGCACACGATGAACTGGCCACACGCCCTTGTCTGTATAAACGTTCGCACACGTTCCCACAGCCAACCCTTAGCTTCAGTAGTTGCACTCCAGCCCGACGAGGCAAGCCTCGACCGCGAACATGGCCCGGGAACGTTCCATTTGCGACGCGCGGGTCTGGATGCTGCTTGAGCAGAGAAGCGTCATCAAGCTTGCCCAAAATTTCATGGCCGGCACAGTCGTTATGAGTGCAAGTTGAAGTCAGCCGATCAGCCTCTTCATTTCCGGCGATCCCAATAGGTGTGAAGGCATCCACTGGACAACGATAGATACTCCACTTAAGATGAGGCCGATCAAATATCATTCATGCCTCCCCCCTCACCCTGGCACACTTAAACCGTATACAACGCGATCTCTTTAGGCCTAGGTTTACTGGACAACGATAGATACTCCACTTCAGATGACGCCGATCAAATATCATTCATGCCTCCCCCCTCACCCTGGCACACTTAAACCGTATACAACGCGATCTCTTTAGGCCTAGGTTTACTTCACTTCGCTACTAGTAGCGTCCAAAAGAATCCTCAAATTGACAACATTGGCAGAAAGCGGTTTAGAGGTCTTGCTATAGCTGCGTTGCCTATGCTTAGCGCTGTAGCTCCCTTCTTCGGATAGCAAAAATGAAGGCGCACCTCCCTTGACTACCTTCCAGCTTTCGCAACAGAGCGTGCGTCCTTTCCATGCCAAACGGGCGAGTGGGTGGGTGTGTTATTTCAGTCGCCATTTTGCTGGCATTTCGAACATCATTGCAACGAGCCGGAATTGCGCAGAGAGCTGCCGCAAAAGAAGAGAGCCGCCGCACTGAGACACCGCCGTTCACACTATGTCCCGAAAATACACGCACTCGACGAGCACTCTTCCGTGTAGTACAGAGAGCGCCTCGCTCGCACCGGGGGTTCAAGCCCGGCGGCGCAAGACGGAGCATTTCGGCGAGCGCGCGGCCGCGCACTCAAACCGCAAACGCACCGAGCGAGTCGAGCTTTGGTCCTCACCGAAAAGAATTCAGGGATCTGCTGCCTCCGGTCGCTTCATGGCGCGGCGTTCTTAAATGGAAGCCTCCTGCAGCGGCTGGCTGCTCAGTTGGGTACGGAGCTATATAGCCCACTGCGCGCCAAGTCTCAGTACCTACACCCCCGCGAGCCATTTACGAAAAGTTTCCAAAAGGCACGCGGCTCACGTACGGGCGCCTTGGCGAATTTCGTTTTCTCTGAGTCGTCACTTTGATTTCGTTCCGTTTTGTCTACGTCTGCCTCGGCATTCAGCTGTGGAAGTCCTGAAGGGCGTCTGCACACGCTTATACGCACGCGCTAGTTGATTATCTCGTCCGCTGCCGACGTGGCTTCATTTGTTTCTTTCTGATTTAATTCCTCGCTGCGAACCTCCAGGACTATACACACTCGACGCTCTTGGATCAGAGTAGAAGATCTGCGGCGCGTCAGAAGTGAGCCTTTCTTGCGAGTCGCCTTTGTTTCAAGCCGCCTCGTTGTCTCGAGTGCCCGGCTTGATGAGCCGGCCCCGCGCTCCTGAGAGAGACGGCTGCACTGCGTGAAGCTGCCGCAGAGGTCAAACGAATGCGCAACCTTCGAGGAAAGTTGGAGCGTGCGTTACTTGTGCTTGCAGTGTGCGCGTGTCTTTTTTACTATGTTCGCGAGTTTTTGTGTTGATCTTTAGAAAGGTGGCTATTGTATACTTGGGATATAGTTGGTAAGACATGATGAATCCACACGGCGTAGTGTACACAACCAACGGGAAAGTTCATTGGCTAATTCGGCAAATTGCACTGGTGTGCACCGGGGGGCCGTTTCATCCAATCATCGTCGCCCCAGGGTGCCCCGGTGCACACCGGTCTGATTCGCCTAATGCACGATAAGGCACACGAACGCGCACAGTATACCTTTTGTGTGCATTAACTCCTCTCCATTGGTTGCGTCCTGTACAGCTTCATCGTGGATAATGTTTTCTGTGCATGTTAATTCTCCTTTCTGGGGTTTTACGTGCCAGAACTAGTTCTGATTATGAGGCACGCCGTAGTGGGGGGCTCCGGCTTAATTTTGACCACCTGGGGTTCTTTAACGTGCACTACAACGCAAGCACACGGACGTTTTTGCATTTCACCTCCATCGAAATGCGGCCGGCGCGGCCGGGATTCAATTCCGCTATCTCGTTACTTCTACACATGATAGCTGACAATATGACAGCAGCTTGATCAAACCAACGTCTATTCGCAATCGTGGTGCCATATATGGTGCCATCTCGGATTCAGCGCTGATGCATTGTGCATGAGTGACAAAGGCAGAACCGGGAAAATGTAACCGTCCTACTTCATTTCTTTACTGTTTTCCACTTCATCAGTGGTCTAGCTGTGCTCTGCCAACTTTATTACTACTATTACCTAACGTTTGCAGTGCATCACAAAAAATAATATAATCTAGCGGAACGAATCGTTTTGTTAGATACTCAGCGATAGTGGCCTGAATACTTACATAGTTCCCAAAGTTAACCAACCACATCGCCTCCGCCTACCGCTCCGCCTCCGCCTACCTCCAAAAGCGAAAAAAAAAAAAAAACAAGCATCCGACACATGTCTGCTCGCTACGGAAGTGATGTGCTGTTTTTGCATTTTAAATTTGCGCCCCGGCATCACCATAGGTGGCATGAATGTTCGCTGCGCAATCCGAGCAAGTTATTCTTCTGTTCAGCTCGTGTCAGGACTCTAAGCTCACGCGTAGGGGAATTAGCCAGCGAAGATCGCGGCGAAAAAAATAATAACACTACGAGATTTTAAGCGGTCCCTTTATCGTTATTTAAAATTGCTTCACACAGGCACATGCACGCCAAGCATGTCCGGGATTACTATAGAAGAACACACGACGTGCGCGCCTCGTCCATCACACCGAAAGAGCAGCTCGCTCAGACGTCGTCGTCGCAAAACTCGGTCGGCAAGCGGAGAAATGCATAGGCGCTGGCGAAAAGGAATTATCCAGGCGTAAAGCTGGGGCCATGAAGCACGCGTACCAACGCCATAAAATATGCACATCCGCTCTCTTACGAGGCTCGTCGCGCTCAATGGACCAAGCGGACGACGACGAGCATCCGAGAGCGAGTCGCAGGGCAAAGGAGAAGCAGCAGCTCATCGAATGAAGCAAAACCTTCTCACACATGCACTTCGCGGTGCTTCCGCGTTGGCCGATAAAAACCGCGAGGAAGAAAGAAGAAGGAGCAACAGCGACGGCAGCGCAGTGAGATTGATTTATCACGCTCCTCCTTTTCATCCTCTTTTTCCGGGGATGTATGCGCGTCGTCCCAGAAGAGGAGCAGAGAGCACGCGTGAGCGTGCAATGGAGGACGTTCGCCTTCTCTTTTTTCTTCGTCTTCCCACTCTTTTTTTAGCAGTCTATGAGTTCTAGTAACGACGCTCACGAGTCCACCTTACGCCCCGAGAGGAAACGAGCTAGCAGCGCTCATGCGGCCAATCTTGGCAAGATGCGCGCGTCGTGTGGGTTTGGGTTTCGCATTTCGGGCACCCGGTGCTACCGAACATAAGGTATATGAACAATGGTGGCTACACACGAACATTCAGCCTTTTCTTCTGCGTAGCCTATATTCGCTTTCTTCAGCTTAGCAGGTGACCACGCCTTCCCTCTTTTCGTGCAATGTGGCGCCGGTTCATCCCAGTGGCATACGACAAATCATACGAGAACATGCATATAGGAGGAGGAGTAGAGGAGGAGGACATTGAAAGGTTGGTTGCCCGAACCGCCTAAGTATCGTGAAATCCCGACAAACAAGAAAGAAAAAGCTAATTGCAGGAATTTCAAGAACTACGTCAGAAAAAGACAACACAACAAGAGAGAGAGAGATAAATGAGATGCGAAAGGTAGGGAGGTCAACCGCGAGATAGGTCTACAGTTTGCTACCCTGCAGTGGTAAGGGGGACTGGGGAGACAGAAAGATAAAGAAGAAAAGCACGCAAAACAAAACCCAACAAAAGATGTAAAAGAACTGTTAACGATGCGAGGCCACAGGCGCGCGTCTACACCAGGAGTTCTCATGATGTGCATGGCACACGAAGTTTCAAAGTATACCTCGTAATACCATCTCACGAAGACAGAATGCAGTCGCAACCGACATGCACGGTATACGATCGCACGCGTATCTGGCCGGCAGAATATGTGCAGGATACGTTTATGGCAAATAAGTTTTGTGGAATCCAGCAAGATAGAGGAAGTATCATGAAATGCAAGAATTATCATGCACCCGAACTTAGCACGAACCTACAAAGGAAACCCAAACGGGTTTCTCAGAAAGCAATCCTCGTTGTTGAAGAAAAATTCGTCCTGGTCAGGGATTCGAACCCGGGACCAACGCCTTTCCGCGGCAGTCGCTCCACCATCTGAGCTAACCAGGAGGCTAGCAGATCGCAGCGCGAGGGCGAATTTCATTGATATAGGTGCAGTTTTGATACAACACCAGTTTTGATTCAAATGCAGGCAAACTTGAAGAGAAAATGCACTGCTGTTGCACCTGTTTAACGAAACGTCTTTTTCTGCAATGAAGCTGAAAACTTACTGGAACACCAGTGCATTTTGCTGCAAACTTCGAGAACGCATATCTCAAAACTGGTTTCATTCACAGATTTCGTTCCATGTGGATATGAGTCTCGAAGTCACCAGCCACAATTAGTAAAGTGTAATATATGCCGTAAGAAATTATTTTAGAAGTAAGTTAATGAAACTGTTCATTTTTGTTTATCGTGCTGAGAATGCCCACCTCTGAGAGTAATCCAGCTGAAGTACTTAGAATTGCGCTACACGCCACGGGTGATTTTTAAAAATTCCTTTAACGAATTAAATAAAAAAACGTATACACAAGCGACGCAAATCCGCATACCTATACATTTCGCTTATTTTTTTTTTTCAAAGCTGCGTGTGTACAAGCTTTTCCTTGCTCCTTGCCGCTTTCTTTCGTGCTTCTCTCAGAAAGTGTCACTTGGGCAGCGTTCAGGGATTCGTAAAACACACGTCTTACAATTTCGCAAGTTGCGCCGCGTTCACGCAAACTCACACACGCTCTGCCGCCTGCTTTCAGTCAAAACAAACGCTTTGAGAGGCGCCCACCAAAAATAAACACCGTCGCCTAAGGCATGAATCGTTCACAGAGCAGCGGCACGACAGCAAGCAAACGAACGCGATTGTTTTCGCTTTTTGTGCCTTTGTCGCAAGTTGTCCTAAGAGCATTCAAGCCTACAACACTGTGTTTAACTTTAATTCATGGTTCTTTTTTTTTCTTTTTTGTTGTTGCTTTCATTGTTGTGGTTATTCCGTGTATCGCACACCACGACATGATAAAATTAGATCGATTTACACTACAAATACGGCCCACCCACCGCTACTGGTCTCGAATGGGCAGGCACGCACAAGACCGATCAAAGGCCACGGTTATAATAAAAAGCGTCGTTGACACAAAGAGAAGAGGACATTACCTTCGAGGCACCACTTTCCTTGATTTTCTTTTTTTTTTTAGCAGTGTTGGCGGGCCGGAGTTCGCGCTTTGAGTGCTTGATTTTGTCAGCGTTTGATGCCACCAAGCCTTATGACGTGTCAATGAAACACACGCAGCCATACGTGACCTGTTCAGCTTTCTCCGACGATCAGCAACTCTTCCTCTATCGGGCTACGTAAGAGCATGCTCACAGGGGTAAAATTAAAAGTAATAACAAACGAAAGTGTCGTGCGTGTTATATACAGGGGCGTATTCGCGTGAGATTGCGTGCAGTATGGGCGCGATAGCAAAAAGGGGGGAGGGTGGGGTTGGAGGGGTTAAGCGTTACGCGTAGTGCTACTATACAGCGAAAATTATTACGGCCTAAAGGCCGCGCGAAGGGGAGGAGGCTATGGCTAGCGCAGCTAGGTTTCCGTGCGTGAAGGTGACGACCGGCGGACGGTTTCACGCGCCAAGACGGCGCAGAGCTGGGCTTCAAGAGGAACACGCGCGCGCCTGATCGGTCACGATCTTGGCGGAAGCCCTCGGTATTACACGGCCTCCGGGGCGCCCGAGCACATAAATTCGCCGCATGCTCGCACCGACCAACACATGCCGCGCTCCCGACGCTGCTGCTTGGTTTCTTGGTCCGTATAGTGCGATGACGCGCTTGGAGAGCTGCTTTTCCCGCGCACTTCACAACTTGCAGAGAAATGCGTGATAAATTTGTTGGGGCGCTGTCGTTGCACTCTGAGTATATGTAAGCGGGACAAGCTATGCTGGCGTCAAAAGAACTTGAGTTTGGCCTAGTTGGTGTTTACCGTCCGTGTCGTCAGTTTTGTGTCTCTATTTCTCTGTCTTTGTCCTTGATTAACGGTCAACATGTCATGCAGTATGCTGGCATGAGTTTTGGTATATTTGGGGGACATGTAAGTTCTCGAGTGCCACTTAAGCTAAACGTGTTCGGTGTAGAGCACCTGCGGGGCACTCGCGACGTTCGAGGACATAAATATTAGGAAATGTGGACGACGAATGACAAATGACAAGAACCAAAAAATCTCTGTGAATTCGGCTCCGGTAGCATCACGCTGATTTGGCTCCTGGGATCGAGTGTCAAGTGTTTTGGTCACCCGTTCTAGCTTGGGTGCATACGCAACCACGCCACTAGTATACATATGCTTAGTCCAACTAGTGTACAAGCGTCTCTGGAAGCAGGGAGTTCTACCATTGGCGTAGTTGCAAGGACGGCAGACATGCTTTGCCGAGCCGTCGGCAAAAAAGACTCGAGGAGAATGGTACGTACGTGCCTCTGCAGAAAGGGGCTCTTGTATTATGCGGTTACAAAGCCACTGAACAAGTTACACTATACTCGCTTCTGCGGCGTCCGCCATGACCTCGACACGCATTGCATTCGAGGTGAAAGCATGCGGCGATTAAGGAATCATCGACGGCGGCTGCGGAAATCTGCCAGCCGTTACGCGGCAGCAATCCAGGCAGGGAGCACGGGCAATTACGGAGCCGGCGCCGAAGTGCCGTCGGGTCCCACGTAATTGTGTTTCCTTCCCGGCAGCGACGTATACCGACAACGTGGCGTACATCGATGCACATGTGCCCGCGGAGGGGTCAGGACACCGCACGCTTCCCGTGTGATAGCCTCGTTATTGGAATCGCGTACTTTTGAAGCCGTAAATCTGTGCACTCGGCACAGCTTATTCAGCGGTTACGTTCACTAAGGGACACATATATAGTAGTCGACATTGTAAAGAGCTTTAGTGAAATACTTCGCGTCAGCTTTGGCCACGTGGAAGTTCACGGAGGCGAACATCTATAACAAACGAATTTACAAATTCAAACAAACAATAAATGGAATGAAAGATGCGACAGGCTTTCTTCCCGATCTGTGGATCCGTTTCTCGCGCCGACTATTTTTAACCGTGGCAACCTGGCCACCTTGCCAATCTTCTCGTTTGTCTTGAATGTATATAGCCTATGCCGGAAAGCAATACACGCCGTCCAAGACAGCTTCAGAAAAGTTGAAATTCCGGGCCACGTGAAGCATTTCCAAAGTACATGTGTAACGCATGCAGGGCATTCTTTACAAATTATCGCCGAATTCGTGCATAATACATCTTATAGGCAACACGCGGTCATCTACAGTGTTTTACGATGCCATGTCTGGGTTGCTCCTCATTGCAAGCACGGGAAATGTAAGCCGCTGCTTTCAGCAGCGCTGAAATTGTCAAGAAGGGCTATGAATTGCTTTTCTTCGATGCACATACATCTCTATTTCCAAATCAGACTCGTTAGGCTTTCTGTTTCATCTCCACGGTGCAGTGACGTGAACGCCCTTGTGGAAGCACACAGTACTAATGAACACAGCTGTAACGGTGGAAGAGTGCAGGCATGCTATGGTACCTTGCGCACAGCTATCCTCGGTAGGGGTTGATTTACACGGCCATTTGGTGTTTGTCACTTAACACCTCCGCAAGCTATGTTTTGATGGCTATGTACGCATGCTTGTTTATTTGGGAGCCAGATAGAAAGAAGCTGCGGCGTATACACAAGTTTTAGAAATTAACAAGCGCTTCGAGTTGCCTGTGAACGATCTTTGTGCGTTTAGTGCTTTTATCATGACCGAAGTAGCGGGAACACTGCATGTAGCAGATTCAAGCACAAATAACGAGAGCTTGCTTCGTGGAACGTTATTTGAAGAGAATGGAGATTTAAGATAAAAAAAAGCACGATATTAATGCACGCGATAGATATAACGCAATTTTCGTCAGATATGTTTGTAGGATCATTGGCGAAGACGGAAAAGAAATATGGCGCTATTTATCTTAAGGTATCAATGCTCAACCTTTTCCATGACTCAGCGGAGTTTTATTTGAAGTCAACCGAACTATGCCGTTTTCTTGTTTAGGGTTGCGGACATGCTATGAGAAAGGGATGTCTACGGTCCTTACGAATTGTGAAACGATCACGCACTTAAGTTGCGTCGTTGTGTACCCGCCTATACACCACCGCAAAAACGAGGTACAATGCGCAGGCGTTTCACCTGTTGTCACACATCACGGGTTTCGTCTACTGTAGCTCACTAGCAGCGATTAGTATTCTACGCAACAATTTAACGCTTCATTGCCTTTCTGCCTATCAATACAATCTCCTCATTTCTCGCTTGTCATAGCTCATGGTGGTATACTTCAGACGCTTTTGTTGTATATATTCACACTCGAGGGATCACAAACAGCTACAAAATGGCAGATCACGGACGCGACGCTACCCCAACTGCGTGTATAGTGAAGCTTGTACTGTTACAAAACGTGACGCTTGTCCATACTAGGCGAATATTTCGGACATAACGAGACCCGACTGCTGCACAGCGGGAGGACATGGCAGTTCGTGATGGATCTGACCGAGTATCTGATCCACCAGTCGTGCTTCTTTCTTTCTTTCTTTCTTTCAAGATCGCTCGGTACACGACCTTTCACCTTACACTCTCTGCCTTCCTTTTCGCTTCACATCTCGCCGCCAGGGGGTAGGGAGGAAGTGGGGGGGGGGGGGGGGGGTAGGAGGACGCGTCGATTCCTGTCTGGCCGCTCGGAGCCTGCCGGTGTCGCTTGTTCTTTTTCTTTTCTGTTTTTCGTGACCTGCGCCTTTAATACACGTACCTCCTTTTCGGCCATTATTTTACGGAGCCCTTGATCCTCTCACACATCGTGTCAGCGAGCTCTGCCTTCTTGCGGGTGTCGTGAAAACTTCCCGCCATAGCGCCGCGCGATGTCTGCCTTCCGCCGGTGTTTCTTCTTTTAATCTTGCCCCCTAGCCGGGGCTTCGCTGCGGTTGCTTCGACGGCGTTTGTATGTATGCACCATACACATATGGCGTGCCCGTGTGTGCCGGGCGTTAAGCCGGAACGCAATCAATTCGCTTTCAGCTCCGCTCGTGCGCTTCCTGATGTAAGCGAAAAGAACGTGTTTAATAAAGAACGAAGGCGCTCTTCAAGTGCTCTTGCACGATTCTTCCGTGGTGCTTGGAAATTGTTGCGAAAATATACTTAGGTGCCAACAAATAGCCTGAAGCTTATATTGCCAGATGGGGGAGCAGTTTTATGGATGTTCGGTCTTTCCGTAAGAGCGCGGGTCTTGGTTTCTTCTTATTTCTGATCGCTCATATATAAAGGCGTTAGCATAGATGAAACGGGACGGAACGAAAGAGAATCAGCCGTCGTCATGATGCAAGTAATATTGAATTTAAGTTCAATTTTGCATAACCAATCCTAAAATACGCTGCTTCGTGGGCTCTCTCTGCAGAGACCTACAGCCCAAACTGGAAAAGAATAGATATAAATAAATGCCATTCAATCGATTCCATCAACAACGCTGCTTACTACTATTATAGATATGTACACGGCTCATAAATCATCACTTAACCACGACAAAAAAAAAACGAATATAGAGAACGTAATGTCTTCTTAATAATTTCTTATCCAGGTCTTTCGACTGCTCCATCTCGCCCATAAATATGCGTTAGGACAGATATGAAATACAAGTCGATCGAGGACCCCAAAAATACCGATTGAGCTAATCGCTGTAGCTTGCGAGCACTGCGGTCTCCGCCGACCGCAGCGCGACAACAAAACAATAATGAAGAGAACGAGCTTCCGTTGCTCATTGGCGGGAAATTAGAGTAGCATGTGAGTTAACGAGCCTGTTAGGCTTTCTGGAGGCTCGATATAGGCACGCGAGTGGGGCTTAAGCAGCCGAGAGAGTCACCTCTAATTGGACGTGGAAGGCGAAGGTCGCGAGGAAAAGAAGAAAAACGAGCAGAACAGTAATTTGATGCTAGAAATTATCGAAGTCCGAACAGACGAGGCGGGGAAACCACGGCAAGCAAGCGGGCGCAGATTAATGCCAGGTCGTGACTGCGTTTAACGCGGCTTCATTGCAACCGTGGCGCCACGATGGAGCCATGGTGATACCACTGCTATGTCGAGACGTCTAGCATACCGCCTGCATTTCTTAAAACATCACTATTCAAGTGTCCGTCCCTCCGTCCGTCCGTCTGTACTGTTAATCCCAGCAGGAATCACGCAGAAAAGCCAAGTTCTGTAAGTTACGAGTTTTATTCCCGGCTGCGGAGAACCATATTCCGAAGGCGTTGGGATTCAATAAAGATGATGTACTGTGTTCTGAGTGCACGTAAAAGAACCCCACGTGATAAAAAATATCAGTAGCCCTTCCTCTGTCGAGGAGATGGGGGTAAGCGAAGCTTGTCGTGTGTTTCTTCGGTGTTCTTCCGAACGAATTGCACTGACGAGTACCACGTTGTGCTCGAAACACAGCCGGTCACATGCACTGCAGCTGGCTCCGAAGTTCCGGTTGAGAAACTCGCGTTGAAGCCTGGCCGTCGCACCGGGCAAGTTGGCGCTAGCGCTGCCGATGCGTGCACCACCGTTCTCGTGTTCCTCGAGGGCTAGACGACGCTGACGTTTGACTTCAACATCGCGCTCCCTCAACTCAGGGTCCGCTGCTCTTCGCTGACGTTTCGCCTGGGCTTTCGAAGCCTCCACGCTAGAATCGGCACGTCGGCGACGAGCCCTTTCCGAGCGCGTTCATTCTGGATGGATTGCCACGAAATTTATTCAAAATGATATCTGTTCGTTACGTAGGACAATGATTGGCTCATACCCCCTTAAGCAATGAATCATAGCCCCGCAAATGTGGCCTCCCCATTACGAACACAGAAGAGAACTGAAATTCTACGCTGGAATGATTAGCGGCAACGCAGCCAGCTCTGGAAGCAGACGACGACGACGAACGCGGGAGCAGTGGCACGAGCGCGTGCCGAACCCGAGCCACCTGTCCAGCTCTTGAGAGCAGCTGGTTTTTTTACCGTTACATCACCGCCGCAGGCTAGGATATACAAGCTTCGCTTGAATAAATCCGGGGATCACTATTACGGCGTACATCACAACCAACTATACAATTTCGGGTGCGATAACTGTTAGAACATTCAGTTAAAAAAAAAGAAAAAGAAATGGCGTTTTCAGACATGTAGATGCAGGGCAACAAAAAGTTCTGCGTAATCCTGACGAAGATAACAAGTGCGCCCTAAACATAGACACGGAAATTCAAGAATTTGATGGGTTTTCTACCATCATGCCACTGCTAAGGTTATAGTTTTATAGCGGCAAGAACTAAAACAGGCTGGAAAGCACGTAGCCAGGTATGGAGACGACATCTTGTGGCTTTCGCGGTCGCAACGTGATACTCAGCTGCCTTCCTCCTATTTCTATCTATTCAGGAAAGGTTGATCGACATCTCTACGACGTCGATGAAAGCGCGTGCTCGTAAAGTACGGCACTTGAGAGCACATCCCCGTGTGGACCTCTTTTGAGATCACCCGGAGATAGAGACACTTCTAAGCCCCCTTCTTGATTTAAATACAAGATAAAGAAATAAAGCATTACATACGCTACAAAACATCTGCATGCAAAATGAAGCTGTTTATCGCCACTAATGATCATATGCACTGTGCAGGTTCCGGATGGCAGTCCACCAACGATCGAATCACTACATGAAGTACGAAGTGCTCCGCCAGTCGGACAAGTTCCGTTAAAGAATATCGAAGGTTTATATTTTGGCTGATAGCCTCGTGATAGCTTGCTCTTTAGCGCAGACCAGTTTTGCCGTAGATGCCCTGCAGCAAAATGGCTATTAGGTCTAGTTGGTTGATGTTCACGTTAAAGTCTCACGAAGCGCAACGACAGACAGGAGTGTAGAAAACATCAATGAAGCGCTTGCTCCTATTTATTTCACGCGTTCTCCACGCTTGTCCCTGTCCTAACGCTTCAAGAAACTTCAACATGAATGTAGGGGCAGTATAGAATGCGATTATATTCTTCCCTCCCTTTTTAATGCGACAGCATTATAAGCCGACCTCACCCGCTTTTGAGGTATCCGTCTGACAGAAAATACGGAACGGTGCCGAAGGCCGCATTCTAACAGAGCGTCTGATAGCGCTAGCTGCCACGAGGCAACATTACGAGAAGCTGGTATGTGACGCGTTTGCCAGAGGTTTCAAAGAGCGACTTGAGCACTAGAGAAGCATGCGTGCGATCGTGGGCCAATGGCTAGAGCATAGGGCTGCTGTGCTGGAAGGGAGAGGTTCCGTCCCATCAGTAATCACGCGTACTTTTTTTTAAAGCATTATCCGTCTTCTTCACCCGTTTTGAAGGTATCTAACACAAAACTCAAGTGGTGTTCAGCATACGCGAGAACGACACATAATGCAAAAAAAAAAAGAGAGATACGCGATGAAAAAATACCACTTCGATAAATGAGAGTAGCCTGGTCGCGCGTTCAACTGTCGAGCAGTCGCAAAGAGTTGGCGGTTTAAGTACTGGCCTAATTTTCTTTTGCGGTCAATTAAACAAAGCTTATACGTATTTTTGTATATTTCTGTTCCTCATTTAAGTTGCCGGCTATAGAACGAACGCGATCATCGATTTTATAATTTCACAACGATTTGCTTTTTACGCGTTTCATATTTCAGGTAAACTGATTTGTATAATTGATTGAAAGTTTCACACGCGCTGCACGTAGAGAAAAAGAGCTATACTATGCTATTGCTAAACTATGCTGCCACCTAATCTTCCATGCCCAAGTGTTCATTTCGATATAAATATAATTGCTACATGAACTATATAGTCGACCGCAATACAACAATACAACACTTTTAATGTAACGGTAAGAAACGCAGTTCTTATCGCCGCGGCGTCATTCTGTGTTTTGGTTTACATGAGTGACTGTTGGTACGAACAGATGTGAAATTCACGCTCCTGGTTCATGTTCGGCATTAAATTACAAGCGTAAAACGAAAGAATGCTGGCGTACCATGAGGCACATTAACGCATTAAATCGCCTCATGGGATGCCTTTAAGAAACTATCAGCGCAGTGCTTACAATAGCTTTCTTTGGACACGGTATGAAGGGAATTTTGGCAGCGGCTACTACTTGCCTTGCGATCAGCAAGCGTTGTGCAATTATACAAAAATACTTACGGACACTTATACACACAGTTATAGGCAAGCGAATTTATCCTAATGAATGCTTGCAAAACATTACATCATCGTAGCAATGAAAGCAATAGCGAGAATAAAAATAATGATGAAATGTAGAAGGAGACTATCACCTGACAAGCACATTAACAGTACAAACGCTAACACAGCAGAAAGAAACGCTAACAGCAGCTAACGTGGCAGAAAGATTACTTTCATGCTCGCGCGCGGACCTCCAAAAGCCGCGCTCGAAATCGGCAATGCTGGTAACATATTTCGTATCGTTAGAACGCTGACCTAATTGACCCTTTGTTACACCTTGAACCCCGAATTGCTGCTCTCGTTTTTCGAATGTCTCTTCTATAACTCCGTTTTATATTATAAGGTGCAATGAAGTGGAAGCTACGCAAGAAGTACGGTCACCAAAATGTATCACTCCGCGCATTCTGTCTATGCTTCGCTGCGCGCCAGTGGTGTTTGCACGCGCGAGCATGCACGTGAGGCTGCTGCGACGGACCGCAAATAAAAAAAAAAACCAAAAGCAAATTGATCTAAAACAGCGTGTTAGCGGCCGTATAAGTACGTGATTTGCTTGTTGCTAAGGGTAAATACTTTTCTTTTCACTCAGGACTGAGGTTATATAAAGAGCACTTTCACAAAAATCGGTCAGAAAACACCGAACTATTTCTAAGTGCAAAAAGTATCTCTAGCCCCCACAGCGTTGACCCTTATGTATGAAACGGAGTTATATGCACGATTCGGGATCAGAACTTTGTATGCATCGTTGACGAGGCGGTAATTACGGCTAGTCAAAATTCAAGTGTTGAGTGGTGAAGCCACCTTCCCAATGCGATAAAAAGGAAGAAAAAGGCAGTGGAATCCAAAGGCAGTGGATGAGGTAGTCATGACATTAAATTGGCGTATGCGTATAATTCTCTTTTACTGACAAACCAGTCACTGATCTGTCCTATAAAAGCTATGCCATGCTATGACATAGTTATCACCTCGTAACAAAATTGACGTCCTCGATGGTGTTAAAGAATGCTGATAGTTGAGGGGAAAGACGTCAAGATACCGCTTGCAAATGGATCCAACCTACGCGCATCTCAATAAATAATTCTCCTTCCAGATTCCCCCCCCCCCCCCCCTCTTCATGATGAACCGTGAAGCTCGATATAGACTATTTTTAAGCCTCTCTATAATTAGAACGAAGACCACTTATATCGCTGTTTAACGCTTCGTAGTATAGGGATAGACGCCGTAGCCTGCCATACAGCGGAAATGCCCTATAGTCGTATCTCTGTGCCTTTCTTTATTTTGCGATTTATAGCCAGACACGACAGACATATTTTGTCGCTATTTTTAGTATGTTTTATTTGTTTTGTACGACTGACCTAGGTCTGACTGAAGAGCTGCTTCCACCAATGAGCGTCATCATAGGCAACGTCTCATTTACTACTGGACAGTTGGACAACTAGGACTGGACAATGACAAATAGAAGGTATCTTTCCTCTATTAATCAGTCTACCAAATTGTCGAATGATACATGGAACCTGGCAAGGACGAAGATTAACATACACGGAAATAAAATAAAGCACGATCAAAAATCAAGGCTGAAGGAAACACGACGCCTCATTGGCAAAATTGGCAAATTAAGAAATATTCTTGTCACTACCCTGGTGACACGGCGTCGTGATACTTCCGCATACTTATCTTCTTCGCAATCAAGAACAGGTTTACCGGGTAGTCGACACTTCTTCGGAAGGCCGACCCTCACAAGCCCACAACTGTGTCACGCTGTCTTCGCCGTGGTTGTGTGATGAGGTCAATTTTCTAGAGGACTATCAGGCGCTTGACTTTCATAATGACGACGTCAAAACTGCTTTTGCATGTTGATTTTTTTCTCTCTTTGGTTTCTTATACAGTGAAGCACCTCTTCGACGTTCCCCGTTGAAGTGTCAAAGGCGCCCGCGCTCTGTGATGGCGGACATGTTTAGAAAACTGCCTTGATGAGCTGCTCGTGCTTGTAGCCTGGCCGTTCTGCACTAAACCGGGTCGTCTACTCCTGCGTCACACGCGTTCTTTCACGACACGCAGAAGTTGTCAGCACTTTCGGGCCGGCACGAGGAATGCCATGTGGTGTCAACGGATGTTTCACCGCGCAGGAGCAAACCGTTCCTCGCTAAGGCGTGTGCCACGCAAATGCCTTTCAACTTACTTTTCTGGCGATGCCTTGCTATTTCCATTGTCTCAGTTGCACTCACGTTCCGTAAACCATAGATATAGTTGTTACGTGTTAGTCTTGTTTCACAGAGATGCGAAATGATCCTCGAGAACTCCCGCCTGCCAAGTTCTCTTCACAGCTTCCAGGACCTACTCTGGTGTCGGCAACTTCAAGTCTCCATCCTTCCAGTGAAGCCTTTATCAGAAAATGAGACTTCGAGTGTCAAATCTAATGCGAAGCTAATTCGTTTCTTTTGCCGAAAAAGAGCCGCAAAATAAAGATAGAGATTGAAAAGGCGCTGTAATTGGAGCCGCATGATGTAAAGATTATTTTTCCTTTTTCACTGTCCACCGCTCACGACCGGCCGATCGTGAAGCGCTACTCGAAAGGAACAGCGTTCGAATAAAATCATCACATCATCCCGGCCACGATCTATCTCCTCGCATGCATGCTATCCCTTCTGCAAAACCTTTAAACTGAACAGCTTGCAAAATAGAATAATAAAAAAATAAGGAAAAGGCGTCAAGTCCCTAGGTTCTTGTACACCGTTGCGCTGATTCTATAGCAAGTCACCGTTGCATATACACTACTCTCTCTCTCAATCTCTACTATAAGACTGAAAGTCATTGACCACATTTTTTTGGTTCGAGGCAGTAGAGCAAGAGCAGCTTCCTACACACGCTTCTTGCTTCACATTCAGTTCATTAATTCCTTCGCTTTGCAATCTTTCCTGCCTCAGGTACGAGGATGAAAGCATGCTGCCATTTTGTCGCGAGCGTACTTTACCACCACCGACGCGACGAGCCTGTGTCGGCGTCGCCGCCGAATTCGCCTTCGCCGACGCCGCGTCTCTCTCTTCCCTGAACCTTATCGTGTCATAACGAGAACAGGCAGCATCTCGGTGCTGAACGATCGAAAAAGAAGGACAACGAAAGAACGAAGAGAAGATAAGGGGAAGGGGAGGGAGGGAGGGATAACACACTCTGAGAAACAGCGATGAGCGCTTGTGGCGCCTCTCAACTGGCGAGACAAATTCCCAGCTTCCACTGCAGCCCCCCGTACACTTATCCAAGGGATAGACGTCCTGACTCGTCATGTGAAGCCTACACAGCGTCGATCTCCTAACGACGACTTCGCGACTGAATCCGCTTGCGCCGCATTCTGTTATCGTACGTTCAATCCTCTTTGACTGTCTCTTTTGCTCAATGCTCTTGGATGCTCGTTTTCCGATCTCTGGGCCTTTCTTTCTTCCCTGCCTTTTGAAGACGGTGACTAGCCGGAATGATCTTTCGATGTCGGTTCGTGCGTGTATACCATGTCGTTCTCGTTCCGGTCCGAGATATCCGGGACCTTTAACGAGCGACCGTTCACTGCAGCTATCGATGCGCATAAAAGGAAAGGAAGAAAGAATGAATCAAAGAAAAAAAAAACAAGAAAATACAGGCTTGGAGACATCTGGAAGACGTTGGGGGTAGAAGTGGCGCGCATTTGCTTTTAAAACCCAGATTGGTTGAAAGCCATTGATCTCGATGTAGGCAAACGCGTTCGCTGCGTTTTTTTTTTTTTTTTTTGCAAAAGAGATTCCCGATTCGGTTATCGACGAGTGGTGCACTTGTTGCATTGACAACCAACCAGATGACATTTTCTTCAGCCTTGGGAGACAGGACTTCACAATCACATGTAGCAAATTTTTGATGCCCAAGTGGAACGTAATGCTAAATATAAACAGAAAAGAAAGAAAAAAAAGCTTGCCCAGTTCAAACTTTACATGGTGAAGATTATTTAGAATGCAACGCTGAGCGCACGCTATTGCGACAAAAACCGGAAAGGCTGTGATACACGGAACAAATGGACGACTGAAAGGGACCCTCGAACATTTTTGAAGCCCCTAACTTTCTGTTTCAGGTTGCGTAGACTGACATCTGGAGAGGTAAACGCTACAGGAACGGCGGCTATAGTGGTATACGAACTTATTCAGCAGAGAAATGTCAAAATACAAGAAAAACAATTACATGCCCTAAAGTTGAATTTTGCGCGGTCTCCTGTTCCCGTTTCCTTCACCCACAGACGTAACCCCTCACTGCCATATACTAAGAGCTTGAAGCAGCTGCGTAGCGTGAATTTGCACTCCATGGTTGCCCGTTTCATGTTCACGGACTCTGGTGTGATGGTGGCATTGTTACCATGGTAATGAACCACGTGGAGCCGCGACACGCCGTTTTGTGCACATACTCAAAGGAAGGCCACTGTAAGTAATGAGCTTCCCTCACGGTGGCATGGTGGCCACCCCCGGTCGAGCATCCTGGGACTGGGCAACGCCTCTTTTCTTCTTTCATAGACTGTGCAGGCAGTTCAGCGCAGCAACGCGAACAACGAAAAGGGGGCGGCAACAATGATGCATAGAAGCGAGAAACTTGCCACGCTTAAACAAAGGTTCTAATAGAGATTTGTTTTCTTTTTTCTTCTTTTTTTTACGATTGCGTCTGTTTGCACTCATATGCACTGTTTGCAGTAGAGCAAACAAAAATACTACCAAATCTTAATTTATCACGTTTTTGCTTCAGTGCAGCGATTATCTCTAACTTTGTTTTTTAACCAATCATGAACGAGTGATTGGTGACGTCGATTACGATGTAAATGCTTCTGGAGAGCGTCAGTGGGCGATGAAGCGGTCGGCAGCGATGTGATGGTTTGCTGCTGTGATAAAAGCAATAAATGTTTTGATATCGGTGCTTGCATATCTCGTTGGGTATGCTAAAGGTGGGTTGGGTAAGCTAATAGCATACCCAACCGTCTGTAGACGCAACCTTCTACAGAATGACGCAGGCTTGAAAAACTTTCTAGGGCACCTTTAAACGTGAAAATAAGAGAAGAGAGTACTGCAAACGTCGACAAAGACAGCTGACAAATGTTATGGATATACGTAGCGTCTCTAGCCACCATCAGGTGATTTTGTGGCAATAGCTAGTCTCTCATCCAGTTATGTCTCTTGGTACGGACTGCTAACGCGAAGTTCCAGAGTGTAAATGCACTCCCGAAGCAAGTTTTTTTCCTGTTGATCGAAACAAACACGCGACAAAGGCCTCGCCGCTGTCTCAATCTTATAAACTTCCGCGCGCTCCCGGGATCACACGGTATACGTTAACTGACGTCATGGTGTGATACCACCAGCCATCTCGCCTATGAGAAATCCATTGCCCTATATTTACCGCCATGTTTGGGTCGCGGCAGTTAGTTTGGGAAACACTGGCTTAAACAATCTAAAATTTTTTGTACTTTCTTTCTGCATGCATACAACAGATATCAAATACAATTTTGTTAGAACGATTCTCGCAAGACAAAGAATTACACAAAATGTCGCCTAACCATTTATGAGAGATATCCGTATTCCGCAGGACAGGCGAGCGCTTTGCTCTTTACTAAGCAGCGCCGCTCCTCTCATCGACCTTTCGCCAGCGACGACAGCATTTCAACACGTCACTACCTTGTTTCGACAGCTTCCAGAGGGGAAAAAAAAAAAAAAGCTAGCTGATGCTCAATTCCGACGCGCTTCGTCGCTTCGTCGCTAAAAAAACGTTTACCGTCGTCCATGCGTGGCAGGACAGCGCCCGTTCAAAAGACGGCCGTCCGGGGCATTGACAGAGCAGGTCGTCAGGAGTCCCTGCGTGCCGACCGTGCCCCTAGGGAGGGCCCGTCAGCGAAGAAAACTAACTCTACACTCTGGCGAAGGGGTCGAACCCCCCCCCCCCCTCCTCTCCCCCCCCCCCCAACACACACCTTTTGCCCTCCGCGTTCATTACTGTCCACGCCGCGAATGACCAGGTGCGCGCCCGGAGGGTAAAAAAGGCCGGAGCAAAAAGGGAGGCCGACTTTCGGGCCCCACGGGCTGCGCGCGCTCCAGCCAGCAAAGGCGCCTCAGTTTTACGCGCACGCGCGCGAACTTCGCGGAGCAGCGCCTCCTCTGGGCCAACTCGGCGCCTCCCGAGCGGGCCTTGCCGGCGCGCGCGAGCGGTGTGAGCTGTCCGGGCTGTAATTAAGGTAATGAACGCGGCGGCTGTGGCACGGGACGCCCAGACAGTCCCGGTGGCGGCCGCTCGCGAGGGGCTCGGGCCTCACCATCCCTGTAGACGTCGAGGCGCCGACGACGACGGCTGCCGCTGCTGCTCTCTTCCCCGCACTGCGCTGCTGCCCGCTGCTCCTAATTGAGCGAGGGGCTCTCACCAGTCAACCCCAACACACACACACGCGCGCACGAAGGCGCACGCGTACGCGAATGCCAGGGCAGCCGCGCGGCTTCGAATGCAAAACTGCGTGCGATAGAGCAGAACGAGGGCCCCCAGCACACTGTGATGGGCTCACCCACTCCCCCTTCGGCAACAAACGTTGCGTTCGCGGGCTTGCTTGCACGCACGCACGCGTTCGAAGGCTTTTCGGAGCCCCGTGCCGTGGGCCGCTGGTGCAGCGATAACGCAACGACGACTAGAAGAGCGCGTTTGATGAGTTGCACGCGCGCACGGCACGCGCTGTACTTTCTGCGGCCACCGCCGCTCGCTGTTGGTTCAAGCACGCGAGCTCGGCAGGTAATTGTGTCCGCGTTTGGACGCGCTGAAGAACTCGTTAAGGGCTGTGGCCGGGAAGCCGGCCGCGCAGGGATGTTCATTAGGCGCGCCGCGGGGGGCTTCCGGGCACGCGTCCGCGTTGGAATGTCCGCAGGTAAATGCGCCTCTTTCGCACGTTCTCTTTCCGTTCTGTTTCGTGACCGTATACGTGTTTTGTGGTTCATGTGCGACAACGGCATTTTGCCCTCGCGCGTGCCTATAGTAGGGGTAGCCTTAGTCTGTGTCCGACCGCAGTTTATACGCGCACGTGATATGGACACTCGGGTGCCGAACTTGGGAAAGTGTTGCGAAATACGAGCCCAGGTGATGAAGATCAAATTAGTACGTTGTTGATGCCAGATCTACACCAAATGCATCAAACATTCGCAATGCGAAATAAAAGACGACATGGTGACGCGAACCTAAGCACTGAAATATCTCGAGGGCAGGGAAATCTAGGGCCGCACTTACAAATATTCGAGCCGAAAAATCATCTGCCCTTACATTATGTTTGTTATCGTAACTGGCCGGCGCATGCTCTTGCGAACGAACCTATGGCGCACGAAGTGCTCTTTGAGTACGGGCCTTGGTTTGAACCAATATTGTCGCTTATATGCAAAAACGGTTAGGTAGAAGTGGCCATCGCCGAATTGAAACCGCTAAGAAGAACTTATCCCATTGCCACGTTAAGTGACTGAGCTTGTACTAAAGAAATGCTTCGCAAATGTGGCACAGTTAAACTTTTCTTATCGTTACATTTATTTATGTATTAATTTGACAGTACTGCTGACTCCGGCGGAGTTGTTGCAGAGTGCGTTATAAAAGATCAGTTGATATATAAAAAGTGTCGCAAACAGAGACAAGTAGACACACTACGCTACATCAATACACGTTCTTCACCGACAAGTGACCGTTACAGGCTAGGGACTGAAACGTTGTGGAGGGTTGAGCATGGACACTACACTAACGATTTGAACGAGCCTCTCAATAAGCCTTCAGAAAAAGGGCAAGACGACCATGGAAATTAAAAACAAAGCAGAAAAACAAGACTGTACATTGATGACAGACAGTTGCATTACGTTTCTACCGAATCTTTTTTTATATGACTGCGACTTTGTCATCGCATTGTTGTCGGTGTTTCCAACAATTACGACTTTGAGCATGGACGCAATTAGCCGCGCGGACAGCGGGACTGTGCGATTCCTCGAACCATATCACTTCATACTCTCATTATTAGTATCTGTATTTAAAATACAACTTTTTTTTTCGAGTGTCCTTCTGGATTCTTTGATTTTCCAGATATTCTTTCGATGGACAATTCGCGTTTGTCCGAAAAGCGCGAACTTTCAACTAAATTTAATGTGCGTCAGAGTCGTCACTATAAAGAACTGGCCGCACCATGCGCAATGAGGTAACGCATTTACACACACACACACACACACACACACACACACACACACACACACACACACACACACACACACACACACACACACACACACACACACACACACACACACACACACACACACACACACACACACACACACACACACACACACACACACACACACACACACACACACACACACACACACACACACACACACACACACACACACACACACACACACACAAAAAAGAAGCTAGCTACCGCTAAAACTGTTTGATGTGTACACAACGCGAAATTACCGCTAACTGGTTCCTGCCTCACGACAAAATAAATCCATAACCCCCGATGCCATAAGCCATAAGCCTCGATCCACAAGCCCACGATGTGATTATGGGGCACGTCGTAGAGGGGCCCTCCGGATTACTTATGACCACCTGGGGTTCTTTAACGTGCACCTAAATCTATGCACAAGAGCGTTTTTGCATTTCACTTCCACCGAAATGCAGCCGCCGCGGCCGGGATGGAACTAGCGACCTCGATCTCAGCAGCGCGGCGCCACAGCCACTGAGGTTCAGCAGCAGGTAAGCCACTTCTCTACAACGCCCCGATGTGAGAAGACACCGCAGAACACGCAACCTCTCCATGCTCCAGAGAAAGGCGTGGTTGGTTTGCGACGTTGCTTCTTTGCACCGAATGGGAGTGACACCAGTCAAAGGCAAAATGCCCTCACTTACTTACGTCATCTTCGCCTGTGGGAAGTGTGTAGCCCACGTGGCAGAGAGATTGTCGCGTGGTTCGCGCGACCATTTCTCAAGGCGTGGCGGCGTACGCCGACTGATCTGTCGCTGGGACCGCACCACTCCTCCACTCCCTCTCTTCCCCTTCACCCTCCCTCATTTGTCAGTGTCACTCAGTTCGACCATGTTTCGAGTCCCGTCGGTCTCGCGCCTGATTAATACGGTCGCCGCTGTCACGCGCGCCGCGTGAGTCGACGCCTCCAGCAGCAGCGCACCGCCTGCCTTCCTTCGCAGTGTCTGGGATAGAACACTTCAACTCGTTTGCGAACGACGGTCATACGCTGTGAGAGAGGAGCTAAGAGTGGAAAGGTAGAGGGGGGCGGGGGCGCGGTGAACGTTGCTCTTATATTGACCAATGTATGCATTTCGGAGGTGTGCTAAAGTAAAAGTAAAACACTGAAAAACTCGACCGTGTGACGCTGTACAATGATTCTTCACCATCTGCTGATTGGCACCACGTTGAGAGAACAGTTACCACGTAAACTTTTTCGTGCTGACACCGATATGCACTTGGAGCCATGCCGATGAAAATCCGCAATGCACCATATTCTGCTGAATTCCTACCAAGTTATACTGAAAGACACTATTTCATAAGTACACGGTCTACTGGCATAGGACCGCTAGCCTTCAGGCCTCAAAACGATAAATCCATGGCCAACAAACAAATTATAAAGGCGATCGCTAGTGTCACTCCAGATATTTGTGGAAGGGAGCAGTATAGTTGGAGATTTTTTTATTACTCTTTGCATCATCCGATGTAAACTGTCTGTGTTTTGTTTGACCTAGTTTTGTGTTTATTTGTGTGCTTGAATTCATGTTTTTTTTTTTTTGTTTAACTTGGCTTCACGTTTTCTGTTCTTTAGCTGATTTATCTGAGCTGACGTTACATTTCAGTGTTTTTTTTTTTATGTGACCTTTCTCGTGAGCGGTTTTTTGTACATAGTCACCTTGTTCTTTCATTTTAAATATGTATCTGTTCTTTGTAGAAATTAGCATTTGGTTGACGCCGACATTTGCTAACTGTGTATTAAAAGATATCCTTCGCAGTTTCAGCCAAAGCGCGAAGCACGGCAAGAATAACTATAACGACGTAATAGATGCGCTAACGTTGTAATCGTTTCGCGCAGTCGCACTCTTGTCTCGTCTCATTTCGGTCACGTGTTCCACTTCAAGCGCTGCTCTGTATTGACCTGGAGGGTGCCGCTCTTATATCAGCGCCCGTGCTTTTGATTTCAACCGATCGAAAGATTCTCGTGCGGGTCCAGGAAGAAAGGTGCAGCTGTACCAACGACGGGTCGGCTAGTCAAACTCTGAACATCTATGGCTACGTTTACTTCAACTAGGCAAAATCAGTTGGAATCAGCCTTTCGGGTAAGAAGGTGCTCGTCGTGTCCATGTAAGCGCTAGTTTATCCTGTTGAGCGAGTGTCGAGAGGAGTTCTGCACAACATGCCGTCAAGGTGTGTCTTTACGCGAACAACCCGCTTGGCAAGATTCATGTAAACGCGGTAAGGTCGGGATGAGTCTTGAGTCGACTCCCTCGTTTCGAGTTCATCTAAACGAAGCTTGTGAATAACAACTTGTCGTTCACACTCAGTTAGCGCGGAACATGAAAGCAAAGTCCCTTTTGATGATCTTCGCCGAAAGCCGTCGCTAATATCTGATTTCCCGTTTCTTCGCCCTGCATGCATACAATCTTCGCGCTGAAGGTTCCAGTTTTACGCTTTAGCTACGCGTTGATTTAACACAGTCACCGTAATATTCATTGTCGTAAAGATAATCGCGTATCGAAACGAGAGACAACGCACAGTGAGAATGATACGCTGCATAGTAGTAGTGGTTTACCAAGGAAAATGACGCCTATTTCTGCTGCCCAATAGGGAGCACGGCGCAGCGTCTAATACATACCGTAAGTGAACAGGCTATGCTATTCTCCACCCTCCTCGATGCATGAAATAACAAAAATTGATCTCATGCTGCGCATCGCATGATGTTAGTGTATTTTCAACTTGGGCCGACAAAAATATGTTGATGTAATCGCGCTTTAGAAACGCTTCTTATAGTAACATCCGAACACATTGATTTCGGAAGTGCCTGACAAGCCAGCGGCACATGAAAGCTAATATAAAAGTTATCCTAACCACTTCGTTAATAAGAGATGTTTCCTCAGACACCGAGGAAGCCGTACTTTCATGAGGAACTGAATAGAAGAAGAAAAAAACACTTATGGTTGAAGCTTCAGCAGGAGAATAGGCGCTCGCACATTAACTTTCCTGCCACGAAATGAAACGCTCTTCCGTGCTGTGTAGCAGTCGTATTCCGGAGCGTTTTAATTTGGGGCCCCCCTTCTGATGAAGCCACGCCGCGAACTCACGCGTAATCCTTCAATTATTCTAGAGACCGGCAGTTACGCCAGGAAGTTCCGCCCGAGACAAAGCAGCCGAGAAGGAAACGTAAAAGAACGACGAAGTCAGAATGAATCTGAGCGAAGGCAATACCATAGACTCGTGAACGTCTTCCCAAAGAACAAGCGGAACGGCGCTGAATGAAATAGAAGAGAGAAAGGCGACTCGCAGGATGGTGGTACTGAATCATACATAGGTTCATTTTCCGCAAGACCGGCTGACAGTGCGCACCGGATAACGACCGAGAGCTAGCGAGACCACGAGACGAGACGAAGCTGGCAGCGAACGGCCGTGCATATAAAGCGGAGCGAGGAAGGAACGTATTAGAAGGTGAGCTCCACAGCGCAGTGCTCTCTCTCGCACATCAGGCACCAAACACACACACACACACTACTTACTTTCAGAGCGCATACGACGCACGTAGCGCAAAAGAGGGAATTCAATGCGGTACACGGGCGTCGCGAGCGAGGACAGCTAGCAGCCGTCGCGATATATATGCGAGGAGTCCCCTGGATTCCCGAAATGTTGGCTAGTCGCCGCGATTTAATAAAGCGCGGCCTGCAGCGCCGCTTCCCGGCAGGGTCGTAATGAATTCCCGTACGCCCTGCACCACGACAGCAGCAACAAACGTTTCGCGGGTCCGTTTTAGAATCTGCATGTGTCTGAGCGGGTGCAGCAATATAGTTCCCGTCGTCACGGCGCCTCGCTCCGGTAGAGGGACGCGGCAAGCCTCTGAAGTGATCGACTTATCCAGATGTCACAAGTTGGGCCATCTCTTTCTTTTTTTTTTCCCCTTTTTTTATCGCCTTTAATCGTCAGCTTCAGAAGACATGCTGATACCTGTGCTCCACCGTCGGCGCTGGCAACTTTGCTTGACATTAAACGTAAGTTAGCAGTTTAAATTATACAGTCGTTTATGACCATATTTTTGCGTTATGACACGAACCTAACTGTACGATCTACCACCCCCACCACGACCACCTTCCTTTGGCCTTCCTCGCGTTACAACGTTTGTCCTGTATTACACTATCGTCGAATCCGTGGTGCACGTTCTTCTCTGAATTCGAGCGTAAATTTGATCTCCAACCACTCGCCCAGTATTCGAAGCGGCCCGCCTCAGAATCTCCGCGAAAGAAAGAACATCCTGCGATAATGCACAGAAAAAAAGACTCCCGCGCTTTCTGCGCTGCGCAAAAACACGCAGAAACGCACGTAAGGACACGACTCTGCGTGCTGAAACGGCTTCGTCGCGCGCGTGTCCATAAACGCGCAGATGATCGTTCTGGCGTGTATATGCTTTGGGGAGCGAAACAGAGCTGCCGACACAGACGCGCTCGGGGGCGCGCTCTCCCGATCGCCGTGCCATAACTATATGAACGGCTCGCTTTATTATCGAAACAAAACGGGCTCCGAGCCTCACGCGACGACGCGGGTGGCGCGCTATACATGCCGCGTTCAGGCGCTCGCTCGCCGCCATCACTGTTTACGTCCGCGGGGGAATGAGCAGAGGCAATTCTCTCTTTCGCGTGGTGGATCGGCTGCTGCTGCGACGCGTATGAGACAACGCACCAATACGAGCAGCGTGACCTCGTCGTGAACGGCGGTCTTCTTTTCAGGCTCATTGCCATCTGTTCTGCGATTACAGGCGCTTCTAATTCCATAGAGAGACAAAAAAAAAAAAAACATAGGAAGAAGCGAGCGAGAGAGAAAGAAACGACAATTTTCAGAAAGCCCATGTCCTGGCGCTCCTCTTTGTTTACGCTAAAGCTAGCCCTAGGCACGGTTTACTTGTTTCATACGAAGCAACCATAAAGCTCTTGCTTTTTTCTAGGCGCGACCGACAGCCTCCAGCTTCTATAAGACGGGTCTGCTGCAGTAGCGTGTTTAGCGTTTTCTTCTGTTTTCATATCAATTTCTTTTTTCGAGGGACTCCTGCGCGCCCTAAATCTCTCACTTTGTGCTTATTTTGTGAAGACATAAAACAACGCAGAAGATGAAAACAGACAGAAGGAACACGTGCCACAAAGCACCTGACTAACATCTGGAATGGTTTTATTGCGATGAGAGCAATAAATAGAATTTACAACCAACACCTGAAAGCAAGAGCGCATTGTCACAAAAGTATGGAGGATGATACAATTAGCGGGAAGAAAGCTTTGTAAGAACAACAAAAAATATATGCCACCTTCCACGCGCTCATTTTGCCATGTACTGTCGAGGCATGTGATTTTTGGTTAGCACTGAGAATGGAGCACTTACGCAAGCATGGCTTCTTTTGTTCACCGCGTGTACTTCACTAACCAGGCGAGCATATCCGGCAATATCTCGCATGTCTTACGCAAGCAACGCCCGAATGAATCAAGGCGATAGATTTCATTCAGTCGGGCGTTGCTTGTCCCATTGTTGGTGCGCTGCACCTTGTATATACAACATAGTTTGTACGATTGACCTAGACTCATGCCTTGTCTCTCTCTCTCTCTTTCACTTACCCTCCCACGTCTAGGGTAGCAAACAGTACGAAGTCTAGTTAACTTCTCTGCCTTTCCTTCGTTCATTACAGCTCTATCACCCTACCAGCTTACACACTGGAAATATACACATCTCCACGCGGAGCCGCAGTTAAGGGCCATATTTCTGCCTCGTTTCTGGCGCCAGATTTATTTAAAAGGGAAATGTGAGGTTGACGTGCCAAAACCGCGCAATGATAACGAGCCACGCCGCAGTGGGGGGATACCGGATATTAATATTTACCACCTCGTGTTCTTTAACGTGCACTTAAATATCTAAGTACACGATCCTTTCTGCATTTCGCCCCTATACCAAAATGCGGCCGCTGCGGCCGCAGGATCGAACCCTGCGACCTCGAGTTTAGCAGCGAAAAGCCATACTCACTAAGCTACCGCGGCGGGAACGCCACTTCTAGGCATAGTTGCTAATGCTATTTGCTGTGTCAACCCGATCAGAGCCTCCGGTTGTTATAGTCAGCGCTTTGTCATGTGTGTGCTTTCTTTGGCTGTATTTGATTTCTGTGCTGTTTTGCTGCCAAAGCCACTTTAAACCAACTAACCCACGCGTCGCACGCCTATACACCTTGCGAACTCACCGGCTACAATTCACAAATTGCTATGCGTCGGAATGTAATGAACCAACTTATGTATAGTGAAATTTTTGTTTATTAGTCGACTATGCATTTCCATTGCTCGTGCAAGCAATGTCCGGCCGCTCCGAGTATTCTAGCTAAAGGTCGACAGAATTTCGCATTGTGCCACAAGAGATTTAAAAAATTCTGCGCAGTGTACAAAACGTCGTATATATGGTAACGATTGCAATGCGACTGCCGTAATGTGAGTACTTTAACAGTTCGGAAAAACAATGCATAAAAATAGAAGTAGGCCTACTCACGTAGGCAGTGGACTATATTGGGACATTAAAAGTTAAGCAGCGCGGTGTCTGCGAGTAAGCTCTGCTTTCGCGAAGCCTGCGCACGTCGCCTGGAAGTCATAGCGTCATATATATATTTTAGTCTGGAGTGGCATGTCCAGCCAACGCTTTGCTCTGCTTGAAAGGTGGCAATGCCATTGAGCGCAAGAAAAATAAGGGTTGCCGCCGTAACCCTCGTTCTGCGAACTTCTGACGACAACAGAACGCGGGCCACTGACGGCTGTCAAAGCTGTTCGATTGGTTTTGTAGGTGCGGGCAGCGTAACTTGCTATGGGGTCGTGCGGTGCGCAGGTTTGACGGGCACAGGTGGTTGAAACTAAACAAAGCGCCTTTTTTTTTCTTCTTCTGACTTGGAAGCAGCTGCGCCTTCGGTCACATATGCCGAAATTCAGTCCGAACGAGACCCAAGCACGCAGAACGAGGTCAAGCAGCGTTGGACGCGCGTGGCGTAGTTAAAGGGCACCCACGTCCGGCAATAAAGAAGGCAGCCTGTAAGCCTCGCGGGATCAACGAGAAATTTTTTTTTTTTGAATTTGGAGGCGCGCACCCATAAAAGACTGCAGACTTCAGCGATTCTTTTACACATGACACATGGCTTTTCGAACCGGTGGCATGGCTGACATTTTGGTGGCTATTATTCATTTCCGTTCACTTAATTCATCGAAAGATCAAAACGAAGTGATTTCTGGCTATAAATATGCTTGTAATGCTAGATGGAAGCTGGAAACGGTTACGTAGAACTACACACAGTGTAGCACTTACAAACTAAACTGTGAAGCAAGCATCCGAATTACAACAGTGCCGTCGGCATGAATACAAACGAATCCATTAGAATATCGTAGTGTGAACCTATACACCAATTCAGATATTCAGTAATTGTTATAGGGTACCGCAGCATCGGGTCATATTTCAGTAGCAACAGTTGATCGATACAAACCACATTTATCGTATACTTTGTTACCTCCCCGAACTTGTGACGCACGCGCTTGTCAGAACGCATCTGTCAAGAGTGCTATAGTGACTAGCGGGATTGAGAGAGAGAGAAAAGTTTAATGATACGAGTTGCAGAGCGGTCGGCCTGAGGTGCATTCCTCTAGCCAGCTACTCTGCATTGGGGGAAGGGGAAGAGGGAAAGAAAGAGGGAAAGAAAGAGGCGCATAGTGGGAGACGATGACGAGAGAAGGAGGATGTAAAATATGTAGCAAGCAATTTCGTCTACTCAAAGCCTACAGTCTACGCCCGTACTGTTTAAAGCGGGATTGAGAACTCTAACGGGTGCAGACCAGTACGAGTTAATTCATGCTTCCAAAAACTCAGCTAAACCGAACTGAAGGACACAACCAAAACATGCAACGCACGAATATTGCTATCTAATTCTGCAATGGCGCATAATATTCTTGCCTCCTGCGTCTCTATCTGCAGCGTGACCCTATATATGTTTCGTGACTGGCTCGGGCGATTCGTTAGTAACGCGCACTCTAGCATATTTTTTTTAAATTTTTATTGCAGGTCGGAGTAAGCGATGCGAGTTGAAGCAATCGGAACGCTGCGCAGTTTCAACGAAATAAGCTGCAGAGTAGAGCCGGCGTGTGCAGCGGCAAGTGTTTCGTGACAGGAAGCGAGGTGCCTCGCGAGTGTCCAGCACCGCCTCACAGAGAAAGGACGCGTGGCGTTCGCCGATTCCATTGTGGCTCGCGTAATCAGTCACCGTGGACGTTTACATTCAGGCCAGCGCTCGGCTTGCGAAGAAACAACGTGACCTGAAAAGCGCGGTTGGCTGAACGAAAAGCAACTGGCGATAAGAGCGGCGAATTTTTTCAATCCCCGTACGTATTCACAAACCAGCATCGACTCGATGCTCTTCCTCGACTTCACGCAGTGGAGCTACAGCGCCCCCTCTCGAGTGAAGCAGACACTGCGTTGTAACCCTTAGGGACGGTAAAAAAATAAAGAACTTGCAGAAAGGGCAGATTTCTTTTTTCTGCGTGTTTCGGAAAATCATTCAAGACCACGCTAACAATTCCTGTCATAAAGGTAAATTTTGCTAGCAAAAATATTTTTTACACTGTAACAAAGTTGGGCTTCCCAGCACACAAGTTAGTCTATGCGCCCGACACCAGGTGCAAACGATTCTGATCATCATATAAAGCAAGACTATGCACAACATTGCTGTTAGAAAGCTAGAGCTTCCTAATGGCATCTTCGAGTGGTCGTTTCAGAGCGCTCTGGCCGTGCTACAAAAGTGGTGAAAAACGACTTTAAAGCTGTATTGCGACAACAACCGGGTATGGAAGCGATGATCCTGCTTCGTTATAATCAGAGGGACCCGTTTCTGCAAACGGTAACGCTTAGTAACCAGTTTTACACGACCTTTGTAGCGCTACCAGAGCGCTCTAACACGACCTGCCGAAGATGCCATAAGAAAAAAAAAAGTACACTGTAATAAAGGTTGGCTTCAGTGCACTCAGATGAGTCTATGCTCCCAAGTCTTCAACAGCTCCTTGCGCCATCTGATGTCATTCACAACAAGCACAAAATCAAGCACTTCGTTTGGAAGAAGCGCGGAGCAACACAGGAGCTCCAATCGTCCTGAAGCCTGCACGAAAAAAAAAAAAGAAGAAGAAGAAGAAGAGAAGAAAAGCGCTGGACGATCTCGGTCTCGTATATTTTGCAAGTTTGCTCCTGACGCGCTGAGCTCGCATTCCGCCCTTGAATGGTTACTAAGGCTCATCTGTGGTTTCTACGATGAGGAGTTATTGTTCGCTTCTTCAATGCATGCGACCTGGTGTTGAGAAGACCTGGTTACGAATATTTTTGCCCGTAAATAGCTGCGAAGTGTCATGACGCCAAGTAATAACTGCAGACGCAGCCTCCACGGTGGATCATTTTAAAACACAAGTGATTCTTGCGCTCGTGCGAGATTCGGAAGTTGATGAGCTTACTATTATTCTTTTTTCATTCACCAAGCCATTTTTTCCGGTGACGTCTCGGCCTCACGCATTTCCTGGTTGTTTGCTGACCGCCTAGCTTATGTTAGGCGTGCTTGACAAAATGGGTGTCTAGGTTTGTATGTGTTTCGCGAGACTGCTTCTGACAAGGCTATAAGTTAGTGCAGCCAGCTCTAAGGACTTCTTAATACTCTGTCCAGTTTGAGCACGCGAGGCTCTGCGAGAAGCATGTCATTTGTCAAGCTGCACTGGGAAGCGAATTGAAACGGCCCCGCTTCTACAGAGTAACTTCGCCTTGCGATGGGGATTGTGGCTTGCAAGAAAAAAATTCTGTGTTCAGGAACAACTTCGTGATTAACGGGGCGTTCGCTCATGCATGTGGCTAAGTTCTATCGTTGTTCCTTCATACTTGAGTTCGATGCCAGATGCACAAATTTCGCAAGTGGGAGATCGACCAGTCCAAAGAGCTTTGCTCACTTAAGTGCATATAACGGATGGAGTACGAACGCGCAGCATGGAACAGATCCTGTTGTGGGCCTGCTAAACAAATATTTGCCCGAGTCCCTGCGTATATGAGAAGCGCCAAGGAAAGAAAAATAAATACTGCATTACATTTCTGAGTCCTTGAAATGTGAAACTGAAAGAGGGGCGCCGGTGACAACAAAATTGTTTTCGGGGTAAAAGAAATCTTGACAGCGTATGACAAGATAAAGTGGGTGGGTCGAAGCGGAGTGGTTGTGTTGATCTACATGCAGAGTGATTAAGGACAAAGGAAACAGGTTTCGTTGTTTGTATAATTTGGCTCTTTCTTTTGAAACAATACCTGGCGCTCACTAGGCGCTATGCATAAGCAAAATCGCAAGGCATTTGCCAGCCATATGTATACACTAGTGAAGGAATCCTGAAGGCGCTGCCGAATTGCGAATAGTATTTACCAACAGCTGTATAGTTTTGTGATTCTGGAGTCGGGGGCGTCTGAGAAAGGAAGGCATCCTAGAAAAGCACTGCTCGCTGAAAACAGAACTCGCGGAGAACGCAAATGGTGAAATGCCGAGGAAATAAAGATCGAGTTGCGTATGGATGGATCTTCCGACGCTAAAAGCGCAAGCAGAGACCGTGCGGGAATCGAGGTTGCCTGTGGCACCGCAGTGGACAAAGGCAGCAACAGGCTGGTGTCTATAGACACACAGACACACGCGCACATCCTCTACTGCTTCGCTCACAAGACACAATGGTGTTGGTGGAGGGCGGACGGACCATTGTTAAGTGCCTTCTCCACATCGCGGTGGGTGGTGGGTCCGCCGCTTTTGCAAGGCGCGACCGAGGAAAAGTCAACGGCCCGAGTCGGGGTTTTGGGTGGCGGCGCCCGGGGTGGTGGTGGTGGTGCTGCTGGCAGCACCGTCATGTAGCCTCCCTCGCCCATCGTCGCCTCCCTTTTTCTTCCCCCGATTGTGATTCACTCTCGGGCAGCTGCGCCCTTTGCGACCTCCGGGCGACATCGATGCTTGGTAACGCGCGTCGACCGCGCGGTGGCGGCAAGATCGTTCAGCGGGGCCGCGCTCGGAGGTAAACACTCGACCATAGTCGGCGGCGGCGGCGGCAGCCGCGTCTCACAAAAGGAAGACGTCGTCCCCAATCTTCGTCGTTGCCGCAGGTCAGGCACGCAGGCGGTCCCGACGTTACTAGATTACTGCGAGGGTGGGCGGGGGGCCCGCATCGCCTCCCTCTGCGCGCCGCAAAGTCAACGCTCCGCTGTTTGCGGAACGCCGCCGCGTTGTTGTAGTATACGATTGTTGGTGAGACCGAGTCTGTCGCTTGCTGCCTGAAGTGGCACGCGCCCATATTGACGTAAAAAAGAAGGAGCCGTGCGTTGCATTGTCCTTCGTTTCTTTCTTGGATTTTCGTTTCTTTTTTTTTTTTTTTGTCAGCGTGTGTGCACGAGCAAACGGCTTTGCCACGCCTCGTACTGCTTGAGAAAACGGGTACGCGGATTTGACGCGTAGTCGGCACGTGTCTGATACGTTCGTAATCCATTCGTCTTGCGTGTCACGCGCTATAGGCAGAAGCATTTGAAGTCAAGTGTCGGCTGACCTTAGCGCTTGAGTAGATGCTTGTGGTCATTTTACTCGAAGCGGCGTCGTCTATGTATATCCAGTGAGCATGGCGCGTCATAATGAGGCCCCGAGGGTTAGCGGTGTAAGGTAGGAAAAGCACAAAAAAAAAATACAGCACGCAATACAACTGTGCTCTGATATTTACCACGGTACATATGTGCATGCGTGTACCTATACTTATCATCATTTGCGTGTACCATCTGTCTGTATACTATCATAGTGGGTTTTTTCAGGGAGCTAGAATGGGGGATAACAACAATATGTTCTTTATTAAAGTTTCAATAAATTCCTGGTCTTTCCATATTAACGAGGAATTCATTATGATCACTCGTTACGAGTGTACTTAAAATAGTACGGAGGCTGGTAGAAAATAGACGGAATTACAGGACTGGACACGGAAAATGGCAGATTGAAGTTCATGCACCGCGAATCTTGGCGCGTTGTGAAAGGCATAAAGGACAATGAGAACGCAAGTCGACTCTTCAGTTGACGCGGTTGCGTTGGTCACTGTGAGCAGTGCGAGAAACAACTTGTCACAACTACGTATACCGTTCGACAACCTAGACATCAAAAAGCGACGGCGTTTGCTAGTCGTCTAAAAAGTTAGAGGAAACAAAAATGAAGATGTTGTTAATCTAACGTCTCCTTGACTGAGATATATATGTTATTGGCCACGAATGAGCTTATCGAAAATGATGCACAATAATGCTGTTAATGGCAAAAAACGACGGGGACGCAATACGAAAGGAAAATTCTGTGCGTCCGACATTGAGGCCGCTCTATGCTAGCGGATATGCTCTGTCAGTCGCGTAAAATCGACTATCGGGACTTATTATTACGCTGGCAGACACCTCGCGATGAGCTCTAAGTGGACAGCTCTGTCCTCTAAGCCACTTCAAATACAGTTCTTGTCGTGCGGCACTATAATGGCCGCGCACCAATTGGCGCTGTTCGAGTTCTGCGCGCTCGCAATATTCGGCTGAGCGGTTGCCTTGTTTTCCATATATGGTACATAACTTCATGATTCATTTTACGGCACGTTACTGCACGGCTTTCTTACGCAAAGTGTTAGTATTTTATGTCGCATGGCTTGCACCAGTATTTTAGCGCCTCGTACTAGTTCGTACTAGGAACGACGGAATGACTCGTTTACGTGACTGGTATCGCTACATAATTGATATCTTCATATAAGTTGGCTTGTACCAGTATTCTTAACAGCATAAATCAACAGATAAAAAATCGAGTTCTTAATTGGCCAGTGTTGAGTTTTCAACGGAAAAGTAAACACTTACAATATGAACGTTCGTTGCGGTAATAAAGTGTTTTGTATGAATAGTTTGCTGCTTTCCGCAATTTAAGTTTAATTTGTTAAGGAATTAGGTAACTTTCAATTTCGCTTACTAAAATTAAAGCCACAACTTGTCTTGTTTTCCGTTTTATTAAATATTTCACGGCCTCTTCTTCAGCTCCAATACTGCTCTTCTGTGCGGAACATCTCTCTCTGAAGAACACACGGAAAACAGCGAAGCCGCACTGTTGCCCGCGTGGAAATAAATGTGCGGACTCGATATACAAAACGGCTCACAACCTCACCATGCTCGTACGGGTACGCGAATCACACACACAACACGACCCCTAGCAACTTTCGGCAAGCGAGACTGCTTCTCGCATTCCAAGCATCTACCTCGAGCCCGAACTCTCCCTTTCAGCACTCGCCTTTGGTAAAGAACGGCAACGGGCTAGGACAGTCTTGCCTCGGTATTACTAGAGGAATGACACGAACGCGAATTGCGCAACGCAAAAACAAAGCATAGTTGTTCGAGCACACGACATTCCCGATCAAACTGCCGCGCGCGTGTGCAGAATGCATTAGCTTCAACACGTCTGTGCCGTTATTCTTCCTTTAGAAGTGTCAGTGACGCTTTCACAGGTACTTGTCAAAAAAAGAAAAAAAGATATTAGAAAGTGAGAGAGATGACATACGCTTGTTTTTCGCGCAACTCACCTGCATCCGCGGCGTCCACACTGCAAACGACGAGGGCGATGAGAAAGGTGGCAGTAATCCTACAGGCCGTTATCCACAGATTGAGGAACCACTGGCGGCGATCACACTGGCGTGCCATCGCTCGGCTATCATGCTACGGTCGCGAGCCGCAGCAGCACCGCCGATTTCCTTTCTTCACGAGCGCGCGCCGCGGCGGCTGCTGCGAACCGCTTCCTCCGGGAAATGCGCCGTGGTCTAGCGGCCGCAGTCGCGTGCCGGTCGCGTTCTCGTGCTAGCGCTCGCCAACGGGCGCGAAGCAACACCGTCTTCGTCGTCTTGGCCGTTGGGAAACACTCGCGGCACGGGAAGCCAGCGCGAACCGCACAATTTTTTTTTTCGACGCAGGACAAACACCACGCGGAAAGGGAAGCGAATCGAGAGGCGAAGCGTCGCACACAGGCTGCGTTCGGGCGCCCTGACGCGTTCGCGGAGACGCCTTCTCTGCGATACAAAACGCGCCGCTCGCTGCCCGCGCCGGAGAGCAGAGCGAAGCGAGAGCGGGATCACTCGGTTGGCTGTCGGCGCTGCCCCGACGCCAGCGCCCCCACCGAGGGGCGCGGCGGCCGGCGTTGTTTGGGAGCGGAGATGCCCGGGAGCGGGTCCGCTCCTTTGCGTCGGAGGAAGATGCGATAACACTATGGGATTGTTCTAAGAGAGAGACAGAGAGGAAGAAAACAAGAGTTGAAAGGATGCGAGGCGAACCGGAGTAACTGTACGGTTTGGATGCTGTGCAGTGGCGGAAGGGGAAATTACAGAAAAGAACATACGAAGAGAACCCGGTCGCACAAACTCCACAGAGGCGCTTGAGGATTAGCCTGTCGTGGAATTCGAATGGTCAAAAACAAACGCAATATAACAGCATCAGTGACATTGAAGCAACTCGGGCACTCATTGGCAAGGAGCAGGGTCGAAAAATTCTGCGCTTTCTCAAGAGATTTTCGCAAGGTGTGTCTAAAAAAATTGGAGGACGCTTAAGCTTCGCCTTTAAGAGTAGAACGCGATAGCGTTATCGGGACCTGTTCGCATCGCATCGTTCGCATACGGCAAGTAGGCTTCATTCACTGCAACACTGGACGTGGGAAAGCCAGCTTAAAAAGACCAAGCTTACACGATCCCCTTAAAGTCGGCTTAACTTTAAACAGAAACGCATTGCTGGAAAGACGTTTTTCCAGTGGAAATATAAGTGGTCTTACATTAAAATGTGAAGGCCCTAGCACATTCTCTTGTTATTTTATTAACTGTTTGCTATTGCCCCGACGCGCGCAGGTCTGGTAGAAATGTTTGAGTTTCCTCGTAGCAGAATTAGGTTTTCTCGTTCATTCAAGTTACAATCCGACGCCGATTGGTAAACAATTCGACGGTGAATCCGACGCCGAATGGTAAAGTCGTACTTTACCGTTTTTCTGACGCATTTCACTGTGAGAAATTCAATTTTTTGTTCACCAAAACCTTGCACCACGTGGAGGGCCGGCACGGTCGATGTGGTTGGATGATTTTTTTCCCCGCCCTCGATCCCACGCCGGTTGCCGACGTCGGATTTTTTGCGACACGGGCCCTAAACGCTATCGCGTTAAGAGTTCCCTCATTGTTTGATCGTTTATGGCCGTCAATATGAAGTCATAAATTGCAACTTGCAGAATGCCTATTCAGCGTATTCCTCCAGGATAAACCAACGGGGTCGAATCTTCTAGGATAAGAAACAAACTTGAAAAAAAAAGTATTTCATTCTAAATAGGATAAGGGTCGCGCTACAGGCCATGGAACAGATAATGATTGGCGTGAAGTTGAGGCAGGAAGAAAGAACTATGAATTGTAGAACTGCTTCTAAGAAGCGTTCTTGAGTAAGAACTCCTTTATGAATTCGGGCCCTGATGAAATATGCGCGAGGTCTGTGGAACTTGAGAAATTAGAAATGATTTAGAAAGTTAATGGAGAACAGCCGAGCTAATATCTGTGCTAAATCACGTGATAGTCCAGCGTCATGCTCCTCATTGAGCTGCTGAAAAGAGACGATTACGACGACTCACCACGGGCCTCAAGAAATCTGCGAGTACAGCTGCCTACATAACCAAATCACAGCTCGAAGAAACTAAGACGACTGACCACAAGCTGACCAAACTGATTATGAGACACATCTTTAATATGTGATTTAGTATGTGATTTCTCCCGTTTGTCGTGTGTTTAACAATACACTTTGAATTCAACTGACATTCAACTGAATTCAACTGCATATTTCCAATCATAAATGTTTCAAGATGTGTTCGATAGATTTTAAATATCCTTACTTTCATTGGTGCTTTTGCTGTTGATGCACTAGCTAGCTGCACGCAATTGTGTCAATAGCGTCTGAAATCGTTAAAGGTGCGGGTTTCCTAAAGGTGATTTTAATCACCTTTTTGAAAATCACCATTACCCTTGCTAGGTCGCCAAGAAATCCATCAAGAAATTTGCACCACTTGTTCAAAGAAAATTGCTTAGCACCTTGCGAGCGGGTAACGTAGGTGTTCTCCGGTACCTGCCATAAAGCCTTAGTTCTGAAGAACTTCTACTATTGCTTCTTCGTCAAGAAAAAGATTAATAAGAGTGATTGAGAAAACGCGGATTTTTGAACAATGAAACTAGAATTTGACAACGGGAAGTGTTTTGAAATTGACATGCAACAAGGCTGCCGTGTCGGATACAGAAGCTTTTAGGTTTTTGCCGCAGTGGCATTTTGTTTTGGACTTTAACGAGAGAATGCCGGCGGATACCTCTTTGCAGCTGCAAGTGGTCAATATGATTTTGTATGTGACATCTGTCATGCGATGCCACACATAAGGTATTATTATTACTATTATTGTTATCCTCATCATTATTGTTATTATTATCTGTCTATGCTGCGACATCACTGCTCCTCGCACGTCAGTCATGAAAAACAGCCTAGCTCTCAGTCCTCGTTCGGTCTAGAAGATCTAGAGTGCAGACACACCAAGGGTGACTTAACTTCCTCATTCAAGCTTGTAAATGGTATCATTGACTGTACAGAAACATTAGATAAGGCTAGCATAAGAATTAGACGATAAATAACTAGGATGTTTGTACCTTTTCATTAATCTACTTCTGGCTTCTCGAAGAATCCTTTGGCCAAGATTCTGCTTGCCGGCGACGAACATTCAGATGAAATGGACATGTTCCACAAACGTTTGCCCACTTTCCAAGCTGCACTCGAAAATATTTCCTAAGGTATTTCCTAAAATTTGAATGTTCGTTTTGTATGTTATATGTTATATATTCCAAACCGTAAACGTATGAAATGTTAACTTTTTTCATTTTTTTATTGATGTACACATATCCGTCTCGCCTTATGTAACAATTGCCATGCTTGGTGTCACCAACGCGTGTTCGAATATCGCGTTTGTATCACATCTTTTTAGTGTCTGCCTATTCCTACCCTGAATAGGCCACAGTTGCTTCGACCGAATGAACCTATTTCTTGTAACTAGCCGAGTACTGTGACGTACATGAGTGCTTGACCAGTGGTGTATGTATACTATACTCATTCTTAAGTACTCCAATACTAACACCAGCATGTTGTTCTTGGGCACATTAAAAAATTGATTGATTAATCGAATGTAATATGTATTATTACCCTCTAGTTCAATGACCTTCGTTTAATGTATATTAGCGTCTGTCTTACCGGGTGAACCTCTTGTTTTATTTAAAATCTTAATTGTAGTTTTTGAAATACTGCTTTGATGGTGTGTGCAATTGCGCTTTGCAAATTATGATTTTGTTTTGTTATAATATATATATATATATATATATATATATATACATATATTCTTTAAATAAAAATACCTTAAAGGCATCGAGAAAGGCACTGCATAAGATGGATACCAATACAAGAAGTTCGCACGGTAAGACAGACGCTAATATATATTAAAGGAATGTCATTGATATATATATATATATATATATATATATATATATATATACATTGTTGTTTTCTGAACATCTTCCTCACTTTTTACGTGGGACTAGGTGAACGCACGATGTCAAGCAGGATGTTCCATTTCTATATGTTGTTTGTACATCCCTGTTGATCATGTATTTGATTTACTTTCCATTTTATGTCACCGACGCTAAAATCATTGTCGGATTGCAGAGATTGCGATAAAGTGAAATAAAAGTACTCCGTATGTCGCACGGGGACGGAAGCTTGAGGAAACGCAGACGCCTCATTGCCCTGTAATCCATCAGTGGATGAGACAGCTGAGCGGAACTAAAGCAGTCAATTCATCATTCGGAAGGGCCTTGAGAAACACGCATCCGCTTGATTCTGGAAGTATCATTAAGGAAGTGCCATTCCCTGTTTATCCTTGCCGAAGAGAATGTTGTTCTATATCTCAGGAAGTGCATCAACTGTTCTATATCATGTAAAGATTGATGGCTGTGCTGGTTTCTTAAAAATAACAGGCATCGTTTGTATAATTGGAAAGCGCTGCCTGAAAACGTACGTTGTTGCACTGCGCCTGCTTTCATTGACCGGCACTGTGGAAGTTTTAGGCACCTGAGAGGTTTTGATTCTGCGCGCATCAAATTCGAGTAAATATCGTCAAGAAGCTTTGCAAACCTATGCTCCGTGTTCGAATAATAACCACCGGATTCTGACTTTAAGGTTACATTAAAACGCCATGTAAAATTTATTAAATTTTGCACTGTAGAAGTCGATATTTGTTGCCGGTCCCACCTCATGTAAAATACAGCATTTTTCATACCTATTTCTCGCCAACCAGGATAGAGGAGCATGCACTGGTGTAATGGACTTGGCAGCTACAGCGAATCAGAATATACTATAACACAACATATACTTAGTTGTTTGCATATGCTTCTGTTTGTGTTAGCACTTTCTTGCTGAGATATGTAAAGACCCCCTCCGGTTGTTTTGCCACAAGTGTAAAGATGCGCACGACAAGGTTGTGTAAAACGCAAAATTGCGTTCAAAGGTCTTTTTTTTTTTCGTTTTACGTTGGTTTCATCCTTCCCACTTGCAGATACAGACAGCGAAATACATCGTGCTATGCATGTTTATAATGGACCCCAGTGTTTGCATACTTTAGCCATGGTTTAATGCATTGGCTAAACGCCCATGGCAATACGGAGCATATACCACACTGATACGCCAACACTGTGTTTTTGTCACCCTACACCAACCCACCAAGCCAAATGCTGAAGTGGATATTTGAGAAGTTCTCCCGAACGCGCGACAAGAAGGAGTGTGGCAGAAAACGTGATTAACAAACAATGGGTACCCTGCAGATCCCACTAGGTGCGTGTTAAATCGCTTACGCTCTTCTCTAGACAACCACGGGTTGTTGCAACGCGATGGTCTACTTGCAGTCTGAACGACATCTCGAAAATTGCGCACACTAGGTATTTTAATTACAGATATTCACATGTACATCATTCGGCCTATAGTGTTGTGCGAAGAAACCGAAAATAAGCACAAGCACAAATTACGAACTGATGTTTTATTGCGATCATTGTTATACTCACGCACGCACGCACGCACGCACGCACGCACGCACGCACGCACGCACGCGCGCACACACACACACACACACACACACACACACACACACACACACACACACACACACACACACACACACACACACACACACACACACACACACACACACACCACACACACACCACACACACACACACACACACACACACACACACACACACACACACACACACACACACACACACAAAAGGGTATATAAGTACCGAAAAAGCTCGGTCGCGAGTTCGTCCAAGTATTGTGCGTCAAAGAATGAACGAAATCCCTTTCCAGAAATTTGCTGCTGGGATAGTTGGTGTCTGATACTTGGAAATAAAACCGCGCAAAGAAACTGGACAATAAGAAGAAAACAAATCACTTGTTCATTTTTTGGTGCTTTTACCGTTCTAGAAGTTACAATAAACTTCAGTTTGCAATTCGCCCTACTCGCGTCTGCTTGTTCGCGCATAACGCAGTTACGCATCGCCGCCATTTAAATGGGCTTGTGCACAGTTTAGACGCTTGTGCATGGTTTAGACTCTTGTGCATGCTTTACGCTCTTTTGCATGCACATGAGCGTTCAGACTCTTGTGCACGCCCTTGTGCATGGCTCGGACCCGTAGCCGAATCACAAAGTCCGCGCTTGTTCTCACGCTATGCCACACATTTTTTTCTCCCGCCGTCGTCTTCCGCTCTTCTCACAAGTGCTGCGGCTGGTGACACCCATCCCCGTATCTATATGGCTCGCTTTCCTGCTCCGTGACTTTGTTCTCGCAGCTCCCCAGCGACAAAAACCAGACGGGTCACGGACGTTTCGAGAGAAAGAACGACCTTTCTCTCCCTCCCAACCTCTACCGTTGTCTGATGCAGTTGCTCCAGGCGTCTTCGCTTCCCTTCTTCTCTCGTGTCGTCTTCTTCACCACCACTGTGGAAGCCACCCACATCTTGCTTGCTCGTGAATGCCGTTCTCTCCGACCACGTTGCTCGACGGCATCGGTCGTCCTCCTAGTTTTATGGCTTTAGCATGTTTTCCTGCCAGCGTCTCGTCTCTCTCTCTCTCTCCTCCCGGGACGTATTTATTGTCTGTAGCACAGCGTCATCCACCATTCTCGGTCCTCCAGCACAAGAGCTCCGAGTGCGCGCGCACTGGGCCCACGAAGCCGCGAAGGAAAGTGAAGGACCACGAAAGCAGTGCTATGTTTTAGTGCCGCCGGAGCCGTTGATGGGGGGACAACCCGAACCCCGCGGCATGCTCTTTCATTTCTTCCTATTTGCTGTCCAGAGAAGTTCGCCCTTCTCGTCTCCGACCTTTGTGCCGATCCTCCTTCTCTTCTGCCTCTTCCTTTTATTTTCTCTTTTTAATTACGCCACTTCTTTTCGGTGTTTTTTTTTTTCGCTCAGTTGAATGGCCCTCGGGTGTCGTTCAAACTGCCCCGCAAGACAGAATGTGTTTTGCTGAAGTGCTGGATGCTGATTCTTTCTGTTTCTTTTCCTTTTACACTCCCCAATTTTTCCCCCGTCCTTCGCTGTCGACTCTTCTCGTTTTCAGCGGCGCATTCGCCTGCATCGCGGCTTACGCTCCGTGCAGAGTCTAGGCTGTGGGAACGATCTTGGCCGCAGCTGTCCAGCAAATTGGGCAGACTGCCCGCGAGCCCCTGTGGCGATGCGGGCGGTGGCGGTTGCTGAGAAGGCGAGTTGCAACAACTTGTCCCGGCGCCTAGAGCGGAAGCATGGCGGAAACACGTTTTCTTCGAGGGGGCACCCTGGTATCCCCAACGTGTTCCCTTCGCTTCCTTCTCTTCAGTCTTCGCTTAGAAAGAAACGCCTTCCCTCTTTTTTTTTTATTGTCCATTCTCGGGTGCCTCGTTGGGCTCGAGTTACGGAACCCGCACAGAGAGTGGAAGTGATCGCAGCGGGCTTGCGTCGACCGACATTGGCTGGGCTAGTTTCTGACTTTTGCCACCGAGAATGAGAAGTCGGCGGCTCAGCTATAGGTTCCTCGTAGAAAGCGTTATCTCGTTTCTTGTTCTGCAGTTCGTCCTCTTTTTTCCCTAAAAACACAATTTCCGCAGAAAAGCGTGGTTTCTCTTCTGGTTCAGCTTGCTGCCGCACTGAGAACAACGTGAGCGTAGCTCGCGAAAGAAGTTCCTGCAGAAGAGCAACATTGAGCAGCACGATACCCGGCGTGATTTATGACAAGCGAGAGTGCTCGAAGACAAAAAAAAAAAAAAGAATGCAGCAGAAATACCTGCATCATTGTAGAAAATAAAACGGAAAACAAATTCCGGTTCCGAATCTGCGAATCAAGCATACATATACGAATTTCCAGTGTCCCGTAACATTGCTAAGAGCATGTGACGGAATATTGCGTTCTATTGAGCGTGAACGCAACCTAAACTAATGCTGTTATCATTTAGATTATTAGTGTGATAAAGCTGCACTTGATGTCAATGCGCAGGAAACGTACTAAAGGATGTCATCGGCTACGATGTTTGCAGACGGCTAATTTGCGCATTATGAACGGAATCACATGACTTCTTGTGCAAAAAAAAAAAAAAAAAAACTAAGGGAAAATCTTCAGAGCCTGCACGCGTGTTCTGAATATTCGCCACAGTCTACCTTCAGCAAACAAACAAAAAATGAATTATGATCGCTCTCTGAGACTAGTACCGTTGTCACACGTGTTTAAAAAAATAAATAAAAGTAAGTGTCCAATGCGTTCGGCTATACATTGTTAGATGGGCGCCACATGAACAGATTTCTAATGACAGTTGATCCTAATGCCGTTCACAACCTGGTGTCTTTGCCACAAGTCACTGACACACAATCTGTACTCTTGTACTGTAGCAGGGTATGTCAGTCAGCAAATTACCCCGATATGTACGCGCTTCGGTGGAAGAGGAAGAGAACGATTCTGGGCTGTTCCCGGTAGAGACTTGGACTTTGGGATTGAGCCACAGGGATGTTTGCTCCACTGCCCAAGAATTTCTTGTGGAATCCAACAGAAAGCCCTGCACAAATTGTATCTTTTCATTTCTTTCCTTGCGTACTTTCAAATAATGATTATCCATTCGATCTGATGCTGCTAACTTTAACAGATAATTTCACGTTCTATGGCGCTGTTTCCATAGAAATTCTGAAATTGTATTCTTCACTATAAGTTAGAGTAATCCGTCCATTTCTTGACCAACGCCTCATAGTGGGTAGGCCATGCTCAATAGGAAACAACAATGACGACTCCGAGCTGTTTCTCTGTAATTTCCCCGCGACATAACTGGTGGAGGTGCGTACCGCCATCACCCAAGCACTCTGGAGACATCCACAGACGCTACATCTAGAAACAGCCGCCGCCTGCGTGGACTACTAGCCGAAATGGGTCCCTTGTCGTCCCTACTGCAAAATATGTCGACTACAACTACAAGCCAGATAACCCAAACCCACGATACCTGATCTGCTCCTCCTCCATAGGTTCTCCGTGCGCCGCAGATACCTGGATCGTTGGACGGAGATTTTTTCGGGGATGTTGAAGATTGGATTGACCATTTCAATCGGGTTGCCTGTTTCAATGATTAGGATGACGTTCGTAATCTGCGGAACGTCTACTTCAGCTTGGAGGACTCTGCACGAACCATGGTACGAGAACCGTGAGGGTTCCTGTGCGACCTGGCAGGAATTTCGCTGACAACTCTGCGACATGTAGCAGCACAGAAACGATGGAAACAGCTGAACAAGCCATCTCTTGCAGAAACGAGTGACCCAACGAGAAAGTTGTCATGTTTGTCGAGGACATGCTTCGTCTTTTCAGGTGTGCAAACCCTGCAATGCCAAAGGTAAAGACACTTGATGCGAGGAGTGAAAGGAGGAACTTTTCGCCGGAGTCGAACGCAACCGTGGCGAAGTTCCTGCGCGAGGCGACCACGATAGAGCGCACTCTTCAGCAGCGGTCGTCCCAGTAAGAACGCCACAACATCACGCCAACATAATATCTAGGATCCGACAGTGAAAAGCAAGCCCTCGCGGACCTCATACCTAGTGCACGTCGTGCGCGACGAACTACGGCAACTCCAGGCCGTGGGATCCCAGCCAACTGTGATGGCATTCACGGACGTCATTCGCGATGAAACCCGACAGGCGGTGCAACAGTTCGCACCACCCACACCCGTGGTACCTGTCGCGACATATGCGGTGGCACTGCGCGCTCCTGCGCCACCTACGAGTCCCGTCATATACCAGCTGTGGAGCAGGTCACTCAGAGGTTTCCGAACATACACAGGCACGATGATAGCAAGGTATGTGTATGGCGCTCATCCGATAACTGTTCGATGTGCTACCACTATGGCGAAGCGGGTCACGTGTCCCGCGGGCGCCCGCACCGCTAAGTAGGTTTCCGAGGTACGTCTTTGTACTTCGCGTAAAACAGCCACTTTTTTTGTCGGTGTCTGTCGGGCTTGGCATATATAGTGCAACCTTAATTTGTTTCGGTATCATGTAATTAATATATATATATATATATATATATATATATATATATATCTTGCTTGTTACCGAGGCAGTGCGAATACCCATGTAAGTATAAATTTCCGGTAATAAATGTCTGTATTGGTAAGAACTGCATGAAGCGAAAGAGTACACTTTTCTGCAAAAGCTCACTTCTCTGTTGGCTGTACTCACACGTCGGAGATTAAACTTTTTTGGAGAAACCAGGTACGAAAGATTAGCAAGTGCTTTGTATAACGACGCGGAACATATAATGTTACCTCGTTGTGGTGCTTGAGTTGAAATAAAGTAGTTGTAGGTGCAAAACAGTCATTAAAAGATGATAACTCAGGTGTATCAATTTTTTTTACCATCGCACATAGCACAGAATTCTTTTGTATACTTATGAGGCCAAATTTAAGAAAATTTTTGTGTAGAACTGATACCAAATTTAGATCAATGTGCAAACGTAATTGGTGTATAAACATTATATATAATTAGGTAGGATCATCGAAACACTTTGCGCATATTGTTATTGTGCCACTCAATGTCAAAAAGTCTTGGCATGTCAGATTACCCCTGAAATCGCACATATCAGCTAGGTCAATAGAAATCAAAATTTAGTCCTCGTTTGGGAAGATATAAGCTCCGAGTGGCCGCAGGAGGCTCCCCTCGTATCAGTGCTGCTCAATGCAGTACTTGGGTAACAACGCAAATGCATCTTCTTCTTTCTGGGGTTTTACGTGCCAAAACCAGTTCTGATTATGAGGCACGCCGTAGTGGAGGGCTCCGGATTAATTTTGACCACCTGGGGTTCTTAACGTGCACTACAACGCAAGCACACGGGCGTTTTTGCATTTCGCCTCCATCAAAATGCGGCCGCCGGGGCCGGGATTCGATCCCGCGACCTCGTGCTCAGCAGCGCAACGCCTTAGCTGACTGAGCCACCCCGGCGGGTGACGCAAATGCAGGCCACGGGACCTAGTAACACGTGACGCAAACAAGCGAGGAAGAAACTTGTCGTCGTCGCGTAATTCTTCGCCCTGCGTTTGCATTGTTACCCAAGCAACACGGAAAGTCGCCAACTAGCCCCATTCACCAAACTTCTCCTTTAAGAATGCCCGGTTTCCAAATAGTTCGTACGAGAGGAAGGACAGAAGAGCTGAGGAACCGTAAACACTTTTTATGGCGTTTGGGCGAAACGGGATCTATATCTCGATGTTATCTGCCGGAAGTACCACGCCTCTGATCCTTGCTCCTTTCGGCAATAAATCATATCAGTCGTCCCGTATCACCACGAGAACGCTGCCTGTATGGTAAGAATTTTATGGCGTTGACCTCTACATAGCAAAACGCAGAGGAGCAGAAAGCTCTGGCGCCGTAAATAAAATGTCGCTTTCACTCAAGCTTTCACTCTACTGCGAGCGGACCGAGAGTGGTGGATGATGCTATGCTACAGACAATAAATGCGCCCGGGAGGAGAGACGAGACGAGTCATTACGAGGAAAAGATGCTAAAGCCATAAAATGAGGGGGACGACCAATGCTGCGTACACTTTGTAGACAGTAGCATTGCTTTCAAAACGGGATATCCTGCTAAGACGCGAAGCCACCTCAAGGACGTGATCGCTTTTCAATTCTGTTCTTATTAAGGACTGGGTTTACCTTTCTACGAACGTGAAACAATTTTTCTTTTTTTTATACGCCACGGTGAGATGCTGAAATAGAATATTCGTGTACATGGAAAATGTAACCGTTTTCACACGTTCGTTGCCGAAAAAAAAAAGAAAGAAAAAAGAAACGCTTTTCTTTGCCCAATAAGAGATGAAGACATACAATCATGTGGCGGTTTTGCATGTGCACGCTACATCTTGCATTTTCACGTCATCTTGCGCTAGTAAAAACTGACTTCGAGGGTGATTTTCGATTTGCGTGACAGCAGAGTGGTCCGTAGGTCTATCTAGCGTAAATTTTCACAAAAGCTGAATTCAGGACTGCGATCAAATTACTTTCATACATCTCAGTAAGCATCTGACTTGATATCGGGGATAAATTTTTTGACGTAATCGCTTCCTATTTAGGATTTGAAATGATTGTAGGCAATGTGTAATATAGCGCACAAGGTGCCTTATGAGGATGTCATGCAGTACAGCGAAGCTTGGCAAATGTTCAAGCACACTTGGCATTCTTTTTACGACCCGAGCAAATGCTTGTTCTTCTTTTTGTTGGTAATAATCATCAGCCACTCCAATGAGCTTACTCTACAGAGCACAAACGACTCAGTATTTTGTTTCGAGCTCATTGGTGTGAACTAAGAAACACGAAGAAATCTGAAGGACTTGACAAGGTGACGAACTCCTGAATCTGTATATCATAAAAAGTCGACAGCCCATTTTTTCGTGCTGCAGCTGATATCCCAGGAAACAGGCGCAGGCTTACTGCCTGCGCCTGTTTTGTTTAGAATTCGCTCGCTATATTGTGCTTATGTGCAGTTTTATTTATATTTTATTTTCTTTCCCCAAGTATTCTCTTCATTGCATCTCCCGCTTCGTCGCATCACACAGTAGTCAACCGCTCATTACACTGGCTCACTTCTCCATCTTTCCTTGTCGTTCTCGTCCCTTTCACTTTGTTCTGAATTGATCGGGGTGGAGAACACGGAGCATTCCCTGCACCGTTTTAACCCTCTCAGTAGAAGTCAAGGCTTTCTGAATGAAGTGCTAGTGTACCACTAATCACCGAGATCTCTGTGAAACGTGATCGCCTTACCTACTCCCACTTATGGTCCCGCTATTTAACTATCATACGCTCAAACGCTGTTCACTACACCTGTATGCCGATTAATCATTACGTCATAATAAATGGCTGACTTCCGAGTCACAGGATTGTATCCGTTCGCTCGGTTTATGACACTCGTAGCAGGCCCGGCTTTTCCACAGTCGCTCGGATCCCGAGGAAAGAATCCGCGCGTATACTAAAGCCAGGTGGCTCTTCCGACGTCGTAACGACTTGTCACGGCGTAAATCCCCGACAACGCTAACACCCGTCACGCCTGGGGGGCCTAAGCCACGTTCGTAGTGGGAAACAAAAGCAGATGCGAAATGACAGCGCGCGTATTACTTACGCAACAACAAGGCAAAGCTTCTGGTGTGGAGCTTCATGCCGCACGCTGTGCCCCTTCCACGTGTTTTGCTAGTCGCCTCCCCCCCCCCTCCCCCACCCACTCCTTCTTCTCCTTCTCTTTAGGCCCGCGCTAGGCCCGTCACAAACAAGCAGAGAGCGGGAGGCGCAGCCATATGCTCCATCGGACGAAATGGCGTGCCAAGGGCTGTCACCCTCCCGTGGGCCGCCTTTCTCGGGTCCCGAATTTCTTTACGACGCCAACCTGATTATTTACAGCGGACCCTTCGGCGGGGCTTCCTCTCCCCGACCGCTAGCGGCGGAAGCAGAAGGTGCACGACCCATCCCGAAGGCACCCGAGCGTCTCCGTGGTCTCACCATAGTGATCCCCCGTGCATCAGCATTGAACGTGCGTGTGAGAGGGACTGGCGCGCAACTTGGAAGGATAGCGAGCCGTCCTCCTCCCTCGTTTCAACCGAAGCGAGACTTCCCCACCGAAAAGGCGCTTCCGATCGGGTGCAGCGGACGATATTTCATCGCGCTTCTTCTTCTTGCCGCTTAACACGACCGAAGCTAACCCCCAACCCCAACAAGGGGGGGGGGGGGGGCGAGCATTGGTGGCGTTTGGAACGATGGGAGCAGAACGCTTCGTTCCCACTCCAATCCGTTCCGTTCTCCCATTTCTCGCTGCGTAAGAAAAGAGGGGAGCCGGGGTTTTGTGCCCTGCAATGGTCCTGGCTGGTCTCGGAGACACCATGCATAACGACGCATCGGTTACCGAGGTCTCCGCCAGTTCACGTGGACTCTGGAGATGCTACGTAGCACCGCGCCTTCGCTAGACAAAGGGCTGTCGCCTTGAGTGTTGCTCCAACTTGGCAGGATGCTTTTGAGAAGAGAAAAAAAGTAATAACGGTGGCGTTGAAAGGGGAAGGTCAGCGCCCCGGCGGGCCCGGAGACAACCACAAGAATTAACGAAACAAGAAACAAAAGCTGAAGAGTTAGCTGTGCCCGTCCTAAGGCGAGCACTTAACCAGGGTTGCGTAAACATTCTGGTGGAAACGCCGTTCCAATTGGCACCACATGACCGATGAATTAATTATTTAAAGCAAAAATTTGGGCTAGTTGGTTGTAACTGAACTTAGACATCGTAACAAGCGCTGATGGACGGGAACACAAAGAAGTAGGCAAGGGCTCCAATTCACTTTTGAGTTACCTGTAGAGGGATACCTCCAGTTTCTTGATGTTTTTTATCATGATGCATGACGGTCAGGTTTGCTGGAGATACCATCCACGGTCTGAAAAACCAGTTCTAAGCTTTAATTCGGCCCATTCCAAGATTGTGAAAAGGCGTGTTGAAAAAAACTGCATGCGCGCTGCTCTAAAAAAATCTTGCGACCACCAGGTTGCGTGCAGCCTTCAGCTCCAAGTGCTACGCCTGCGCAATGCTGGCTTTCCCGCGGAATTGCTAACTTCCATTGCAGGAAGCCTGATTAAAGAAGTCAATTCGCGGTGTATGACAAGCCACAATCAGCCTGACTACAAAAAGGCGCGGCCAGTGATTTCGCCCTAAGTTCATGACTTGTCCCACCACCTCAAGAAGGTTGCGGAGAAATGTGGCATCCCGGTCGCCTTTTCGGCTCCTGGTAAGCTGGCACGTATGTGCAATGTCATGAATGGCACGTCAAAGGCCGGCTGCACAAGAAACCACACGACTCGTTTCGTGGAGTGCAGAGTGGGCGTTGTGTACCGCATCCTACTTTCTTGTGGTAGATGCTAAGTCGGCCAGACCGGCCGCTGCGTCAACGAAAGATTGAGGGAGCATCGCGCAGCTGTTAACTCATTGGCGGGGGGTGGACATTTGGCAGATCACTGTCGGTGGTGCACTGCCGCCTCATGCAAGCCTGACTTTGAGGGCACACGTGTCCTGCGCAGCTTTTCGACACAGCAGGCAAGGGAGATCTTTGAAGCCCTGTGTATCAGTACCGAAGCTGATAAATGTGTCAGCGCACCTTCACTGGCCTTGCAGGCAAAAAAAAAAAAAAACGTATTTAAAGCCAAACTTCATTTCCTTTCGCTGATAAATTCTGCCTGATGGATTTTAGTTTTTCTGCGGTGGTATATACGCGTCTGTTTATGTCATTAAACCTTCAGTTGATGTCTAGCGCCCGTCCAGTCTACTTGTCTTCCTTGTGTTCCCGTCCATCAGCGCTTGTTACGATGTCTAAGTTCGATGAATTAAGCACAGGGCTTCATCCCCCCAAAGTGCATGTGAACAGCTTGAAACGTCAACACCAGGAAGAGGCTGCGAACTTTGACGAGCACGAAAAAGTCTCCAAAGTGATGCCGGTAGTAGTCAATGGCTAATGATTATGAGGATGATTATGAGGCGAGAGAACTTACGATGGGGCGTGAGTATCCTGGGCAGGTGCCTCCGCGTGTCACCAATATTAAAGGGTAATAGTCCCAAACAATACAGTAACGTAAGTAACCTCAAGTTCTGGGAAATAGAAGGGTTTTGGAGAGAAAAAAAAACATGAAAGAATAATAAGCAAAAAGAAAGTAATATCGATCGACGACGCTGCATATAGAGCACATTTTCTAATATTTCAGTATAACTGTTAACAGTAAATGTGCAGTTTTTAAATATTTGAGGAACATGTAAGCGACATCATCAAGCCATATTGTTCTAATTTTGGCAAGAATTCAGAAAGCACGTGACAGCGGGTGACGGCCTGTTACTGACAGAATTTTGTTGCAGTGCTCATCCTGTGGAAAAGCGGCACGTGTGTAATAAAACGACAAGAAAGTAAAGAGTAGAAGCGGGCCTTGAAAGTGTGCTAAGCTTGCAATGGTCTATCGCGTTCTTCTCTCCTGACTTAGTATTTCCAAAGTAACATATTTCATTCAAATCGACACGAGGTACACAAAGCTTTTGTCAAATTTTTGACATCTACGGGACGCGACTCTCGTCTGTGTCTGTATAGAGTGCAAAAAAAAATGAAGCAATTAAGGTGTAATACGCGGCAAAGGTATATGATTTGATTAAGATCCATGCTGATGTGGTGGAGGGACTGAGATTATTTTTACCATCAGGGGTTCTGTAACGAGCACCTGAATCTATAACGTGCACCTGAACTCTCGCATTTCGGCCTATCAAAATGGAGCCGCCGTGGCCGATATCGAACCCGCTACCTCGAGCTTGACAGCGCGACGCCATAGCCACAGCGTCCAACGTCCACGAGCACATAAAGCACTTAATCTGCTCTAGCAGCCTTTTCACACTTCAAAGGACCACCGTAATATTCGCGCTCGATATTGTAACACCTTGACAAGGAAATGTGAAACGCCCCTTTTAAGAGACAGCTGAGAACAAGTTCTTTTCTCTCTCTTTTGCGCGATTCTTATATGTTTTGATGAGATAATATTAGTCATAATAGTCCCTGTGTTGATTGTGCTTCACTTTAGATGGTTCATATGCCAACTCGTGGGACAGTTCACATAGTTATAGGGCTTACAGGAGAATAGTAAACTGGGAAAGTTGGTACTGGTTCAGAATCAGCAGCAGCGAAAAAAAAAACGCGAGAACAACAGAAACAAGGCGCTTTATTCTTGCGGTTCCTCTGTCTTTCTTTAACCCTTTGTTGCTCGGCTGTTAATTATGACATAGTTATGTTTTGGTAAGCTATGGCTGATAGCGAATCATCAAAATAACGAATCAATGAAGCCTAGTGCTTCATAGATTCCTTACAGCACGTAAATAATGTTATTGCGTATCTCATTGAATTTTATAGAGATTGAGAATACATTACAACCTGTTGCTATTGAATTAAATTTGTTTGCTAAGTATTTTAGCTGGCTTGTGTTTTACGTTTCAGGGTAACGCTCTTAAATAAGTTGCCTTTTAACGACGATCCTTAGTTTCCTTTGGATGAAAAGTCAAAGTAATAATGAACAATAACGCGCGCACACATACAGACAGGTAGAGACACACAGCGAATAAAAAATCAGCCACAAGGTTTGTGTTACACTCAGTGCTTTAAACCTAATTAGTGCCCAGGCCCGAATCCTGCGCTAATGCTCATAAAATTTCACAGATGATGATTGTCCCCATCCATTCTTTGTTCTGGCTGATCTGATCATTGTTATTACTGCTCACTTTTCATGTTAAAAACGGTCACGCGCCGAAGTTTCTCTGGTTATTACAGCAGCAGAGGTTACTAAGCACATGGACCGCGGTAACAAACACGAAAGCCATCCTGGGTATCTCCAAACATTGGTGTCACCAAAGCGAAATCTCAAGTTGTGAGAAGTGTGAACACTGATAAGAGCCTCCACCACTCGCCATTGTTCACTTGCGTTTCAGTTTTGTCAGCACAACGATAATACTGCTAGTATACAGTGCTAAGGTTACGTGCTTCCGATATAAATGCGGGGCGACCTGATCACCCCCTAAAGATACAGGGTTGCTCTATAGAGAACCTTTCGACCTTGTCGCACAATTGCCGCAGATAAAGCTAAATGAAGAGCCCAGAGAGAGAGAGAGAGAGAGAGAGAATAAACTTTATTGTACGAAGAGTGGTTGGTGTGCTTATTCTCGGGTGGAGCCCTCTTGTAGAGCCCCACTGGCCGCGGCAGCTCGCCGGGCCTGGTCCAGGGTCGCCAGTTGGCTTCCCAGTGCCAGCTCGGAAAGTCGTGCCTCCCAAGACCACGTTGTGAGTGTCTGTGATGAGCTCACCAGCCTGGATACTGCCTCGGCTGGGCGTTCCGTACACTGGTATGTAATGTGTGTCAGTGTGGCTGTGTGGTCGTTGCACCAGGGGCATACACTGGTTGTGTATACCTCTGGAAGCATTGCGTGCAACCTTGATATGTGCGGGTAAGTGTTGGTTTGAAGGCGGCGCCAGTCCCTGGCTTGTTGGCTGCTTAACTTGGGATGTGGAGGAGCGTACTTTCGTCTGGTCAGGCGTTGGTCCTCCAAAATCTGCCTGCTCGTGATGGGATCTTCATGGTGGTTTGTGAGGGGCCTCGAAGAGTCTTCTGTGGCTCGGCCAGCAATTCCGCGAGCTACACAGTCGGCCTCCTCGTTGCCTTCGAGGCCTGTGTGCCCTGGGCACCAGACGATCCCATGGTCCTCAGTCAGCGTGGGGCCCAGGATATCGGTCATGCACCTGGGAAGTGTGCCTCTAATATATAACCGACAGGCGGCCTGTGAATCCGTCAGGATATATGCGGAGCGACCTCTTCGTTCTGCTTCTTTGATTGCGAGGGCTATGGCTGCTGCCTCTGCAGTGGCACTTGATCTGGTGCGTATAGATGCGCAGGCCACCACTTTCTTTTGGTTAGCTACTGCCGTTGCGTATGCCGGTTTTCTGGGGCCTTGTGGTGTTGTGGAGTAAAGGCTAGCGTTGATGAAAAGCCCAATCTCTGCTTTGAGTACTCCACGTTTTGGTTGATGCCAAAACAGCACACTGAGAAACCGGCGCCGCGAATGTCATGATTTAGCGTTGTTGTAGAATTTGGGTAGTTTAGAATTTTTTTTGACGCATTGTCACGTTGTGATCAGAGTGAACAACGAAAACACTCCAGCACGTGTCAGTTAGCATTGTAATTTTTTATTTGCCGAACTTTTACCCAGAAAGAAGTTTTCAGATTGTTTTCGCAAGAAAACTAGAGGAGATGACCGATGAAAATTTTGAAAAGCAATTACACAGGAAGATAAAAGAATTGTGAAGTACTGCAAAGGACACATTGGAACAGTCATGGCAAATTGTTTCACTTACTGTATTTGTGATACAAATTTGTAGTAGAGTAACGTAAATGTAGGGAATTAATTTAAAGTAATTGATCCCTTACTATTGTGGTACAATAATCGAGCACCGTAATGACTTACATTTTTGAAAGAAGTAATTGTAATCGGTTACCTTACTTTTTAACGTGCACAAGTCTTTGTAGAGATGGAAATTATTGCATAGTATTTTACAGTTTTTCTCTTGTTAATTTACGTAAGCTGCCCACTATCTATCTGTCATATAGCATTTATGTAAGCGAAACACACATTTTCATATAATTTACCATCCAGGCAGCTGCGTTAAAAAATTTAGAAGACTTCGCTTAGATTTCAGATAATACGAGAGCCGTCCAGAAAGGCGTGCTTTGTATGGCAATGAGTTATGCGGGAAAGCTGACCTTGCCTCGCACAGTAATGGTCAAAAGCACCGGTATATATGCACGTAGATGTTTGCCATTACGGAGATTTAACTAGTCCTAAATCTCTTTGTAAGAGGTGGTCATCGCTGAACATTTGAATGCCCGAATTATAACATTCATGGCCGCGGAGACCGCATTAAATATGACTTTATACATAATTAAGCGACAGAGAGAGAGAGAGAGAGAGATAAAGAGAAGAAGGAAAGGCAGGGAGCTTAACCAAGGTCTTGCCCGGTTGGCTCCGTAGCCAATCAGGAAGTGGAAATAAATATAAGAAGGCGAGAAGGAGAGTCATTGTGCAGACGAATCGGTACGCTCGGCTCACCAGCAATATCAGTGCCTAGTAATACCGCTGTCGAGAACCGTTGCAGCGTGGCAACTTTACTCACTTGAACGTGGCATTGCACTTCGACAATGGAATTCGCTGGATTCGACCAACTTTAGATCAAAGTGCAGCGCACACGAAAGACGAAGGACCCAGGAGAGAGAGAGAGAGAGAGAGAGAGAAACGAGATGGGAAAGACAGGGAGGTTAACCAAGGACATGCCCGGTTGGCTACCCTACGCTTGGGGAAGGACCCAGGAAAGTTATCAAACAAGCTCTGTGTTACTTTCCTGCGCCTTCCGTCTTTTTGTGCGCGCTTCAGTTTACCCATTAATAATTACCAACTAGCCCAACTTTCAGTTCTTATGACTTTATACTTGGTTAAGGCAGGTAACGCCTTATATGCAGGCTATAAACTTCAGCATTAAATTCAGATAATGGTGCCTCGGCTACTTATGCTTGACCGCGTTTTAATCTACTATACTTCTGTGCTGATCGTGAACGTATATAAATATGGTGCAGACTGCAATTAAAATTATTTATCCTTTGAGGTACACAGAGTGCGGTGCGCCGAAGATGAGTTGAGTTTTTACGACGACGTATCATTTTCTTCTGTGCATCAAAATGGGCCTACAGGGAAGTGCGCAGAACTTTTATGGCGCATATCGAGTATTTTAGGCTTTGTACGTCCATCTTGAGTATATAGGTATAACAGGCTCCATCAGAAAAACGAACCCGCGAATGCCGCTATTTTTCCAACTCATTTAGAGCCACTCGCATTTCCTGTCGACACGCGACTGTGAAACTTGCTTGGCCTCAGATTCAGGAAAGAAAGATACTTTGATTGATTGCTGGAGAGGAATGCCTATTGCAGAGGAAGTAAAAAAGGTTAATGTATCCCTCGATTACTAATTCGGGTAAAGCTGCACTGAATAAAAACGTTTTGGGTGTCTCAATAAAGAAAGAAAACTAATACGGCGGGGGGCATGGGGTAAGTGATAGGGACACGATATTTGCTCAGGTTGTGCAGACAAAAGTGTGAATGTTCAAGTGAAAAGTAAAGCGAACTCTTACCAAAAGTCAGAAAGCGCTGAAGGCGTAGCGCAACGTAGAGCAAAAAAAAAAAAAAAAAAACCCTTGCAAAAGGAAAACATAACAGGGCAGAAAGGCAAGTTGGCTTATACAATTGTGGTTCATCGCAGGGGGGCTAGCATGTTTCTTTTCTTTCTTTTTTTAATCTGCGTTTTTTAACTTACCTATATAGGTTCACGTGATTTAGATAAAGCGTCAGTTGCGTGTCAGCGCTCATCCGTGTGTTTCTTCTGTCTGTCTGTGTTATATTTGCGCTGCTTTTCATCAATCGCTATCGCGAGATTAGTCTAGACTCTAGCGGAAGGACTAATGTGCGACCTTTACTCACAACAGAGGTTTCGCGTTGTAGAAAATGGCGCAATACATTACTCAGCTGCCGGCTTTGTGTTCCAAGATGCGAGTGTTATGTGACTGTTGCAAATACTACCTAAGAGCAACTGTGGACTGTACAGATAAGAAATTACATTAGTTCCGGCAATAAAACTGGATTCAGCTAGCTGTCATTGGAAGGCAACGTGTTAACCAATGTGATAGAAATACTGGACGTCAGAAAGAAGCTAATCGTTCACTCGCCATTTCATACGAATCACTCCACTTCAGTGAGTGCCATATACATAACATATTTTAAGCAACGAACTTGAGAAAGCCTCAGGCCTCTCGAAATATATGGTGGTTAAAATGCTACGCCCATTGCCTCGACTGCAGTGACCGTCGACAAAACAATGCGGTGCACTACGTGTTCTACAAATGTGTATCTCTCGCGAACTTATGTCAGTTGCCTATGCGAGGACGCTCTCACAGCTGAAATCAGCGTCGCCCCGGCTGACTGAAATGTACTCCTTTCGGAAGCATCGTTATCCCTGCTGTTGTGCATAAATAACCTCAACCACGTGTCACCGTACCCGTATCACTGCTCGTCTCTCTTAACGTCTGGCTTCGCACATCTTGTAACGCATTCCAGGAGGTCGGAGCGCCGCCTTCCGGCGCCACAGAGTCGGCTTACAGAAGCCCACTGCGCAACGTAGACGGCTTCCTGCCAGAGCTTCTGCTTCTGACAGATTTACGCCGCGGGAGATTTGAGGACGGTCTTCGTGGAAGTGTTCAACGCGGACACGAGAACAGCGCGAACAGCGGCGTGCAGTGAGACTCCGCCCGCAATGGCACGTGTATTTGTGAGGGGGGGAAGCGGAGAAAGACGGGAGATGGGTACACGGCAGACCGGTGGCGTGGAAAAAGAAATCTCGCGTTTTCGCCTCGGCGTTCGCCGTCTGCCACGCGACACCATGGAGGTGGGAGCGTTTTTTTTTTTTTTTTTACCGCCAGAAGAGCCCATTTTCCGCAGGTGCTCGCCGCGGTAGCCACGATCGCCGGCGATTTATGGCTTCGGGACTAGGGCCGTATCTGGTTCGTTCCTGGTTTGCACGGTCCGACTCAATGGCTCACTGATGGCGCCCGCTGGCTGAAGGCCCAGAGATTTCGAGCGGAGCGGCGTCGCATATGGTTTCCCCGGAATAAACTTGCGCGCATTTCTAGCACCGGGGCCCTGACTGCTGAATTAAGGCGGCGACGGTCGGTGTGTTAGTTCGTGATTTTGGGGTACGTTATATTGTGATGACCAAGTTCATTTTTTAGTCCATTCGTTCTTATTTCGTGGAATCCATGCTTCCGTGTCCATTATGATCAGCCCCTCGGCACAACGGCGGATACGAAAAGAAAAATTAAAAAAGAAATTTATCTCCGTAAATTCCGGTTCGTGAATACAAATCAGTTACGTGTAAGAGCGCCCTAGACTTTCTTACAGGGGGAAAAAAGGGGAAAAGAGAGTGTGCTAGGATGCTCGGAAAACAGATCAACGAAACATCACGGCTGTTCCTGTCAGATTTTTAAAATTTTATTTCTAATGTTGCTCTTTCTGCTAAGCTATTCTGCCACCATGCGCAATGAATACAACCGTTCGTTAGAGGTTGTCTTGTTCATTAGGTTACCGTGCGCCATTTTCGTAACAAAGTTTGTGCCAACTTCTTCTCAACAATATTATTACTACCGGCGTTTTATTCCGAGTAAACGGGACCGAAATTTCACTTGGTATTTTAGCGGCTCTGTGACAGAACAGTGGAACGTGATGGAAGCTAACACTTAGCATAGAAATTAACAATGATTGATGAAAAAAAATTGTCTATCCACCCGAGCATATACAATGTACGAAGGGAGCATGCAGGTCCCATGCAGAAGCACACTGCGTAGTTGACAAACCGGTCATCCCATAATTGGACCCGGCATCACTTAACTGGGGGCAGTCGCTGTGCCATCTGAGATAACCAGGATGCCTGCAGATGACTGCGCGACGCCTGATTATTTAAATAGAATACAGCAAAACTTCGAGCATTCTAGTGGAAAACAAAGTGCAAAAGAGAGGTGTCAGATGGCAACCCCCAACCGGTTTCACGTCTGCCAGTATCTCACGGATTATATATATATATATATATATACATATATTGTTATAACGCTGGGAACAAGGCGGAAGAAGAAGGGCAGGCACGTCAAATTGCTCATCGTCGCCTTTCTATTTCCCACAACAAGCAGAAGAGCACATATGACGGTCGCCACCGTGACGCTAATTTCCTTCCCGGGGACCTTGTCCTTCTATGGTCTCCTAGCCGCCGCGTTGCCCTATCAGAAAAGCTAATGTCGTGCTACGCTGGTCCTTACCGGGTCCTCCGCCAGGTGACCGCTGTAACATACGAAATCTCCCCGGTGACGACTCCCGCTTGCTCTGCCCAACTATAGTGCCTAGAATATACATACAGTAAGTATATTCCGGGCATTATAGCCCAACCTCCCCGTGACGTCGTGCATGTTGGCCGCCTCAAACGCTACCAGTCCGTCTACATAAGACGCAGCGGGACGGTGCTTCCACGCCGGAGGGCCATATGTTACAACGCTGGGAACAAGGTGGAAGATGAAGGGCACGAGCTGGTGTCGGAAGACAACAACGTTAGGGACTTGCTTGCGCTGCCTGTCTCTTGTAATATCAGCTGTAAATAGATTTCACTGTTACTTTCATCCTTGTGTCACAACATATATACACATATATCTCATAAGAAGCCAACAAACATTAACACCAAGGACAATATAGGGGAAATTACTTGTGCTTTACTTATTGAATTAGCTTGGCAGCTCAATGGTAGCCCAATGGTGAGAGCATCGCACGCGTAATGTGATGACGTGGGTTCGTTCCCCACCTGCGGACAGTTGTTCTTTCATCCATTTTCATTTCCATCAATTTATCATTTCTTTAATTCAATTAGTAAAGTACAAATAATTTCCCCTATGTTGCCCTTGGTGTTAATGTTTGTTGGCTTCTTACGATATGATTAATAAAAATCGGGCACCTCGGTTCTCTTTCTTCTCGTTCAATACATAACTAGGGTCTCGAATCCGGTAACATTAATGCCTTCAGGTAGCATATGTGGGTTCATTGACCAGTTGCCATCAGCCAGAAAGATCACGTGCTCGTGACGCCTGCGGCAGAAAGGATGTTCTACATCCGCCCCTAGGTTTGTGAGTGGTGGCGCTGGCTAACACTCCCAGGGTTAGTTCTAGTTGTAAAACATAAATACCCCAGAAAGCGGATGGGAAAACGGCTCCGCGGTAGCTCAATGGTGAGAGCATCGCACGCGTAATGCGAAGACGTGGATTCGATCCCCACCTGAGGACAGTTGTGTTTTCATCCATTTTCATTTCCATTAATTTATCATTTCTTTAATTCAATTAGTAAAGTACAAGTAATTTCCCCTATGTTGTCCTTGGTGTTAATGTTTGTTAGCTTCTTATATGATTAATAAAAATCGGGCCTCTCGGTTCCCTTTCTTCTCGTTCTCTCTCTCTCTCTCTCTATATATATATATACTATATATATAGTACTATATATATATATATATATATATATATATATATATATAGTAACAAGATTTTTCAATGGGCCAAGCGTATTTAGAAAAATGAGAAGCACAACTTCGTGGTTATCCCACGTTTATTTACCCAACAGTTTCGGTCGGTGGACCGACCTTTTTCAAGGGATACAGGAAAAAGACTGCTGCGAGAATTTCTTGCATCCCTCGAAAAAGGTCGGTCCACCGACCGAAACTCTTGGGTAAATAAACCCTTATGTAATACCCCTGAAGTCAGGGGTCTTTAAGGTAAATAAACTGAACTGAACTGAACTGAATAATCAAGCGTTAGGCGCATTAATTAGCAGAAACTCGTTAAAATCGGTTCCGAAACGCCAGACTGGTACTAGCGCAGCGCAAGAGGGCGCCACCACCCCACAAACGCTCGATTGCTCCTCCCTCCAGCGCTACTCCTGCACCGGCGCATCACTGCTTAGCACTTCCCCAGGTTTCACGTTAGCGGAGCTGCATTGGCGCTGGATTTGAACTACACAAGCGCAGGATCTGAGCAGAACTGGAGCTACATTAAGCGCTCGATTTGAGCAGGACTTGAGCTGGATGGAACTGCATTTGAGCTAACTTTGTTGCATTTCATTCTTTCAAAATAAAGAAAAAATAACATGGAGTGTGGTCTTATAAATAGGGCGCGTGGGAAAAGCTGGCCAATCACTATTGAGTCACTTTCCACGTGATTGTTAAAATCCTGGAACAATATCAAACACGTTTCCTTTGTTTTCTTTTTTGTCGTGTATACAAAGGCGGGAACAAACACCGTGGTGACGTGTCCCGTGCCTAATGCCACACTACTCAAAATCCAAAATTCACTTACAAGAGCTTCAACTCATGCCAGCAGCTTCTGAAATCTCTATTTGATTTTCTTATGGAACTTTTCTGGCAATCTCACAGATGCAACTAGTTAAAGGCCAGCCGAGATGAGAGTGGTCTTTACCGCACACTTGTCCTCATCGAACCTCCCAAACCACTCCTGTTCGATAGATGAAATGTATGCCGCCCACGTTCAATTGTGCGATGTGAGGCTTAATTTAGTTACGTTTCGAAGAAAAAAGAAATGAAGACCCAGCCAGGAAGACTGCGCCTGTTTTGTTTCGTCTTCCTTTGGTCCTGTCGTTGGCCGCTCTGTTTTCGGACTGTTATCCACCTCGTAAAGCTATATTATCATTATCCCAATGATAATTCTAGATGTAATTTGAAAGCAACAATCGCGGGTCACCCTTTGCAAGACAACTGAACAAATGCGGTCTCCTTTCTCCATATTTCTGAAACGGCGCCAAGCTTTTGGTCATGGAAATTACGGCCGCATGCATATACGTTTCAAGAACATTAACGTGTCAGCGAAAAGTCACCTGCAATGGAAGGCCATCCGTAAGGCATGCACTGCCGCTCTAAAGAACGGCGCATTACGGCGCGCAAAACTCTTCTATGCTTGCTATGACGTCGTGTGGTGCAGGCAGCCCACCACTCCTTCACCAGTCTTCCCCGATGCTGTAGCGCATGGCTTTTTTGTTGCTGTTTTGTTTCGACCGAGTTTGTGGGGCTGTATAGCAACGGCTGCGGCGGCGTTATGGATGACGCGAAACGCGACGACGCAGCGCGACATGTTTCGCAAACTTCCGCACGTCGTCCCCTCGAAGTATACCCGGTCGGCATGCTATAGCTTCCTTCCTTCCGTCTTTCCTCCCTTCTTGGCTGTATCGTTGTCTGGCTGGTCGCGTCAGCTGGCAACGAGGACAGCGCGTAAGAGAAAAAAACGTCGCTGTCCCGATCTGAGATGGTGCGCGTCGTGCTCTGCCCGTGGAAAGCGCCCGGCGAGGTTCCGTTCTAGAAGAAGCACTTGTCTCCGGCGGAGACAGATTGCCGTTACCGCCTACGCAGGGCCACTTCTTCTGCGTGTACGGCACGCGAGCGAGCAAGGACGCTGGCGGCGACACGTGAGAGACACGAGTGCGTGTCGCGGAAGAAGAGCCGTGTATCACCGCCTCCGCCTTTTTTTTTTTTTTTTTCGAAGGCGCCGGAGAGACGCGAAACACGCGCAACGTCTCCACGTTGGTGTCCCCCATTTCGCGCTGAAATCACCGTGGGTGTTACCTGAAGCAAACTGAGAGGAAAGGGTGTTCTATCGACTCATTTTTGCGAGAGTGACCACCACTAGCCCCTATATTTTACTTCATTCTCTGGAGTTGTCGTCATGTCAGGACTCATGGGTAGATTTAAGGGCGGGGTGGCAAGAGTAATCGCTTCCTGCCGCCCCCCCCCCCTCCCTCCTATTTTTCAGACGTGTCCAACCCTTCCTTTAACATAGCAGAAAAACACCTATAATGTAATTAAGCTGCAAACTATTTTTCATCCACAATGAAACTATAAATCTGGAGGATCGACAGTTCTATTAAGAGGAAATGTGACGAGCTGACCTTAGTAATATTATTTCGTTCTATGTGTGCCGGTACTAGCCGTTATGGTTCCTGCGGGCAATCCACCGGCAACCGAGAACTGAACTGTAGGCAGCAGTTGTGCTGCCCGGAAGTTTGATTCCGATGACATCGACGATAGCCGCAACACACATCCCATGAATTTCATTTCTTAGAGTGTGAACAATGCGTCTCGTGACCGAGCTTTGGCGTCAACAATTGCTAGAGCTGCAGGTCCAGACGCTTTTAGTAAAACTGTCCCTCCTCTATCCTCCGATGAAACCGAGAGATGCCTAAGAAGATACAAAACGAAATCCATTGTTTCACAAACGATTCTCAGTTTTATTGTGTTTCAAAATATTTGCTCATCACCTTGGTTGCTCGTCTCCTCCGTACACGACGCCAGTTCAACTTGCGAAGAAAAGAAAGGCATTCTTCAGCTGCTCTTCCACCCACACATACATTCTCTGTGTGCTCAACTACTTTCCCGAACCCCTAACCATCGGCCACTTCCAAAGCACCGCGGTTGGAGCTGAGACTAAGCAGTGGCCGGGCCCCGCGGGGCCGGCGTCGACCCCGGGCCGCTTCTGTCGGGGCGTCGCCATAGTGTAGAAATCACCGGTGAATGAGTGGTTTATCGAAACCGAACTGGAGGAAGGGGTGGCGCGCGATTTCGACTGTCGCATACTATGATCCCTCTCTTAAAAAATGCAGAAATGACTGTGCAGCGAAACACCAACTGCGAAAAAGCAGCGCTTACAAGGGAGAGAAAGAGAGGAAAAAAAGAAGCCGAGGAAAAGAAGACCGAAATGGAAGCCATAGGCTACAGTCAGGAGCGAGGAAGAGGGGACAGAGACGCAACCCTCACCTCCCGAGAGATGTGGTCCCGGTTTCAATCGCGACGGTTCACGGTGACAGCAACCAGGGTGCCTATATATACGACATCCGACCTTCTCACTATAGGAAGCCTTTTGTGAACTTCACCTGACAGGTGAACTCACCGCGAACAACCGAACTCCGCGTGGGGGCATGCCTCCTGAGAGTTTTATTTCATAGAGGACAGCACTGAATGGCCAATTCGATGGCCCTTTATTGATTGTATTGATTAGTAGAAACGGATACGTAAGCCTGCCTTATTAAAATGTGCTGCTCCGAAAGCCACATCTGCTTCAGTGTTCCGCTGGCAGAATGCCGCCAAGTCACAGTGCATCGCTATATATACGTTCTCCTTATTGTACCTGCCCCAAAATCAAGAGGTGGAATTCTGGGTAACGGTCGCAGCCTTGCATATGGCGTTTCATAACTGTCAGACGAATAAAAGATTTCTATGGAGTACTTGCTGGTGTCTATTTTAACATGAACCGTTCTTTTCAACCACTCATGTGTTTGTATGTTGTCCAGCCTTTAGCGTTATTTACCTGAGTTTTTCGTAATTGTTTGCTGTTGTGTAAACAATCGTAGTTTCAAATATTTTATAGTTGATCAGATCAAAGATCTGTAGGAATCGTAGTGGGACATGCTCATTTTGTAGGACTGGCCAAGAACGGGCGCACAACACTTGCTAAATCGTGACTAAATCGACTCAGAGAGGCTACATCGAGGAAAGTAAAGTACATCAGAGAATCGGTAAGTTTACCCCTCAATTAACAGAACGGTATACTTTGCCGATGCCTGGGGTGCGACATTATATGTTCAGGTCTTATGTAGGAAGTTAGCTTTTTTTTTTTTTTTTTTTTTTTTGGGGGGGGGGGGGGTTACGCAGAATGGAGGCGCGCATGCTTGGTTATCATACAAGGGTTAAATAAGCCCGTTCTCTGGTATTTTCACTCGGTGCCTGTTACCGCCTATAGTTACATCCAGTGTCTCAAGTTGGTAGTAAATGGCCAGTAACTGACAAATCGCAAAGTGGGCTATCGCTTTAAAAATTCCTGCCCCCGAACACCCCCCCCCCCCTTTTTTTTATGAACTGTCCGATAAATACACCGCTGTACAGTCTTGAAGTGTATTCTCACACCTACTCCATCAAAAAGGTAAATGCCCTCATTAGAGCTCTTCGGAAACTTGGGTAAAAAGAATAAATATGGAAGTCGCAGTTACTTCCTAACAAAACCTTACTATCACGAATTTATTCTTTGAGCGTGGTCTCCTGTTAAATGAGACACTTCTATACATGTAAAAAAGCTTAATTCTACTATACTAAACTTATCTATTAAGATCTGTCAAATTTCTCGATGTTCGCCTTGATATATAGATTTACGGTGATACACATTTCCGAGCTCCGTGTAAACTTCGTGAAATGTCATGAGTGAAAATAATAGTATTGATTATTATAAAGTGGCACACGCTGGTAGCACATGCTTGGCAGCTTTTGATGAGGCAACTAAGTTGTGTAGTCTGTATTTTCTGGCCTACAGCAGCACAGTTATTCGCGGGGCGTGTACACCTGCGTTCTGCTAAGTGAGAAATGATTTCTCAGTTCTGCAAAATATGCGACATTTTGCGAGCCCTGCGAGTCTGCACAAACATGGCATTACTCAGCCCTTGGGAGAGGGACCTTAACGTCCGCTATTTTGTGTTTCATACTTTTAAAAAATGCTGGGCAGTTTCGTTTCATAAATGCTCGTGGATCGGTCTGCATATGGCTAATACGACAACGAAATTCGAGCGATTATGGATCAATTGTAGTGCACAAATATTAGACGTAGTAAGCAAAAAAGAAAAAAGAAAAAAATTGGATCATGAGGGCAGCATACGCTGTCTCGTTGTAGCGAGCACTAGCGGCGCTCGAAAACGTGCTGATATATAACGGCACCGTGGCTATCGTGTGCGCTGTGAAACCATTCTGTTGCTGGCAGATATCTCCTCCGCCAAACACAGAGCGGGCGCATTTATTTGGACGCCACAAAGTGGCCACACGCTGCATCGGGAAGGTTCAGTGTTTACGTCCTTTTGGGCAATGTGTTGAATGCCTTGGCAGGTTTCTTCTTGAGACGCTTTGTCGATAAACGGGCAGTTGGCAGTGTGACAAGTGCAAGTAAACTGTCTCATTGGTGAGAGTAATATTTATTTCGCACAGCCGCAAACAACCGAAACAGCGGCAAGCTTCCGTCGCCTTTCCAAGATAATAAAACGAAGTGCATGTTCTTGAACTTGCGACGTCCAAACGGTTCTTTTAACACATGCTTGACGAGTGAGAAATCTCTGCTTCCCGGCTGTCCACAGGCCACGTTTCGCGCACAAAGGCACACGTAGAAAGAACAAGGAAATATGGTCGTAGTCTACACACACGCTGGTGTTTCATTTTGGGAAAGGTCAATAATCTCGTCCGTTAGCGCCTCAGAGAAGATAATGTGGCGTGCCGGGGATTACTCGCCGTTTTCTCGCTGAAGAAAGAAGCCGCCGCCGTAAAAGCCGACGTGCCGAAAAAGGCCTGGAGCACGCACCTCGGAAGGAGACAACCGCCGGCCGAGCATTGCCCGCGGTGTACAATGTTTGCCAGGCCCATCTTTGTTCTTTCACGATCTTTCACGATTAGAAAGAGCTTACGGGCCGTAGCGCAAGCACGTGCTTCGCGAGAAGTTTCGCGTATTCTTCGTCCTTCGCCACTTGTGGTAAAGATCTCGAGAAGAGAAAAGTACGTGTGAGCGAGAGAGGATAATTTATTAGAGGAAACGCAGACAGGACGGCCTGAGGTAATAGTCCTCTAGCCTGCTACTATGCTCAGTAGCAAGGGGAAGAGAGAGAGAGAAAAAAAAGGGTGGGGGGAAGGAGTATGAAGAGTGAAGATGAGAATAAATAGTGTGATGCGGCTATGTGCACGTTCGTGTCCCGGAGGGCTCGTTCACAGCCATGAAGCTAAGTATGTGTGAACGAAAAAATTTTAGAAGTAGGGCCAGGGTAAATGGGATTCCTTGAACGGGTGGGAGGTTATGCTGAACCATTCGTTCATTTGGGTGTCTTTGGAAATGTTGGCCACCAATTTGTCACCGGCTTTCCCGCAAACTCTTAATTGTTGAACAAATAAAGAATTACGCTAGGAGGTAAAATTAACGCAATGCGTCAGTGAAGTAGTTTTCGCAAACGTGAATGAAAGTCAGTTGAAAAACGCTTAATCTTGCACTCGGCCGCGCAACGCTTGGCACAGCGAAGGTGGGCGATCGTAGCCCGGCATTTTCCTGAAGTGCGCGCGAACTTTTCATCTTATTACTTATGGTGATGATGATTTAATTCTCTTCGCGCGTCTCGGACTTAGGGCCGTCACTGCACGTTGCATAGCGCAGCTTGCAACACCGACACCGCGTTCCAATGGCGGCACCGCGTTCCAGCAGACCCGCTCCGTGAATGCGTCTGTCTCTCTCTCTCTCTCGAGCACAGTGCGCAAAACCTCTTTACCTCGCAGAGCACGAGCGTGCGAACGCGACAGCTGTGGACGAAGACGACGACGCTCGAACACAATGGTTCCCATAAATGCATGTTGTGCAAGCGTGGCTACATAGCCTAGTGGTTACGACGCTCGCCTTAGGACCATGGGTACGCGGGCTCGAATCCCGCCTCAGCAAGAAAGTTTATTTTCGTTTATTTCTTGATACTGACCACAAACCCCAAATTACGGCTGGCTTAAACAGCTTCGCTGTTAATAAAGAAAAGAAACAGCGCATCAAGACACTCTCGCTCTTGCATCAAGAGACACCTTCGTTGCTGTTCGCAAACATACAGTAAAATCTAGCAAACAAACTGTGGCTAATGGCACGTACACACTAGCGGCAAAACACGCGCGCCGCGCCGCCGGCGGCACGACGCGTGCCGCAAAAGCAGCCGCAAAACCGGTTTTTCTTGCCGCGGGAGGGATCGCTCCTGGACCGGTTTTTGCGGTTTGCCACGTGCCGCGGATGAAGGAGACCAATGAGAGCAGCCCGCTTCCGTGGCGTGCACGCGGGACACTGGTGTCACGCGGACCCGCCCAACCGCTCGTTTCGTACTTGCGTCCGGAATAAGCCGAAAACTCGTTTCGCACTATTGTCTGCACCCGTCTGCTCCCGGACGGAGCTGATGAATAGTTCGAGAAGGGGAGGGGAGTCTAGTCTGTCGCGTGATTGCCCCAGCGGCACGCCGCTGGTTGGTGTGGCCGCCCTGCCGCTGTTGCGTTTTGCCGCCGGCGGCGCGCCGCGCGCGTTTTGCCGCTAGTGTGTACGTGTCATAAAGGAAAAATGAGACATCCAGCTACGTTTGGGTGGATGTCTCATTCTTACCTTTAATTGCCTCTCTCCACCTAGCGGGATTCCGCTGAACTATTACGTCAGACCGTGGCTAATACAGAATGACAAAGTTTAGCAAACGCGATTGAAAGAAAAGTGAGAGAGAAGATTTGACAGATCTGTGGCCGTCCATGGTGAAACAGCCTCAATTGTTACCATTGTGCTTGCTTGCACCTCAAGTGATCAAGTTACTCGACTCTAGCTGAGCATGCACGGACCGTCGCAGAAACGCAGACGCGAAATCCCTCAGCCATATCCCCAAGTTATGCTTGTACATCCCCACAATGAGTTATTCACCTGTTCACAAAAAAGTGGGAAAGCGGAAAGTTTCGAAAGTGTTTTCTTCGCAGCGGGAGAAAACACAGTTATTGTGGACTGTGGGTGAGAACTTGTCTAATATTGCTCATTGTTATACCAAATAGAATAAAAAAAATCACAGCATATCCACGAAGTGAATGATGATGAGTGGGCGAAGCACCGGGGGATCATTCGGGTAAAACCACAGCTACGGACGAGAGATTAAGAGAGCGCGCGTCGGGAACGAGAGAGAAAATTGCACCATCTTCCCGTAGGGGAACCCTGAGTAATATGTGAAGCAGCCATAGGGTCGACTCAAGGTAGTTTTATCAGCTGTATAAACTTGGACATGCAGCAGCACAAGCAACGCGCAGAACTGTTGTCGACGCCGTCGGCGTTTTGCCCGCGTTCGCACCGAACGCGCGCAATGTGGAACCGGAACCGGAAGTGGAACCGGAAGTGCAACCGGAAGCGGAAGAGATAGCGGAACCGGAACGCCATCTAGTGAACACTTCATAAAACTACAGGTGGCTACATACTACTACTACTACTACTACAGAGGAGGGAACGACCCACACCCTAAGGAGCTTCGCCCCTAAAAGACCTGAAAAGTCGCAATCTCAAAGCAAGCCTTGTATTCTATGTTTGTCGCTGTCATCCCGGTGCCAGCTCAACGCTGTTACGTACTTTAGTCCTGCAAGTGCATTTCTTGGGAACACAGTTTTTCTCTATATATAAGGACGAAATACTGCGGTGTGTCGAGTGCCTTAACCGTTGAAATCGTGACGACCGACGTCACTGTCGAAACAAAAACACAACCGACCTCGGAGCTGATACTGGCTTCACCATAACCGTTTAGCAATGTGACATCACAGCCCATATATCTCATCGGTCGAGAGGCTGTTTCGGCAATCGACAGGACAATTCTTCAATGTTTGCGGGAACAAAATGAATCTTTAACTTCCCTTCGCTACAGAGCACTACTTCTTTTCTAAAAAAAAGGAGAGATACGTTTAATAATTGTAAACGAAACAAAAATATGTAAATATACCAAAAGGCAATTAAAATTAAGCCCAGTGGTTTTTCCGGCGATGTGCCTCGATACGGTCACTTGTCTCGCTCCTCAAAAGGTATAGTAGCAAGCTGTCGTGTATAGGTTTGAGGTGTTCAGTGGTCCCTCTTAGATGTGTCCAGTCGTTTAGTGTAACGACTGAGCTCTGTAACCCAGCAAGGCTGATTCTTCGCAGTGAGGATAGGCCAGGACATGTCCATAGTATATGGTGTGCTCTGGCTGGCTCACCCGTGTTGCAAGTTTCGCAGATTGGGTCAAAGGCCGTATCAAATTATTGGGCATTGAACGCAGGTGTGACTGCCGTGCCGGTGAGCAGAGAAAGAGCGGTTATTCGTAGCGGTCTGACTGTTTTACACCCAGTCTGCGACAAACGTACCATCCAATAAGATGGTACGCTTGCAGACCGATGCTTTGCTAAAGGACCTTCTCATAAACCTTTAGCTCTTACGGCACTTAACATGGCATCGTGTGCTAAGAATCTACAAGTCAAATGTGATCTTTATATTGAAAGTTTAAAGCTTAAACTGTCTTAGGCAAAGTAAGATTTTCTCACTCATTTATTGCTTAACATCATTGTATCGAATATTGTTTGCGTTGCAGTGGGAAGTTGTTAATGGTGCCTTCAACCAAAAGGATACCGAACACGTGAGCACTTCAGAGAGGCTGTTAGGAGGCCGCTGTCCGTGAGCCGGCCAATTTGCAGAAACGTAAAGTACAATGAGAGCATCGGCAGGTGATCCTAAGCAGTGTTCCGTATGACTCGCGAATCCAGTCTCTAGGTTCAGTGGATGGCGATATAGTAGCTTTAGCAAGCACAACGTTTACCTCGTTTAGCTGTTTTGGACGAGGCAGATCACAGATTTTTCGCGCATGAAAGAGGAGATTAGCAAGCAGCAACAACAGAGGAAAACAATGCAGAGATTTTAGGGAGCCTTCAAAAACTAAACAGCCACAACAGCGTCCTCCGGGGGAAGCGAAAAATAAAATCAGAAGACACAGCACCCTCCCCGTGCCTGCCATCGCCTCCGGAACGATATATTTTCTTTCGACAGTGCCTGTGAGCCGCTGTGGGCGTTTGTGTGTACTGAGATTAAGCTTGCCGGGATCGTGAGCAGCCGTCGAAAAAAAAAAAAGAGATAGAGGCACGGTTGGGGAGGTCGGGGTCCTGTAATGTATGGCGCACGCCAAAGGGTGCCGGGAAGCGTTGTCGGCTTGCTGCCTTTTCTAGTGTGACTCGCCTCGCGCTCGCTTGGTTCGCGAGCCGACCGATGGCAGCTAGCAAAAAAAAAAAAAGAAGTATGATAAAAGGAAAGCAGCTAAGGTCACACTGGATGCGATATCTCCAGGCGGGACCCCCTTGTTTGCTCTCAATAAGCTTTTCCTGATTGCTAAGTCCATATAATAAGCGGCACGTTTCGTCGTATCGGCAGCGGGGCCAGGCACGCTTATCCGAGCGGAGCAATGCAGGAGAGCTTTAAGCCCGTTTAGTCCTTGCGGCGGAAAGACTCCGAGATGAACGGAGAGCTTGGAAGCGGAGTAGTTTTCGACTCTTTAGGCTTTTCTTCTCTCGTGCGAAGACTTCCGAAAAAGTGAAGAGCGACCACAGGGTCATTACCATCGACCCGGGGCAAATCAAGACATCCAAAAGATGTTTTATAGCTCGAGGAAAAGTGGTACCGCGACATTTAATCCGATAGAAAGGATGAGTCGTTGACATTATTTTGCGGCACCGAAAACGCACTGGTTAAGATTAACGTGCAGACCGCGAAAAAGGACGAAAACAAACTTACCCAACTTGCTGAAATACTGCACTCGTTACAGTAATCTTGAGATTTAATGGCGATAAATGTAATTTTATTGTAGAGGTGACGTGAGGAGCTGCAGACAAAATTTTTTTTGTTTTGCTTACTATGAAAATAAAGTTCGTTGTCTGTCTTTCTTGCTCGCTATGAGGTGTTCTTATCAAAGCTCTACTTTGGGGAGAATGTGACGCGAACAAAGAAGTGGACCGCGTACTACGCTCAACGCAGCTAAGCGTTCTCCATTATCTGCCTTGCATTGGGGGTCCTTTCAGAACATCGCTGTTAGACGTTTAGGAGTTCATACACAGCCAAAGACAGACTATCTGAGTATCCAGAGTAATCACACAGAGAAACACGTCGACTTAAATTATATCTAAGAAAATGTTTTGCAGAAGGTTGTCATACCATGCTTACGACTAACATATAGTGGCTACAGCAGTATATACCATTTTACGGAAGCGTTTAGGTGCCGCCATCATGGGCTGATAACGCTGCTGTTTTCTGTCTTTAACAACGAAGTGTACGTTACTGCGGTCGATTCGAAAGCACGAAAATAGTTATATAAATGCATTCCGCGTTTCATGACCATGTCGCGTGACTTCACTTCTCATAAAACTTAGAAATCGTTTGTGTAACAGCGCAAGTTTGCGGCGCCCATGAATCGAATTTAAAATCGTCGATATGGGCAAGGGCACGATGGCGCTGTCGTTGACATAAATGTTTTATGCATAGACATGCAGAGTCTCCACAGCTCTGCGAAACTTTTTGTAGTGGTACTGTCCCAGAAAGCACGACCGTGGAGTTTCCTTTCTCGCTGCTTCCTTACTGCATATATCGCACTTCCTAAGCGCACTCTAAACTTTGTGTGACCTAAACAGATATCGTACAGAAGCCTCTCCTCAGAAGCGGATTATGTCAGTGGGATAAGCCGGTCCAATGACGGTCCCCGTAGGTAATTTGTGACAAACGCTGTTTGATGCTTTGATTAGGCATGGCTCGTCAAGGCGACGGAGAAGAGAAAGGGGCGTGAGAGCGGAAGCAGCTTTTTACTTAAATACCCAGAACGGCTGTCTCAGGTATTTCAGCAATTTAATGTATTTATTACAATCGCCTTCCCACGGGAACACATCTTGTGAAAGTGTACACGGTACCACTCTCAAAGGAACGTGATATTCTTTTTAGTGTTATTTTGTTTTCTTGCATTCCTCCTTAAATGGCAGTCTGTTATAGCAGTTACGGGCCATTGCTGTATCGCCATGCCTGTCATGTCAGTGTCATCAAAAAGAAAAGTGTGGGAGCCCGTCATGAATTTCGAAAACATTATAATAAGCTGCAGCTGAACATTTTATTGAAGTAACAATGTGTATAGACACTTACATACATTGTCTAAAGAATGAACGCTCATCACCGAATACATTACTTACATTACGAGACCAGGGGCGCTATACGGTAAAATCATTCCAAACTGTTTTGATTCCAAACTCCTGACGTCAAGTTTACGTAACCGCCGACGCAAGCATCGGGCGGTGACCTGCAGCGTTGCCTGAACAACCCAATCAAACACTCTCCTCTTTTATAGGAGGTCAACTTTGTTTCTCTTTCAAAACCAATAACATTGTCTACACTCAGCGGTTTTTCTTATCTAATTGGCTGACAAGAGGCGAGGAGCATGCTCTAGTGAAGCGAGTTTCGATGGGGCTGAGCCAGCACAGTGAAAATAGATAACCGCATGAAGAGGGTGGTATCGGCTTCTCAGATTGGTCCGCTTCGCCTTACTTAGCTTGCGGTGGCTGGTCGAAAATCGCGACGGCGTGCAACGGAAGGATAAGAATGCCGCTAAAACGAATCCTCAGCAAGGAAGAGTTGGCAGAGCGATGTCGTATGCATGCCGACAGGACTCGATGACGTTTTACTGCCACGCAAGAAGGTCTATCATGCGCAAATAAATACATGCTGGCCGGCAGGTGCGAATAGCGAGGCCCTGAGCGATCGGTGGGCAGCCATCTTTTATTCCTTTCGGAATGGGGCAGTCTGTGGCTATTCAAAAAAATTTTCAGTTTTCTTCGGCATATAATGCATTTTTTTGCATACACGTCACTTTGAGGTGGTGAGTTTTCGCGGTTTTGTGAGGTCGTGTGACAGACAGGCGATGTGGGCGTAGCCAGAAAACATAGGACCAATAGCAGAGGGCTAATGGTGAAAAGGCGTCGAATCCGGAATCATTATTTTTCTTTTGCGTGGTTTAATCATGCATAATCAGTGTGTACACGTTACATCAGATGGGGAGCTATCGCGGTATTTGTGACTTCGCGTGACAGACAGGAGAAGTTGGGAGTGTCCCGAAAATGTTTTGACCAATAGTGGAGGCTGATTGCAGAAATTGGAATCCAAATAGTTTGGAATCATTTTGCGTTATAGTGCCCCAGGCAAGCACATGATTGCCACCGGCAAATCTTACTCGAGATGTCCTAGGCAGTTCGGGAATTGTCTCTGCTATAACGGTAAGGGAAAGGACCGTTTCTCTCACTTGAATGATGATCCGCTGCTTTTCATAATCAACGCTGTCCGTTTCTTCGCGGGTTTATAAACCATTCGTTTATTTTTTTTTCATTTTTTGAAACATATTTGCACGCCACACATCAGTTGAACAAGAGTTCACTGTTCTTGAACTAAGAGACTTGGCGCTCTTTGGCCTAAATTGGCCCTTGCGCCGTAAAACTCCATATATCATCAACTAAGGGGCAAGTTACAATAAAGTTACCCACTTTTCTTCTGTTTAAATAATCATCATATCATCAGCCTATATTTTATGTCCACTGCAGGACGAAGGCCTCTCCCTGCGATCTCCAATTACCCCTGTCTTGCGCTAGCGTATTCCAACTTGCGCCTGCAAATTTAGTAACTTCATCATCCCATCTGGTTTTCTGCGGACCTCGACTGCGCTTGCCTTCTCTCGGTATCCATTCTGTAACCCTAATGGTCCACCGGTTATCCATCCTACGCATTACATGGCCTGCCCAGCTCCATTTTTTCCGCTTAATGTCAACTAGAATATCGGCTATCCACGTTTGTTCTCTGATCCACACCGCTCTCTTCCTGTCTCTTAACGTTAGTCCTAAGATAATACCTTTTGTTTGGATATAACCTGACCGCTAAGAGAAAGCACTTGTTTATCGCTGCGTGCAAATGCGTGATCTTAATTCTTTACATACTCATACGTTAAAGTCAGCATTGAAATAAAAAAATTCTGGCACTTATAATTAAAACACAGTGTGCCCGTATATAAGGACAAAATAAAAACTAATGAGAACGACACAAGAAGTCACATTGTCGCCAACAGCACGTTTCAAATAAATTTTGTTTTGGCGAAGAACTGGGAGACCACTTAACTTGAAAGTTAAGCAGTGCCTTTCGCGTAACACAGCGACGCCGGAAACTTAAGCCCTGCCTCTGGCGTAACGCAGCAGCATGCAGCTCCTTCGAACGTGTTCGCAACACGATCCCTTCGTGTAAAACGTCGGCTGCTCAGGATGCACGGCTTTATACATTCAAGGCAAAACAGCAGCCACTTAAAGAACACTTAATTACAGCAAAAAGGAAAAAAAAAGAAAGAACGAACGAACAAACGCAGGTGTAAGCACCCTGTGCTAAAAGTTGTCTCTACCATAGCGTCGCGTATTGCGCGCTATTTTTAACTGATATTCCCGGCGAGTGCATGCATGCATGGTCGTTGCGCCATCACCACGTTCGCGCTCGCTCATCTTTAATTTTTTTACTCTTCTTAACGAGCAGTGAGAACACCGTCATATTTCTGTCTAGATAAATACATGCAGCGCTGCGAAAGTTAGACGGAAAATAAAATTAGTGTTTGAAAGCTAGAGATGGTCACTTTTGCAATTAATGAGAAACAGTCAATCACTACTACTAGTCTGTGGCCATTTTCGCTATACTGATGAGAAAACAACGTTCCAAACATCCTACTTCGACAGCTCGGCCTGTTCGGGACTTCCGTGCTGTTTAACTCAGACACGGACATATATGCATCGCCGTGGCGGAATTCATTTGGGAATACCACTAATTTTGTTGTTAATATTATTGGTCATTTGTTCCAACGCTCCTTTTATTTCGACAATATTTGAAAACATTTTTCTTCATTCCGGCTGACTGATCAAATAACAGATCGCTACTCTGCTTGCATTTATTTATTTAGCAATAATATTCTTTATATTTCAACATTAGTTCCTCTTATTCACTTACGAAACTACCCGACCCTCGATGAATGTCCCGGAGTGGTGTAGGTGCTACTGCGTTTAATTATATCATCTGCATCATCAACGTCATCTAAATCATCACCAGTGATAGCCTGGCTAGCTACCATGCGTCATAAAAGGGAGGTAAGAGCAAAACGTGCACCGAAGAACAAACGAGTAGTCGATCCTGGCATAACAGGTAATTGCCATAGTATTTAAGGTAGACAGCAAGCGTTGTTAGAATTTCAATATCTCAGACATTCCCACCGCCCCAAGGGAAATATTTGTTCTTTATAGAGAAAGACAGAAAATATGGAAGAAGGACTTGTTGTTGCCTCCACACATTTACTTCCGGTCCTGTCGTCTATTTTGTCTTCTTCTAAGATTATTTTTTCGTACGAAGTGCTGCAGATATCTGAACTATCCGCAATTGTCTGTCGCTCCGGCGCGTTGATCGTTGCAGCGTTAGCAGTGCTGTTTTGACGTTTGCGCGGATGGCCTTTGGAAGGAAACGACTCGGAACGCTCCTTTCTGATAGTCCAGGATCTTCTAGTCTGCGAAGCACGTTGTGGAAGTAAGCGAGCATACGCCGATCATGTACCCGCATCCATGAACCTCCTACAGGACGAGTCCAGAACACTTCTTCATTCGAGTAGTACTGCACGGTTTTACGCGGACAGACTGGGTTGAGCTGTGCTATACAGCGGTAAGCCGGCGTTGCAAGAAAGATGCGCCTGCGCACCGAAGCTATCGCCCCAAGAGCTGCGTGCCATCCGCAGGCGTCACACGATGAGCAAATTGCTCGTTAACTTTTATTCTTTGAGTATTAAAAGAAAATGATCTCAGGGGCGTGAGCGAAGAAGCAATGGCGCTGTTTACCTCATGGAAAAAAAATGAAAGAAAGAAAACAGAGAACTGGCGGCCTGTTTGTGAAAGGGTCCCCTTTGTACAAAGCATCAGTTTGTGTGGTCGTCCATTCCTTTTTTTAGATTGGCAGCCGGGACTAAGCAGTTATTATGCGAATGTTTCTGTAAGGTAAAGAACCTGTATTGATCTCGTGCGTCAAAACAAGTTAGGCGCGGTGTTTGGCCTTCTGCACGTGAGTTTGCCTACGCGTGTCGTTAAGGTGTACCGATTGCATATGTGAGTTCATAAGCATTCAGTATAAGTGCCGTGATTAGATTGTTGTCATTTCAGGTTGCTAAATAAAATGCATGCACCTCTTTAGAACGCACCCATGCTTGTAAAGTCAGGCGCCTACTTAGATTGTCACGACGACAGTGATCAGGAACGCGAATCATTCGTTGTCAGCCCTGTCATTTCGGTCCCATGTTTTACCAATGCAATTTTTATACTTCGGGCATGTAATTATCAGCTTTTCGCAGGAGGTTATAATGGTCCTTCTTGACACCACAAAATTGCTTAACATATAATATATTATAGTTAGAACAAGTATGAGCAGCGCTAACAAAATTTTGAACAAGAAAAGATCAATGATCTCGCGCGCTAGCAGAAATATAAAATGATGTCTTCTGCAACCCGTCATACACAACGAGAATAAATGATTGAGCCAATGTTTGTCTCAACATTATGAGTGAATTATGCTTCCACCTTTTGCCTGGGCAGTCTTTAGTCTCTGAAAAGGCCAAGGTGTATCTAGAGTCTCGTGGTCGGATGCGTAGGACGTTCGTGTAAGCAACACGTCCCACAAGAGGCCGGTGAAGTCTGCCGGCAAGACAGTTTTTTTTTTCTGGGATCACGTATTTTGCAACCAAAAGCACTGGAAAACGCTCAAGGTACCCCACCGTTCTTTTATACATTGCTTTTCAAGCAGGTGGAGTAGCACTGCGGGTGCGATGCAATGCATGACCCGGTGACACATTATTTGAAGGAATACACACGTAATATTCGCAAGGGTCGCGTTTCGTGCGCAGACTGCCAAAACAGTGCTAAGTCAGTACCTGAATGTAGGAGCACGCTTACGGAATAGAGTTGTCGTGACATTAAATAAACCAGTAACTCCGACAGGAACCATCTCAGGGTGATTGTAAATGTTGATGCTATCTAAATTGAAGCAATCTAACGGCACAACATACTGCCACCGCTAATACGTCATGTATGAGGCACGTGCTCACGAAGGTGTCGACGGGAATTTAGGGCGCAGGCTCGTTTTACCAGCGTATCCTCCCCGACGGAAGCCGAATGCCAGGCCGCGGTACGCTTGCGCCCATTTGAACCAGCGGGTGCCCGGCGGTGGTGGGAATCGAACCCACAACCTCCACTACGGCGTACCTCCTAATCAGAACTGGTGTTGGCACGTAAAACTACAGAAAGAAGAAGAGGCGTGTACTGCAGCACGGCTGCCCTCTCGTGCTTTCCTGTAGTATACTAGATTGGGGGAGCGGGTCCAACGCAGGCTCCCCACTGAGGCTTTTTTTATTGAAAAGCTGGTGGCGCCACCGTCGCTTTCTCCCGAATGAGCGGCCCCGCGCGCCAGCCAGACGCTTTTATTTGTTTATTTATTTATTTTACCCTCAGGGTGCAGAGTACATTTCATGACATGACATAAATGTCACGTCGCGACCATGTCGTGTCATAGACCCTACCGCAGCTGCATGGAACTTTGACAGGCGGATACTCGGTGACGGTAACACTAATATTATTCCGCATCGATCTATTGTAAATAAAATGGAAAAGCCACGGCGGAAAGAATGCAAACAACGCAACAACGACGGTGCGTCGAGCAGACGACAGCTACTAAGCCCTTGAACTCGCCTCAGCCAATGAGCGCTGCCGAAACAGCCAGAGGCAACGTTTATTGGTCGCAGATTCAGATTAAAGCGACGGCAGCGCCGCCACAATTTCCACGTTTTTTTTTTTTTTTTGTTCTTGCTTCGCCCTCGGCGCTTGCAAAGGCGTCCGCTGGAACCACTCACGCATTCTAGTACACTCTACCTGTAGGCACGGTAATCCATCTGGCGGCCTCATCGCAAAGTACGCGAGTGGCGCGTGACAAGATTTTCTGTATATTACGCGGGCTCGATTCCGCCCAGCACCTGAGAAATTTTAAAGGGTATTTTTTCCTGTTATTGAAGATTCGCACATATCCAGTGGTCCAAGTTGGTGCAAATGTTGATTTGGAACCCGGTTCCCACAACACAGCAATCCGGTGATCTACGCATTAGACTATGGACCCAGTCGGACCATGGCCCCCATGCCCCATGTTGCAGTGAAACATATTAGATACAGAACATAGATAGATAAATGAACGCGAGTGAACTATTTTAACAATGCTAATCGCATTCAATGTAAGCAAAACGTATATGAACAAATGAACTGCATGTTTTCAAACATATGCACATGAACACAGGAGGAAAAGGAGGAGAATGTTACTGGCTGCAGGCGAACCTAGCCTTGCAGTGATTGCCAGCAATATCTCCTCCATCTAAGCGTTGTCTTATGGCAGAATTTAAGAAGCCTAAATTATGTAGCTCTGTGCCTCAGTGCACCATTATTCAAAGGGTAGTGCGAGACCAGTGCACAAAGCGACACGCAGAGTGATTCAGAGACATTCCTGCAGTTCCTGCACAATGCAAAGTTACAAGTTTGTAATTGATGTTCCTTAATTTCTCATATGCCTCGCGGCAAATCCTCCCGACAAAGACAAATGGTGGCGAAATCCTTTTTTGAAGATGATTGGCGATGTTAATGCAATTAGAAATCTATCTTATTGTAGATGGTGTGCTACTGGGGAGATGTTGTGATATATTGTGATGATTATTATGAAGAGTGGCACATAATCAGTGACACATACCCAGGGACCCAAGTGGGTACGACAGTTTGTTTGGAACTCGGTTATCTGAGCACAGCAGCCCGGGGGTCTACTCACTAGACCATGGACTGCCCAATGAACCAGGTTGGCGTGAAAAAGGGTAGACGTGGACAGACAGACAGACAGACACCGCAGCGATGGCCTAGCGGTAGAGCATCCGCCTCGTATGCGGGAGGTACCGAGTTCAAATCCCGGTGCCGCCAGGAACCCACCAGTTTTTCTAAGGGGTAGAGATGTCCCCTGGCCTGGTGCTCGGCTGTCGTGGGGGTCAACATCTCGAAAGAGGGCCCAATAGAGGTTTTCAGCTCTTGTCTCTGGGCGCCTCTTGTCCAACCACAGACGGCCTTGTAGACGAGCATCCGCCGCGGCTGTGGGAGGCAAGTGTTGCCGCCGGGTACCTACCGATAAAATAGGTACAAGCGCGCTCCCGGCCTGGTGCTCGGCCATTATGAGACCTCAACGCTTGGAAAGGGGTGTTTGACCTCAACCCGAAGGCGCCCCCACCTCAATAGGTGCTTGGGGCGCCACATGGGAAATGACCGCCATGGGGGCGGCCCAGACATCACTTTTTTTCCGTGCTCACGTTGGTTTCGACGGTAATTCAGGGCGCAGGCTCCTTTCCAAAACGCATCACCCCTGAAGAAAGCCGAACGCCAGGCCGGGGCACGCTTGTACCCATTTGAACCAGTGGGTGCCCGGCGGCGTTGGGAATCGAACCCATAGCCTCCCGCAGACGAGGCGGGCGCTCTACCACTAAGCCAGACAGACGGACGACGGACACGCCGCAAACCGGGAGAACCTTCCAAAGAAAGCTAATCGCATAAAAAACGGACACGCAAGCCCGTAGCTCGTGGACCCGTAACGCTTTCAAAGCCACGGCTTTGTCTACCCTCACAAGCCCGGGCCCGCGTAGCTTGCGTGGGCAGGTAAAAAAAAAAAAAAAAAAAAAAAAAAAAACTTCGTTTTCAAAGTAAATTCGTATTGATAACGTGTACACGTCTCTGAAACACAGGGAGATGGCATTCGTGGCACATCGACGCCTGCTGCACACACGCCACCGTTCTCGCACATTTTTTTTCCACCATCGACCACGTCCGGCGACGAGCTGGCGACTTGGTTGGCGACGCTTTTTTCCGGGCAGCTGGCCTGGCAGCCGTCGCGGTTGCGCTGCCTAATCACGGCCGCGGGAGAAACCCGCAGCCGGCCCCGCGATGCTGCGTTATTGCCATCCCTTAATCTAATTTCTTGGGCTCCCTGGCTAATGAAATTAGAGCTACTCCTATCTTTTTTTTTATTTATCCCCTGAGTTGCCTGCTTGAAGCCGTATCTGGTCGGAGACGGAAGCTTTTGAAGAAACTGAGGGTCACAGTGTGGCGGCCCAAGACAAAAATATTGTTTGGGCATTTCTCTGCTCTCCCCGATAACCGCTTTTAAGCAGCATGCTTTTGGAAGGACCCCGTCTAACGTCAAACATGCACTTTAGTGACAATGTTTGCCGCTGCGAGGGCAGAACGAAGCTCTCCAGTACCTAATGTAGCTGTGCAGCAAAATGATACAGACATTATTTATTATAAAATTTCGGTTCTTGAACCTGATGCTACTTTGCGGCATTGAGCGCATTACAACCATAGCGTCTTCTCGCTCCCATCAGACACGGCTACTATTTTTACACGTACGTAAAATTAGTGTAAGGTTTTCTTAACGACAGCATAAAACAACAATCTGCCGATGAAGTACGTAATAGATTACCTAAAACACATTGATTTCAGGAAATGTACACAAAAAAAAAAAAAAAACATCGTTTCTGCACGACTATCTCGTCCGTGTTGAGGGCCGAGGCTAAAACAGAAAAGCAACTATGCGTCATCACGCCACAATTTATCATGCTTGAAATCCCATGATTAACTTGCGGCTAGAAAATATATGCTGGAAAACACATTCGCTGGAAAACATATGAAGAAATGCGGCGTTCAATTAGGTCTTTCATCCAACTCTGTCTTAAACATTATTTAAACAGGGTTCCATGTGTATCAACTATATGAGGACCGGCCATTTTCACTGTTTACTCGGATATTTTCTCAGACACGCGAGCCGCAGTACGTACCCATGGTGCGAGCCGAACAGAGACAACTTAAATATGACTGCTCAGAAGCGAGCTCTTAAAGACACGAACACGGAAGTAAGCAGTATTGTTTGACGGTTTAGTCAGTTTCTACGTTCTTGATTCATGTTACTAGCGCAATATAAGCAATACCATAAATCACTGCGCTGGTAACATGGATGAAGAACGCGAATCAAACAATAGCAATTAGAACGGCGTTAGAAGTGTGAATGGCCTATCAACAACAAAAGCTTGTGTTAGGCTTCAGATATGACAGCTGTTGAACAGTAGTGGTATAGAGATTGTTCCACGGGGCTCTCGAGTTCCAGGGGTAGCGGCGGCGGCCCAGCGGCTTGGAGCTTGACTATGAGCGAGCCGTAACAGGCCGCATAGAAAGTTGCAGGTTAAAAAATAAAAACGAAGTAAAACGTGCATTATGTGCAGGAGACAAATATAGTGATGTGGATAACTTGAGTGATGGGGAGATGGGAAATATTGCACGCGTGAGGTGGATTCCATGCAAGAAATTTACATCAAAGATGTCATAATGTACGTATACTCACGTTAACGATAATATTAACAAACGAGCAAAAGCGAGTGCAGACTTCCGCCAGAGTTAACTGCGGTTTAGAGCACATTAAAGCAATAAGATAACGCCTGAGATAGGACACACCCGATAAATGCGAGCAAAAAAAAAAAAAGAGTAGCAAAATGCAAAAAACCAGAAGAAAAAAGCAGATATGGGTGCGCATTGCGTAAACACTGATAGCTTGGAATTCAATGGAGCCGCCACAGAGTAATCGAGAAACATTGCGCGAACTGAGGTGATGCGAGCCATCTCTGGGTCGACTAACTCTTCATCTCGCAAAAAAGGCTCTCCTCCATAAGCTAGAAAGGCTGCTCCATTACGCACCAAAGAAGCGTTAGCTTCTCCACAATGCTGACGCTGCATGCCGCACGGTCGGCGCTGCTTATTAGATATCCACATTTTTAGCCGCTATAATTACGTTAGGCGGAGGCAGCTGCTCCGAATAAAAAGGGCACTGCTTTCACCCTCTCGTTTAAAGCACCGAGTTGAGAGTGCGAAAGCAATCTGCTCGAAACGTAAACGGCACAAGCGCAATTTGTACAATGGGCAGGTTGCCCGCACCCGCAGCAGCTTTATTTTGCCTTTCCTAGTCTTCAAAACGCGTTCGCTTTTATGCCCGCGGTGAAAAGGCTGCTTTGAAAGTTTGTAAGTACGGGTGGCAACACTGGCACTGCTAAAGCGGCGTTATGCTTGCGCCAGCTTTGAGGGCCGAGCACTACACAGGAGATAAGCAAACACCCAATATACGTACGATAGAAGGGTTCCTAGCCATCAGCATTCTCTGCAGATATTCCTTACTTAATTATTTATTCAAATGCATTTTTTACTGGGACCAAAAAACGCTGAAGACGGTACTTACTGCACAGGGTCTGATTACAGCACTCTAAAGTGGAATAGCCAGACATTTGTTTTTGCTGTGACGCGCCAGGCGTGGGACGTAATGTGTACCGACAAGTACGAATGAGCCACCATAGAACCCCGTTTCCCCTAGAATAGAGGCATAAGCCGGTATATCTGTACCCCAGACCAGCCGTGGAGAAAGCTGGCATAAAGTATTTGGAATGCGCTGATATTGGTGGCAGTGACTTACTTTAGTGCAGTACATGCTGCGGAACCCCTACGCGCTAATCGGATATTGCTTTTAGTGAAATCGGTCTGAGGTGCTCACAGCGGCGTACGAAAGTTGCGATTGATGAGTGAATGCATATTGGAGGAAATCAAGAGAGAGAGAGAGAGAAAGAGAAAGAAAGACAAGGAGGTTAGCCAGTGTGAATACCGGCTTGCTACCCTGTACTGGGGAAAGGGGCAAAGGGAATAAAAGATGATAGAAGGAAAAAAAAACATTGAAGTAAGAAAATTTGCGCAATAACGCGACCCTACGCGCTACAACGTTCAAAGCCGGTCGCACAATTCACAAGCCTTTAAAACTTCAGCAGAGCCCTTAAGGCCTTGAGTGCCGAAGTCCGTCTACACCAGTGTCCTAAAACTTTTTTCTTCTGTGAGGGGGCGATTGTCCAGTTTTTCAAGCGCAGTCGCGAGCACTTTTCTTGCCACATTGTAGCGGGGACAGTCACAGAGTAGGTGCTTGATAGTCTCCTCGCGGCCACAGTTGTCGCAAGCAGGGCTGTCAGCCATTCCAATGCGGAAGGAATAGGCGTTCGTGAATGCGACGCCGAGCCACAGGCGGCACAGAAGTGTTGCTTCCGCTCGTGGTAACCCTGGTGGAAGACGGAGTTGCAGACATGGATCCAATCTGTGGAGGCGTGCGTTGCTGAAGTCACTGGTGTTCCACAGAGTCTGCGTAAGCTCGCGTGCGAGGGAACGAAGTTTTGTGGCTGCGTCTGTTCTCGACAGTGGTATGGATACAATAGGGGCACCATCGTGGGCCGATCGGGCAGCGTCATCCGCACTGTGATTTCCCGAAATTCCGCAGTGACCTGGTATCCACTGGTAGATGATGTTGTGCCCCTTGTCGGTTGCGTGATGGTGAAGTAGTCGGATGTCTGCTACTAATGTGCGTTAGGTCCGTGGTTGAAAGGGGACAGCAGGCACTGGAGAGCTGCCTTCGAGTCACAAAAGATGGACCATGACTGTGACGATTTGGGGCCAATAAATTCCAGAGCAGCACGGATAGCTGCGAGTTCTGCAGCCGTCGATGATGTAATGTGAGACGTCTTGAATTGGATGGTGACAGATTTTACGGGAATTACCATGCTCCAGCTGAAATTTTGGAGGAGACAGAAACCGTCCGT
>NC_051159.1:71156490-71273627 GCF_013339745.2 Dermacentor silvarum
TTCCAGTCTCTAGGTTCAGTGATGGCGATATAGTAGCTTTAGCAAGCACAACGTTTACCTCGTTTAGCTGTTTGGACGAGCAGATCACAGATTTTTCGCGCATGAAAGAGGAGATTAGCAAGCAGCAACAACAGAGGAAAACATGCAGAGATTTTAGGGAGCCTTCAAAAACTAAACAGCCACAACAGCGTCCTCGGGGGAAGCGAAAAATAAAAACAGAAGACAAGCACCCTCCCCGTGCCTGCCATCGCCTCCGGAACGATATATTTTCTTTCGACAGTGCCTGTGAGCCGCTGTGGGCGTTTGTGTGTACTGAGATTAAGCTTGCCGGGATCGTGAGCAGCCGTCGAAAAAAAAAAAAGAGATAGAGGCACGGTTGGGAGGTCGGGGTCCTGTAATGTATGGCGCACGCCAAAGGGTGCCGGAAGCGTTGTCGGCTTGCTGCCTTTTCTAGTGTGACTCGCCTCGCGCTCGCTTGGTTCGCGAGCCGACCGATGGCAGCTAGCAAAAAAAAAAAAAAGAAGTAGATAAAAGGAAAGCAGCTAAGGTCACACTGGATGCGATATCTCCAGGCGAGACCCCCTTGTTTGTTCTCAATAAGCTTTTCCTGATTGCTAAGTCCATATAATAAGCGGCACGTTTCGTCGTATCGGCAGCGGGGCCAGGCACGCTTATCCGAGCGGAGCAATGCAGGAGAGCTTTAAGCCCGTTTAGTCCTTGCGGCGGAAAGACTCCGAGATGAACGGAGAGCTTGGAAGCGGAGTTTTTTCGACTCTTTAGGCTTTTCTTCTCTCGTGCGAAGACTTCCGAAAAAGTGAAGAGCGACCAAAGGGTCATTACCATCGACCCGGGGCAAATCAAGACATCCAAAAGATGTTTTATAGCTCGAGGAAAAGTGGTACCGCGACATTTAATCCGATAGAAAGGATGAGTCGTTGACATTATTTTGCGGCACCGAAAACGCACTGGTTAAGATGAACGTGCAGACCGCGAAAAAGGACGAAAACCAACTTGCCCAACTTGCTGAAATACTGCACTCGCTACAGTAATCTTGAGATTTAATGGCGATAAATGTAATTTTATTGTAGAGGTGACGTGAGGAGCTGCAGACAAAATTTTTTTGTTTTGCTTACTATGAAAATAAAGTTCGTTGTCTGTCTTTCTTGCTCACTATGAGGGTCTTATCAAAGCTCTAGCTCTACTTTGGGGAGAATGTGACGCGAACAAAGAATTGGACCGCGTACTACGCTCAACGCAGCTAAGCGTTCTCGGTTATCTGCCTTGCATTGGGGGTCCTTCCAGAACATCGCTGTTAGACGTTTAGGAGTTCATACACAGCCAAAGACAGACTATCTGAGTATCCAGAGTAATCACACAGACAAACACGTCGACTTAAATTCTATCTAAGAAAATCTTTTGCAGAAGGTTGTCATACCATGCTTACGACTAACATATAGTGGCTGCAGCAGTATAGACCATTTTACGGAAGCGTTTAGGTGCCGCCATCATGGGCTGATAACGCTGCTGTTTTCTGTCTTTAACAACGAAGTGCACGTTACTGCAGTCGATTCGAAAGCACGAAAATAGTTATATAAATGCGTTCCGCGTTTCATGACCATGTCGCGTGACTTCACTTCTCATAACACTTAGAAATCGTTTGTGTAACAGCGCAAGTTTGCGGCGCCCATGAATCGAATTTAAAATCGTCGATATGGGCAAGGGCACGATGGTGCTGTCGTTGACATAAATGCTTAATGCATATACATGCAGAGTCTCCACATCTCGGCGAAACGTTGTGTAGTGGTACTGTCACACAAAGCACGACCGTGGAGTTTCGTTTCTCGCCGTTTACTTACTGCATATATCGCACTTCCTAAGCGCACTCTAAGCTTTGTGCGACCTAAACAGATATCGTACAGAAGCCTCGGATTATCTTAGTGGGATAAGCCGGTCCAATGACGGTCCCGGTAGGTAATTTGTGACTAACGCTGTTTGATGCTTTGATTAGGCATGGCTCGTCAAGGCGACGGAAAAGAGAAAGGAGCGTGAGAGCGCTAGCAGCTTTTTACTTAAATACCCGGAACGGCTGTCTCAGGTATTTCAGCAATTTAATGTATTTATTACAATCGCCTTCCCACGGGAACACATCTTGTGAAAGTGTACACGTACCACTCTCAAAGGAACGTGATATTCTTTGTAGTGTTATTTTGTGTTCTTGCATTCCTCCTTAAAGGGCAGCTCGTTATAAGCAGTTACGGGCCATTGCTGTATCGCCATGCCTGTCATGTCAGTGTCATCAAAAGAAAAGTGTGGAGCCCGTCTATGAATTCCGAAAACATTATAATAAGCTGCAGCGAACATTTTATTGAAGTAACAAGTGTAGACACTTACTACATTGTTAAAGAATGAACGCTCATCACCGAATACATACCTTACATTACGAGACCAGGGGGCGCATACGGTAAACTCATTCCAAACTGTTTTGATTCCAAACTCCTGACGTCAAGTGTTACGTAACCGCCGACGCAAGCATCGGGCGGTGACCCTGCAGCGTTGCCTGAACAACCCAATCAAACACTCTCCTCGTTTATAGGAGGTCAACTTTGTTTCTCTTTCAAACCAATAACATTGTCTACACTCAGCGGTTTTTCTTATCTAATTGGCTGACAAGAGGCGAGGAGCATGCTCTAGTGAAGCGAGTTTCGATGGGGCTGAGCCAGCACAGTGAAAATAGATAACCGCATGAAGAGGGTGGTATCGGCTTCTCAGATTGGTCCGCTTCGCCTTACTTAGCTTGCGGTGGCTGGTCGAAAATCGCGACGGAGTGCAACGGAAGGATAAGAATGCCGCTAAAACGAATCCTCAGCAAGGAAGAGTGGCAGAGCGATGTCGTATGCATGCCGACAGGACTCGATGACGTTTTACTGCCACGCAAGAAGGTCTATCATGCGCAAATAAATACATGCTGGCCGGCAGGTGCGAATAGCGAGGCCCTGAGCGATCGGTGGGCAGCCATCTTTTATTCCTTTCGGAATGGGGCAGTCTGTGGCTATTCAAAAAAATTTTCAGTTTTCTTCGGCATATAATGCATTTTTTGCATACACGTCACTTTGAGGTGGTGAGTTTTCGCGGTTTTGTGAGGTCGTGTGACAGACAGGCGATGTGGGCGTAGCCAGAAACATAGGACCAATAGCAGAGGGCTAATGGTGAAAAGGCGTCGAATCCGGAATCATTATTTTTCTTTTGCGTGTTTAATCATGCATAATCAGTGTGTACACGTTACATCAGATGGGGAGCTATCGCGGTATTTGTGACTTCGCGTGACAGACAGAGAAGTTGGGAGTGTCCCGAAATGTTTTGACCAATAGTGGAGGCTGATTGCAGAATTGGAATCCAAATAGTTTGGAATCATTTTGCGTTATAGTGCCCCAGGCAAGCACATGATTGCCACCGGCAAATCTTACTCGAGTTGTCTCTGCTATAACGGTAAGGGAAAGGACCGTTTCTCTCACTTGAATGATGATCCGCTGCTTTTCATAATCAACGCTGTCCGTTTCTTCGCGGGTTTATAAACCATTCGTTTATTTTTTCATTTTTTGAAACATATTTGCACGCCACACATCAGTTGAACAAGAGTTCACTGTTCTTGAACTAAGAGACTTGGCGCTCTTTGGCCTAAATTGGCCCTTGCGCCGTAAAACTCCATATATCATCAACTAAGGGGCAAGTTACAATAAAGTTACCCACTTTTCTTCTGTTTAAATAATCATCATATCATCAGCCTATATTTTATGTCCACTGCAGGACGAAGGCCTCTCCCTGCGATCTCCAATTACCCCTGTCTTGCGCTAGCGTATTCCAACTTGCGCCTGCAAATTAGTAACTTCATCATCCCATCTGGTTTTCTGCGGACCTCGACTGCGCTCGCCTTCTCTCGGTATCCATTCTGTAACCCTAATGGTCCACCGGTTATCCATCCTACGCATTACATGGCCTGCCCAGCTCCATTTTTTCCGCTTAATGTCAACTAGAATATCGGCTATCCACGTTTGTTCTCTGATCCACACCGCTCTCTTCCTGTCTCTTAACGTTAGTCCTAAGATAATACCTTTTGTTTGGATATAACCTGACCGCTAAGAGAAAGCACTTGTTTATCGCTGCGTGCAAATGCGTGATCTTAATTCTTTACATACTCATACGTTAAAGTCAGCATTGAAATAAAAAAATTCTGGCACTTATAATTAAAACACAGTGTGCCCGTATATAAGGACAAAATAAAACTAATGAGAACGACACAAGAAGTCACATTGTCGCCAACAGCACGTTTCAAATAAATTTTGTTTTGGCGAAGAACTGGGAGACCACTTAACTTGAAAGTTAAGCAGTGCCTTTCGCGTAACACAGCGACGCCGGAAACTTAAGCCCTGCCTCTGGCGTAACGCAGCAGCATGCAGCTCCTTTGAACGTGTTCGCAACACGATCCCTTCGTGTAAAACGTCGGCTGCTCAGGATGCACGGCTTTATACATTCAAGGCAAAACAGCAGCCACTTAAAGAACACTTAATTACAGCAAAAAGGAAAAAAAAAGAAGAACGAACGAACAAACGCAGGTGTAAGCACCCTGTGCTAAAAGTTGTCTCTACCATAGCGTCGCGTATTGCGCGCTATTTTTAACTGATATTCCCGGCGAGTGCATGCATGCATGGTCGTTGCGCCATCACCACGTTCGCGCTCGCTCATCTTTAATTTTTTTACTCTTCTTAACGAGCAGCGAGAACACCGTCATATTTCTGTCTGGATAAATACATGCAGCGCTGGGAAAGTTAGACGGAAAATAAAATTAGTGTTTGAAAGCTAGAGATGGTCACTTTTGCAATTAATGAGAAACAGTCAATCACTACTACTAGTCTGTGGCCATTTTCGCTATACTGATGAGAAAACAACGTTCCATACATCCTACTTCGACAGCTCGGCCTGTTCGGGACTTCCGTGCTGTTTAACTCAGACACGGACATATATGCATCGCCGTGGCGGAATTCATTTGGGAATACCACTAATTTTGTTGTTAATATTATTGTCATTTGTTCCAACGCTCCTTTTATTTCGACAATATTTGAAAACATTTTTCTTCATTCCGGCTGACTGATCAAATAACAGATCGCTACTCTGCTTGCATTTATTTATTTAGCAATAATATTCTTATATTTCAACATTAGTTCCTCTTATTCACTTACGAAACTACCCGACCCTCGATGAATGTCCCGGAGTGGTGTAGGTGCTACTGCGTTTAATTATATCATCTGCATCATCAACGTCATCTAAATCATCACCAGTGATAGCCTGGCTAGCTACCATGCGTCATAAAGGGAGGTAAGAGCAAAACGTGCACCGAAGAACAAACGAGTAGTCGATCCTGGCATAACAGGTAATTGCCATAGTATTTAAGGTAGACAGCAAGCGTTGTTAGAATTTCAATATCTCAGACATTCCCACCGCCCCAAGGGAAATATTTGTTCTTTATAGAGAAAGACAGAAATATGGAAGAAGGACTTGTTGTTGCCTCCACACATTTACTTCCGGTCCTGTCGTCTATTTTGTCTTCTTCTAAGATTATTTTTCGTACGAAGTGCTGCAGATATCTGAACTATCCGCAATTGTCTGTCGCTCCGGCGCGTTGATCGTTGCAGCGTTAGCAGTGCTGTTTGACGTTTGCAGCGGATGGCCTTTGGAAGGAAACGACTCGGAACGTTCCTTTATGATAGTTCAGGATCTTCTAGTCTGCGAAGTACGTTGTGGAAGTAAGCGAGCATACGCCGATCATGTACCCGCATCCATGAACCTCCTACAGGACGAGTCCAGAACACTTCTTCATTCGAGTAGTACTGCACGGTTTTACGCGGACAGACTGGGTTGAGCTGTGCTACAGCGGTAAGCCGGCGTTGCAAGAAAGATTGCGCCTGCGCACCGAAGCTATCGCCCCAAGAGCTGCGTGCCATCCGCAGGCGTCACACGATGAGCAAATTGCTCGTTAACTTTTATTCTTTGAGTATTAAAAGAAAATCATCTCAGGGGCGTGAGCGAAGAAGTAATGCCGCTGTTCACCTCATGGAAAAAAAAGAAAGAAAGAAAATAGAGAACTGGCGGCCTGTTTGTGAAAGGGTCCCCTTTGTACAAAGCATCAGTTTGTGTGGTCGTCCATTCCTTTTTTTAGATTGGCAGCCGGGACTAAGCAGTTATTATGCGAATGTTTCTGTAAGGTAAAGAACCTGTATTGATCTCGCGCGTCAAAACAAGTTAGGCGCGGTGTTTTGCCGTCTGCACGTGAGTTTGCCTACGCGTGTCGTTAGATGTACCGATTGCATATGTGAGTTCATAAGCATTCAGTATAAGTGCCGTGATTAGATTGTTGTCATTTCAGGTTGCTAAATAAAATGCATGCCACTCTTTAGAAAGCACCCATGGTTGTAAAGTCAGGCGCATATCTACTTAGATTCTCACGACGACAGTGATCAGGAACGCGAATCATCCGCTGTCAGCCCTGTCATTTCGGCCCCATGTTTTACCAATGCAATTTTTATACTTCGGGCATGTAATTATCAGCTTTTCGCAGGAGGTTATAATGGTCCTTCTTGACACCACAAAATTGCTTAACATATAATATATTATAATTAGAACAAGTATGAGCAGCGCTGACAAAATTTTGAACAAGATAAGATCAATGATATCGCGCGCTAGCAGAAATATAAAATGATTTCTTCTGCAACCCGTCATACACAACGAGAATAAATGATTGAGCCAATGTTTGTCTCAACATTATGAGTGAATTATGCTTCCACCTTTTGCCTGGGCAGTCTTTAGTCTCTGAAAAGGCCAAGGTGTATCCAGAGTCTCGTGGTCGGATGCGTAGGACGTTCGTGTAAGCAACACGTCCCACAAGAGGCCGGTGAAGTCTGCCGGCAAGACAGTTTTTTTTTTTTTCTGGGATCACGTATTTTGCAACCAAAAGCACTGGAAAACGCTCAAGGTACCCCACCGTTCTTTTCTACATTGCTTTTCAAGCAGGTGGAGTAGCACTGCGGGTGCGATGCAATGCATGACCCGGTGACACATTATTTGAAGGAATACACACGTAATATTCGCAAGGGTCGCGTTTCGTGGGCAGACTGCCAAAACAGTGCTAAGTCAGTACCTGAATGTAGGAGCACGCTTACGGAATAGAGTTGTCGTGACATTAAATAAACCAGTAACTCCGACAGGAACCATCTCAGGGTGATTGTAAACGTTGATGCTATCTAAATTGAAGCAATCTAACGGCACAACATACTGCCACCGCTAATACGCCATGTATGAGGCACGTGCTCAAGAAGGTGTCGACGGGAATTCAGGGCGCAGGCTCGTTTTACAAGCGTATCCCCCCGACGGAAGCCGAATGCCAGGCCGCGGTACGCTTGCGCCCATTTGAACCAGCGGGTGCCCGGCGGTGGTGGGAATCGAACCCACAACCTCCACTACGGCGTGCCTCCTAATCAGAACTGGTTTTGGCACGTAAAACTCCAGAAAGAAGAAGAGGCGCGTACTGCAGCACGGCTGCCCTCTCGTGCTTTCCTGTAGTATACTAGATTGGGGGAGCGGGTCCAACGCAGGCTCCCCACTGAGGCTTTTTTTATTGAAAAGCTGGTGGCGCCACCGTCGCTTTCTCCCGAATGAGCGGCCCCGCGTGCCGGCCGGACGCTTTTATTTGTTTATTTATTTATTTTACCCTCAGGGTGTAGAGTACATTTCATGACATGACATAAATGTCACGTCGCGACCATGTCGTGTCGTAGACCCTACCGCAGCTGCATGGAACTTTGACAGGCGGATACTCGGTGACGGTAACACTAATATTATTCCCCATCGATCCTATTGCAAATAAAATGGAAAAACCACGACGGAAAGAATGCAAACAACGCAACAACGACGGTGCGTCGAGCAGACGACAGCTACTCAGCCCTTGAACTCGCCTCAGCCAATGAGCGCTGCCGAAACAGCCAGAGGCAAGGTTTATTGGTCGGAGATTCAGATTAAGGCGACGGCAGCGCCGCCACAATTTCCACGTTTTTTTTTTTTTTTTGTTCTTGCTTCGCCCTCGGCGCTTGCAAAGGCGTCCGCTGGAACCACCCACGCATTCTAGTACACTCTACCTGTAGGCACGGTAGTCCATCTGGCGGCCTCATCGCAAAGAACGCGAGTGGCGCGTGACAAGATTCTCTGTATATTACGCGGGCTCGATTCCGCCCAGCACCTGAGAAATTTTAAAGGGTATTTTTTTCCTGTTATTGAAGATTCGCACATACCCAGTGGTCCAAGTTGGTGCAAATGTTGATTTGGAACCCGGTTCCCACAACACAGAAATCCGGTGATCTACACATTAGACTATGGACCCAGTCGGACCATGGCCCCCATGCCCCATGTTGCAGTGAAACATATTAGATACAGAACATAGATAGATAAACGAACGCGAGTGAACTATTTTAACAATGCTAATCGCATTCAATGTAAGCAAAACGTATATGAGCAAATGAACTGCATGTTTTCAAACATATGCACATGAACACAGGAGGAAAAGGAGGAGAATGTTACTGGCTGCAGGCGAACCTAGCCTTGCAGAGATTGCCAGCAATATCTCCTCCATCTAAGCGTAGTCTTACGGCAGAATTTAAGCCTAAATTATGTATCTCTGTGCCCCAGTGCACCATTATTCAAAGGGTAGTGCGAGACCAGTGCACAAAGCGACACGCAGAGTGATTCAGAGACATTCCTGCAGTTCCTGCACAATGCAAAGTTACAAGTTTGTAATTGATGTTCCTTAATTTCTCATATGCCTCGCGGCAAATCCTCCCGACAAAGACAAATGGTGGCGAAATCCTTTTTTGAATATGATTGTCGACGTTAATGCAATTAGAAATCTATCTTATTGTAGATGGTGTGCTATCGGGGAGATGTTGTGATATATTGTGATGATTATTATGAAGAGTGGCACATAATCAGTGACACATACCCAGGGACCCAAGTGGGTACGACAGTTTGTTTGGAACTCGGTTCTCTGAGCACAGCAGCCCGGGGGTCTACTCACTATACCATGGACTGCCCAATGAACCAGGTTGGCGTGAAAGAGGGTAGACGTGGACAGACAGACAGACACCGCAGCGATGGCCTAGCGGTAGAGCATCCGCCTCGTATGTGGGAGGTACCGAGTTCAAATCCCGGTGCCGCCAGGAACCCACCGGTTTTTCTAAGGGGTAGAGATGTCCCCTGGCCTGGTGCTCGGCTGTCATGGGGGTCAACATCTCGAAAGAGGGCTCAATAGAGGTTTTCAGCTCTTGTCTCTGGGCGCCTCTTGTCGAACCACAGACGGCCTTGTAGACGAGCATCCGCCGCGGCTGTGGGAGGCAAGTGTTGCCGCCGGGTACCTACCGGTAAAATAGGTACAAGCGCGCTCCCGGCCTGGTGCTCGGCCATTATGGGACCTGAACGCTTGGAAAGGGGTGTTTGACCTCAACCCGAAGGCGCCCCCACCTCAATAGGTGCTTGGGGCGCCACATGGGAAATGACCGCCATGGGGGCGGCCCAGACATCACTTTTTTTCCGTGCTCACGTTGGTTTCGACGGGAATTCAGGGCGCAGGCTCCTTTCCAAAGCGCATCACCCCTGAAGAAAGCCGAACGCCAGGCCGGGGCACGCTTGTACCCATTTGAACCAGTGGGTGCCCGGCGGCGTTGGGAATCGAACCCATAGCCTCCCGCAGACGAGGCGGGCGCTCTACCACTAAGCCAGACAGACGGACGACGGACACGCCGCAAACCGGGTGAACCTTCCAAAGAAAGCTAATCGCATAAAAAACTGACACGCAAGCCCGTAGCTCGTGGACCCGTAACGCTTTCAAAGCCACGGCTTTGTCTACCCTCACAAGCCCGGGCCCGTAGCTTGCGTGGGCAGGTAAAAAAAAAAAACACCTTAGTTTTTAAGGTAAATTCGTATTGATAACGTCTACACGTCTCTGAAACACAGGGAGATGGTATTCGTGGCACATCGACGCCTGCTGCGCACACGCCACCGTTCTCGCACATTTTTTTCCACCATCGACCACGTCCGGCGACGAGCTGGCGACTTGGTTGGCGACGCCTTTTTTCCGGGCAGCTGGCCTGGCAGCCGTCGCGGTTACGCTGCCTAATCACGGCCGCGGGAGAAACCCGCAGCCGGCCCCGCGATGCTGCGTTATTGCCATCCCTTAATCTAATTTCTTGGGCTCCCTGGCTAATGAAATTAGAGCTACTCCTATCTTTTTTTTTTATTTTATCCCCTGAGTTGCCTGCTTGAAGCCGTAGCTGGTCGGAGACGGAAGCTTTTGAAGAAACTGAGGGTCACAGTGTGGCAGCAGAAGACAAAAATATTGTTTGGGCACTTCTCTGCTCTCCCCGATAACCGCTTTTAAGCAGCATGCTTTTGGAAGGACCCCGACTAACGTCAAACATGCACTTTAGTGACAATGTTTGCCGCTGCGAGGGCAGAACGAAGCTTTCCAGTACCTAATGTCGTTGTGCAGCAAAATGATATAGACATTATTTATTATAAAATTTCGGTTCTTGAGCCTGATGCTACTTGGCGGCATTAAGCGCATTACAACCATAGCGTCTTCTCGCTCCCATCAGACACGGCTACTGTTTTGACACGTACGTAAAATTAGTGTAAGGTTTTCTTAACGACAGCATAAAACAACAATCTGCCGATGAAGTACGTAATAGATTACCTAAAACACATTGATTTCAGGAAATGTACACAAAAAAAAACATCGTTTCTGCACGACTACCTCGTCCGTGTTGAGGGCCGAGGCTAAAACAGAAAAGCAACTATGCGTCATCACGCCACAATTTATCATGCTTGAAATCCCATGATTAATTTGCGCCTAGAAAATATATGCTGGAAACACACTCGCTGGAAAACATATGAAGAATTGCGGCGTGCAATTAGGTCTTTCATCCAACTCTGTCTTAAACATTATTTAAACAGGGTTCTATGTGTATCAACTATATGAGCACAGGCCATTTTCACTGTTTACTCGGATATTTTCTCAGACACGCGAGCAGCAGTACGTACCCACGGTGCGAGCCGAACAGAGACAACTTAAATATGACTGCTCAGAAGCGAGCTCTGAAAGACACGAACACGGAAGTAAGCAGTATTGTTTGACGGGTTAGTCGGTTTCTACGTTTTTGATTCATGTTACCAGCGCAATATAAGCAATACCATAAATCACTGCGCTGGTAACATGGATGAAGAACGCGAATCAAACAATAGCAATTAGAACGGCGTTAGAAATGTGAATGGCCTATCAACAACAAAAGCTTGTGTTAGGCTTCAGGTATGACAGCTGTTGAACAGTAGTGGTATAGAGATTGTTCCACGGGGCTCTCGAGTTCCAGGGGTAGCGGCGGCGGCCCAGCGGCTTGGAGCTTGACTATAAGCGAGCCGTAACAGGCCGCATAGAAAGTTGCAGGTTAAAAAAGAAAAACGAAGTAAAACGTGCATTATGTGCAGAAGACAAATATAGTGATGTGGATAACTTGAGTGATGGGGAGATGGGAAATATTGCACGCGTGAGGTGGATTCCATGCAAGAAATTTACATCAAAGATGTCATAATGTACGTATACTCACGTTAACGATAATATTAACAAACGAGCAAAAGCGAGTGCAGACTTCCGCCAGAGTTAACTGCGGTTTAGAGCACATTAAAGCAATAAGATAACGCTTGAGATAGGACACACCCGATAAATGCGAGCAAAAAAAAAAAAGAGTAGCAAAATGCAAAAAACCAGAAGAAAAAAGCACATATGGGTGCGCATTGCGTAAACACTGATAGCTTGGAATGCAATGGAGCCGCCACAGAGTAATCGAGAAACATTGCGCGAACTGAGGTGATGCGAGCCATCTCTGGGTCGACTAACTCTTCATCTCGCAAAAAAGGCTCTCCTCCATAAGCTAGAAAGGCTGCTCCATTACGCACCAAAGAAGCGTTAGCTTCTCCACAATGCTGACGCTGCATGCCGCACGGTCGGCGCTGCTTATTAGATATCCACATTTTTAGCCGCTATAATTACGTTAGGCGGAGGCAGCTGCTCCGAATAAAAAGGGCACTGCTTTCACCCTCTCGTTTAAAGCACCGAGTTGAGAGTGCGAAAGCAATCTGCTCGAAACGTAAACGGCACAAGCGCAATTTGTACAATGGGCAGGTTGCCCGCACCCGCAGCAGCTTTATTTTGCCTTTCCTAGTCTTCAAAACGCGTTCGCTTTTATGCCCGCGGTGAAAAGGCTGCTTTGAAAGTTTGTAAGTACGGGTGGCAACACTGGCACTGCTAAAGCGGCGTTATGCTTGCGCCAGCTTTGAGGGCCGAGCACTACACAGGAGATAAGCAAACACCCAATATACGTACGATAGAAGGGTTCCTAGCCATCAGCATTCTCTGCAGATATTCCTTACTTAATTATTTATTCAAATGCATTTTTTACTGGGACCAAAAAACGCTGAAGACGGTACTTACTGCACAGGGTCTGATTACAGCACTCTAAAGTGGAATAGCCAAACATTTGTTTTTGCTGTGACGCGCCAGGCGTGGGACGTAATGTGTACCGACAAGTACGAATGAGCCACCATAGAACCCCGTTTCCCCTAGAATAGAGGCATAAGCCGGTATATCTGTACCCCAGAGCAGCCGTGGAGAAAGCTGGCATAAAGTATTTGGAATGCGCTGCTATTGGTGGCAGTGACTTACTTTAGTGCAGTACATGCTGCAGAACCCATACGCGCTAATCGGATATTGCTTTTAGTGAAATCGGTCTGAGGTGCTCACAGCGGCGTACGAAAGTTGCGATTGATGAGTGAATGCATATTGGAGGAAATCAAAATGTGTGCGTTACGGTGTGCATTACGAAAACGAAATCGGAGATGGCGTTTTCTGTGCAGCGTCAACACCGTCGTGATATATAGGCAGGAATGAAAGCGGTGTATTTAACTTAAACAGCCACGAATGTCATAAAAAAATGCAAGATTTGAATGCAAGCTTTGAAACTTCTCCGAGTGCTTACAGATGGAATGATGCGGAGCGTTGAAATCAAAAGTAAATTAAAATTTTTTGCTTTCTTTCTTTTTTTTTGATTCTGAATGGAACAATGCACGGTCAATCAGATTCAAACGGCTTGTGGTGGCTCCGTGCAGGCGTGTTGGCTACTAGGTAAATTTAGTAAGCGGCAACACTACACGTCAACAAAGGACACAGCTGTAGTTTGTGGGCCTGGAAAGTCTTGTGTGTTTCCGGCTGTAAAGAGTGGCGCCGTTCTTCCATATGGAAACAGTGGAGGTCTCACGGCCCACCACAGAAAGGGGAGACACAGTGATCATGACATTAAATATGTGGGGTAAATAAAAATAAAAAATTATTAAACAAATGAATAGTGATCATGGCAGAAAGAACAAAATCGGGTCATACAGGCATGTGTTGGGACAAGTCTCTTCATCTAGCCAATTTCAATGTTATAAAGCTTATTTCCGCCGCAGATTGCTCAAAGTAATTAATTGGGAAATTCCTCTTTAAGTTTGTGCCACTTTTGGCTGACGCATGCTGCATACTATTCGCAACATCAAAAAGGAAACTTTCTTGTCCCTGCCTGTCTAAAGGTCTTATATTCCACTTAGGAATAAATATCCGCGGTTCTTAACACTTCGCAGCTGCAATAATTGAGGATAAGTGTAGAGGCTTGGGCGTGTTGGTTATTGATCGTAACACAAGCACAGCACAAAAGATGGAGCCAAGACGCACACTGCGCTGACTTCGAACAAGTTTATCGACTATAACTTGTTGATACTCAGCGCCCTTAGTGTCTGTCTACCTTGGGCGTTGATAACTCGTTGTTGCACGTGTGAAATGACACTTCCTCGCAACTGTCATGAAAATGCAAAGTTATAATACGTTGTATTCGCTTGCGCGTCGATTCGAGCGTGCTTGGTGATTTTCTCAGCTTGGAATGCAGCCATTTGGCAACGTTTGTAGTGAATGGTTGGTTACTTTAAATTTATATCACGTTTTTTTTTTGTTTTCTCAGTCATGTTTTAGGTTAATTACCTGTGCATTATAAACGTGTTTGTTACCTTAATCGTACCGATTTCTTTCTAAATAGGGTCAGGTTACTTAGGAATATTTACGTTCACAAAACCTACTTTTAGTGTCGGCTTATAGATTTATCATGCTTATAGTTTGCCTGGATGTCCTACCGCGACTTTCGCTCAAGGAAGCCCACCACTGTTTGAAAAAGTCATGACTGCGTGTCGCTTCGTCTCCCGCTCCAGCGATGACAAAAACTCAGCCGACGAAGGACAACGGAGCTACGGCGCTATAAAGACTGATAGCGCAGTCTTCGGAGAATGTCTACGTCTTCCGCACAGTAAATTGTGTGTTCACTTGTAGCTGATTCGACGCTGTTTTCGACGGAGTGCCGGATATGCCCTGTCCGACAAAATCTGCGCCAGAAATTGAAGTTGTTCCCAGAGAACGATTGAGAGATCTCTGTCCACTGTATTATTATTATTTTTTGCTTTCACCTCCACGCTGGTCCTCGTTGACGCATTTGAGTCACGCGCTCTCTGTCTGTTCTTCCCGATGACATTCTTTTCTAAGTGCACTGCTCCCTGTGTGTTTTCTTCTTTGACCGAGCGGCGCAGTTCATTGCCCAACTTCATTCAATTACCCATGCTTGCCTTTATCGGCCATATTTTCCCCTCCACTGCTTCCTACATTTGTTCTTCGCTACTCGATTCTTTTCTTTGTATGTTATATGGTCATTTGTTATTTGGTTATTGTTTTATTATTTTTTTTTCGTTGTAGATTGTGCTACGCTGCCGAATTTCTGTCTTGTATAGAGAATTGATTCTTACTAAGGGTCGCTTATTGTGCTAACACTATCCTACAAAATTTGGTTTAGCCTGTAACAACGCCTTACTGCATTCTCTGAAGACAGAGCTTCGCACACTTCCTTTGTGCCATTGTATGTCTGTAAATACGAAGGTAAGAAACAAATCTTGTTTCTTAAGTCACTTCCACTCAGACGCACAGACAAGCGCAGTTCACGATATATTTCTCTCAATATATAAGTGGAGCTGTCAGTTCATAACAGCAACTTCTTCCACTTTTTTTTTGTTCCCTTACACCATGTCCTTTCATATATATGAAAAAACGGTGGCAATTCTGATGAACAATGAATTCCTCTTGCTTTTTTATAATTCCTGTTGAATATGTATTGTGTCTGACAGTCCCGAAAGAGGACCTTCTGTTAGATGGCTAGTACTCCTAGCCTCTAATTTCCTCAAATTAGTTGCATAATTTGATGATTTGCAGGCACTTTACGTTGCGCGTTACTGTAAGCGTCGGCTCGACATCCGCTGGGCACCTTCACACTTGAGAATATGCAGCTTAGACCCTTATCACCGGATATCTTCTGGGCGCTCACCGAATTGACCAACGTAATCGATAATGTGCCACAATCACGCAATTTTAATTTTAATCAGCACGTGTAAATCTTCTTGAAATGTAAATTGCAGGAACTTTCGGAAGCATCCATTTCCCACAGGGTTTCTTATGATTCGCTGCAAGTGCATTGCACCTCACTTGTCCTAACCCGTTCGTCAAAACTCGAGAGGGCAACGCACATCCGCTATTACGTTTCTCATCTCGGCACGATTCAAAGGTACGAAAAAAAATCGAAGTAGCAACAATCTTGCGTTTCAGAAGGTTGCGGGGCGCTAATTAAACGTCGCTGTCTACACTGGAAATCTGCAACCCTCCCCCCCCCCCTTTTTTTTTTTTCACCCGTAAAATCTGGATGGATCTCCAGCGTTCGTCGGCGTGCCGACAGACACGGTCACGGGGTAGGGGGTAGAGGCGCCGACTCGAAGGTGCCTGCCTGTTTCCAGCGCCGAAAGCACAAGAAGCGTCGCTGTTCTGGACGTCGGGCGTGGGCGACGACAAGGGCCCCCGCGGAGGGGTTAACACTCGTCGTAGTCGTCGGCACCGCAGTGCTATATTGGGACACCGATGGGGCCCTTCGCCTCACCCCCCCGCCGTCCGACCAATCCGTCGCTCCTTGAACGCCTTGCTCGCTCTTGCATCGTCGAGCAGAGGCCCTCGCGCGAGCGAGCATAAGGCACAGCTCGTGCACCCGCGAGATGCTTTGGCGGGAGACCCTCGCCACGAGCAGCTCAAGTTGAAGGACAGAGCGATCGCTCGCCCCTTTTTGTAGGCGAATGCGACGACGAGCCGCGTCGACTGGATATGCCGTGACTCTTTTTGGAGGTTCACAACTTTTGCGCAGACTTGTATTAAATAGACATAGACAAAGTAAGATACAAAGTAAATATTTGTGTTGGGTTCGATCGATATATAATTGGTCTGGGCCTCTGTTATTATTTTCTGCGTGCCAATATAAAACTTCAAAGGGTAGAAAATTGTCGCCGAAAGCTCCACGCTAATGCTCCTCAATTTTAATCGCCCTCGCCAGAACGGATGAGTTGACGTAGTTTCTACGTGGTCCTTCTCTCTGCCGCTCCTAGTGAATCGGGCACTGTTGAGGTCACGTGACAGGTACCAAAGTGCCAAATAGGTGGGCCTACTCTTATTTTACAGCGTAAGCTGTTATGGGCTCATTCCAATAGTCGATTCGGGTCGCGATGATGCCGCCGCCGCCACCCCATAACCGATATCGCCGGAAATGCGAAAAAAAGTACCCGCTCTCCGCCGGGATCGAGCCCAGGCCCGCTGCGTGGGAGTCGGATACTTTACCACTGAGCCCCGCAAGCGCTTGCTTTCAGGCAGCAGAAAAATTCTCTTTAGACGCGCCCTATAGGCAGGCGCGCAGGCGCAAACGACCCGAGCCTCGGTCAGTATGGTGGCGCCATCTAGTTAACATGCCTGCAACCGCCGCGTGCGACGAGATGCGATTCAGACGAGGCGCGCAATCAACGCTATCCCGATGTTGGATGTGCGCCACGTATTCTGGGTTAGAGCACTGCACGGGCTCGGGCTTACCCGAAAGCCCGGGCCCGGGCCGGGCCGGGTAGAACAGTTTTTTCACGAGCTCGGGCCGGGCTCGGGCACGGCGTGTGCTTTTTGACCCGGGCCCGGGCCGGGCTCGGGTTTTTTGACGCTGGTCCGGGCCGGGCTCGGGCTTTCTGGTGGTGTGCATGTAACGTGCAGCGAGTTATTCTCGGGCGTCTCAACTCTGAAAAACAATATGTTTCGGTCTCAGGCCGGGTTCGGGCCGGTTTCGAGTCGGGCTCAGGCCGGGCTCGGGCCTAAGGTAAAGGGGTGGCGGGCTGGGCCGGGCGGGTAACGTAGATTATTTCCGGACCCTGGCCGGGCCCGGGTCTCGCCATAAAAGTTTTGATCGGGCTCGGGCGGGCCACCCAACGTAAAAACGGGCCCGGGCCAGGCCCGGGCTGAAAAAATCGGCCCGTGCAGTGCTCTATTCTGGGTACCTCTTCTATTGTGCTCTATTCTGGGTACCGTTATGGTGTCTGCTCGCAAGGTACGAACCGCTGCTGAAGAAGCGAATCGTCGAGCTACGTGCGCGGCTACAACCAGGCATCATCGGGCTCAGCAGACTACTGTGCAGAGAACATTACAAGCCGCAGCTCGCCATCGACGCAGGGCGGACAGTTCAGATCGTTCTCGTCAAAATCGAGGCGAAGACACTTTGCCGCGAAGACCTTGTTGTGCTTGGTGCCGAAATTGGAGTTACTATTGCGCCGCTCAACCAGCTTACGCTGTGACTGTACTGCGTGCGCCGCGCAGGCATGTGACATTTTTTTTAATTTTAGTGTTAATTTCTCGCTTGCAAAGGTTGTGTTGTTGCTACGAATGATGAATTCCTTACTGCAGAAGTCTAATTCTTGCCACCTCCTATAGACTCCTGTCCTTGTGGGTGTGCAGCCTGTTGTACCTTGTATATATATATATACAAGGTATATACAAGGTATATAGCCTTGTATAGCCAATATATAATATATATATATATATATATATATATATACCTTGTATATAGCAGGGGAAGTCCTTTACTTTACAATATATTTAGTAGGCGCATATGCCGTATTTCTTAGCCACTGTCGTGTTGTCCCGGTATCGAAGGCGCATGCGCGAAGGAACGGAGAGTCTCCAGAATAGCGAAGTGTGCTTGGCTGCCAATTAACACCGAAGAGATGGGAAAGATGAAATCGTTGGTGGGGACAGATGTTTTTTTTTTTTGTGCACTTTTTGTGTGAAGTAAACATTATGATATTTAAAAGTATGGCTTTTTGGGCTAGTTGGTTAGATACATCAGAGGGGGTCATAGCGCAGTTGAAAGTTAGTGCTCGTCTTGTTCTCTCGTTCTTGTCCGTGCCCTTCTAGCGCTATGACCACCTCTAAAACATTATGATACCCGCCACAGACGACACAACATGCGCATTAAATTAACTTTATTAACTATGGCTGTCTCAATCTCGCGTCAGATATTCCGGTGCTCACCAGGTGGTCAGAATTAATACACAGCCTTTTCTCGTTGCACGAAGGTGTATATGTCTAGGCTGAAACACTCGTGGTCCGACCACAGAAACCCTCCGGCTGGAATAAACCTATCGAAAACCTATCGAAAACACGCGTCTCGTTTACTTAGTGCATACCAAAATTGGCTTGAGAGGTAACAAATGTATGAATAATACAACTGATAGGTCATGACGTCAATAACATCACATGCTTGTTAGTTACGTCACGATTAACGATAATAAAATGACGTGTGGCGCATACCCGCATTGGATGCGCGGGTATGAGCCAGGGACAAGAAAGAAAGAAAGAAAGAAAGAAAGAAAGAAAGAAAGAAAGAAAGAAAGAAAGAAAGAAAGAAAGAAAGAAAGAAATCACGTGTGGCTCATACCGGGGCCGCACGCTTCAGCTTCGCTGGTTTACCATCTGTATGCGCTTCATGGGCTGTGAATTTTTTTTTTTTTTTTTGTTATAGCCGTAAAATAAGGGCGTCACTTGTGGGACAATCAAAGGCCCTTAGGGGTCTCAAAAGGTTTAGAGCGTATAGCCAGGTCCACCGTGGTTGCTGCCTGAGGATTAGGTTGACATTTGGTGCGCATTCTGTTTACGTGTACTTTGTGAACTTTTACATCAAGGTAGCGATGCAGCCGTGTGCGTGGTAAGGAGAATTCATGCAAGCGCATTAAGGCTCCTTAATGCGCTTGCGTTCTCCTCAATTCCGCTTTTCTAAAACACTAGCTTGCGCCACGCTCTGCGGCGTTAGCGTTGTGCCGTACGCGAGTTCTAACGCAAAAATATTGCGCTTGACTACGCCTCTTACAGCTTCGGAAACCGCCTTTACTTTCTTCACGCCGGGCTCTCGTCTTGGTGCCTGCCAGCAACGGGTGGCAGTGAGAACGCGGAAACGAGCATTTCATGAAAAAGCATAACTGATTGTGCTGGGCCATTCAGTGAGGCGAAGCGCTGGTTTAGGAAGAAAGGAAGGCTGAAGGTAAACTTCTGGGCTGCCTTAGGGCAAGGGAGCACCGATGAAGCTTTTTTTTTTTTTTCCTCACGGAAGTTTCGGTGGGAATTTAGGGCGCAGGCTTCTTTGCCAAGCGTATCACCCCTGATGAAAGCCGAACGCCAGGCTGGGATCGACTTGTGCGCCCATTTGAACCAGTGGATGCCCGGCCGCGCTGGGAATCGAGCCCACAACCTCCCGCCGCCGAGGCGGGCGCTCTACAACTAGGCCACGGCTGAAGACGCCTCAGTAAGGAAATTGACGTAAGGTGCCCTAATCACAGTAAAGTCGTGCTTACTGAGGGAAGGGACATTTCAGAATTTGGACCCGGCTAGTTGCGTAAATATTATCAAAGAATTGCTTAAGTCTGTCAGCACGCTCGTACCTATACCAGCATTATACACCGCATCCGGTTGACGATGCCCCAAGCTTTTCTATGGCGTGTGACCCGGCCTCGCTAGGACCAAGTCGCTGATGTACCGTACCTCCTGTGTAAGCGGCAGCTTTCACGGAGTCCCACGTACAAGCGTAGAGCCGCGTGCGAAATCGCGTTATTTGCGGCGAGTCGCGGAGGAATGCCTGGCGAACGTGGCTAAGAGGCAGAAAACAGAATTTGCACGCTTCTCCACGAAAATGCGAGGCACCGGCGGAAACGGGCTCCGCAACGGATTGCACGCCGCCTGACGGTGTGCTTGCATCCCGCCGCGGCCACCAGCACCACAAGGAAGACGAGGAAGATAGATTTGAGGACGGGCTTGACGCTGTCGCCGAGAAAAAAGAAAGAAACGACGCGAGCGAGGTTTCTGCGATGGCACCGGCTGCTCCTGAGAGCGTGGGAACGGTGAAAATTAGTAATGGTGTCATTGGCGCATATACACGCGTGGGTGGAAATGCGAACGCACGCCCTTGGTGTGTACAACTCGTGATGCGCAGATGTCAGTGAGCCGCGAGACTCAATCGCCGCAATCGCTCAGTTGTTATGGCTGTTGAGCACCAATGCTCGTATTCAGAGAAAGCTCTTACGCTAAGAATTGCTCGTAAGAGTAAATTTGTGCCAAATCCCGATGCTGAACATAATATTAGCGAAGGCGGCTGGCCCATGGCAAAGAAAACTAACGAAAAGAAAGCTTTGTGAGTTCGGGGCCAGGTATAAAAGGTTCGATGTTTGGCTGTTCGATGTTTTGAGGGTGAAATTCAAAATCGCTCCTCTAGCTATCTTTGGGCACAGATTAAAGAACGGGCCCAGGTACTCGAAATTATTGGTTAACCCTCCTCCACTATATCCACCACCGCATAGTTTGGGAATGCTAAACCTCCCAATTTTCACCTGAAAGATACTTGAGCAACGTGGTCACAAGGTTTATTAGTAAGGCTATGCTGAAGAAAAAAAATTAGAAAAAGCAAAGAAACTTGCGCTTACATCACGTGGCATAAGCAGTAGAGTTTTCGCTAGCAAATTAGTCGAGCGAACCATTCTTCCACGCTGCGGATGCCAATGAGGCTTTTGCGAAATTGAGATGGCCTCCACCATCGCGGATGAATGGAGGCACAGAGGCGACCTTCATCTCCCTAGCGAGATGTCGGGAGCTTGGCCTGGTAATACAAGCTCGCTTTTGCTGATTTAAAATTGCGTCCTTGTTCGACGGAGGAGCGGATTTCACTCAGTAGGGAGGCTGGATAATCAAGGGCGGCATTTCAATTCTACAAAGAGACGAGTACAGCAGAGCAACATAGTCTGCCTCATGCATGTACACGCAGTCAGGGAAGCGGTACACCCTTTGCTCTGTGCCCGCCTGACTACGCACACGCACCGGCAATTCGGCCCGCTTTGGGCGTCGCGACGTGAATGAAAAGCTCAGTGAAGCGAACGGGAGCACAATCTGTCTGGACCCCTGCTGCTGCTGGCGCGAGGCACCACGTGACGCGCACGTGTCGGGGCAGTCGGAAGTGCGGTGACGTCAGCTGTCCCGTTTCGGGGTAGGGGGGCTTAGTTTGGGAAAGCGTCCTGGAACACACCCCCTCCTGCCGCCCCAATGACGACGGTGTTGGGGGACAATGGAGCCCTGTCCTTGGCAGTGTAGCCGCGCGCGCATAATTGGCACGCTCTTCGACGGCAAAGGCAGCCGCCACCGCTACTTGCTAAAATCTGCGAAGTAAGCCGAAACGGCCGGGTTGTAGCATAGCACGTGCTGCGTGAATCATTTAGACGACGCGTGGCGTCTCTGCTGTCGATGGGTTCACTGTGACGTCACCGATCCCCGTGACGCCTACAACGGCCTCGCACGGCAGAAGGGTCCGGCGGTTTAGCTTTCGCTTTTTCCGTACTCTGGGGAGCTGACCCGCGCGTCTCCTCCGTTGGTTATCGGAGCGAAATGGGCTTCCAAGCTGCGCTTGTTGTGTCGAAAATGGCCCATTACGCATGCGCCCGTGGAGGAAAAGGAACGGGAGCGGCGAGAAGCAAAATCAAGAGTATGCAAACAAGAGAAGAAGAGAGTAGTATGGAGGGAGTCGATAAGGCCATCATTATTATACGTTCTCATCAGCTGCTGCACGAAGCTGCCATTGGCGAAGGGGAGCTGGAAGATTTATGGCGAGCGGGTGACATCATATCCGTCTGGGACAAAGCTCTCGGTCGGGCCTTGTTTGGACAGTGAGCTAGGACGGCGGCATATCGCGAATATAAAGTCGTCGTTGACGGAGGAATACGCACTGATAGCGCGGTGCGCTGTCTCCCCGTTAGTCAGTAATAAAAACAAAAATGCGCATTTTTTTAAACACGCAGGTAAATAAACGCTAAGTATACGTCGCTGGCGATCTCAAGTCATTTCTCTTATGCGAGAAAATAGAATATTTCGTTGCGGACGACTCCGATCCTTTGATCACGTCGGCGTCATTCAATAAAAGCCACGGGTTTTTGCATAGTGAAACCACTGCATATTCAGTTTACTAAAATGAGACGTGGGTGCCTAAATCTTCCATGATAGATGCCCAATCTACACGAGCCATGTGGAGAACCACGTGCAAAGGGTTTGATGCGATTAGCATAATTTATAGGATTAAAGCTAATGCTAGTACACTGGCGTTAGTGTACGAATTAATTTTGAATGCCCGTGGTTTCTTAACGTGCCCCAAATACATGGTACACAAGCGCTCTTGCATTCCATCCCCTGTCACAAACGGACGGGATTGAACCCACGACCTCGAGCTCAGAAGCGCCACTGCATACCCACCATGATACAGTGGCGGATAAGTAGATACTTTACTTAACATAAATGTAGTAACATTTGCAGATTTCCGCAGAACATATTGGTGTCATTGTGGTATCGTAAACAATATTTGGCCTATAAGCACAATCATATTGCTGATAACGTAGCGGTGCAGTGATTCTCAAGCCATGCTTTTAGGCAATCGCAAGGTTTTTCTCTCTTAACTCTTCATTACAGCATCTCCTTCTTGCACACAAAATTGGTGCGTGCAAAGTGCTGCAGTCCAACAAACAGATACTATAAATTCTCCCAGTTTCCTATTATTTAAGCGCGCAGCCCGTCGCGAATAGTTGAAGCCGGGAATTCGGGACGGCAAAGAGCGATTTAAAATCCGGGACGCGGTGTGGTCATGCATATTAAACTCGCGCGCGTGGCGCCATCGCCAACATCTGGCGTCCGTATACACCGGCAGCAAATCAGCTCGCGGAGCAAGCCATACATTTATTCCTAATGGCTGCCTTTAGTTTAGCTCCGCATGCCGTCAACGGAGGTGGTGGTCGCTAAACGGATGGAGTCGGCTGGCTCTCTGTGCCAAACCGCGCTGTCTAAAAGTCCAATTGGGAAGAATCACACACGTGACTCATGGGCTGCGACGTGGCGTTCGTGCAGTTCCTGACTCGGTGTTAGGACCCAGTGCGGAGGGATGCAGGGAGGGTGGGGACGTAAGTAGTTGACAGCGTGAGCGACGGTGACGCAGCACTTCAATTTACAATTATAAAGAAGAAAAAGTAAAATGAGGGGTAAGAAGAGTTAGTCGCAGAATATACAGGAAGTGCTTCAGCACGGGACTCTGATAGAGGCAGCCACTGGTGTAGGCGGGTTTTGTGTTGTGCATTGAAGTTACCTTTAGGGCACAGATTGATGCGCTAAACTTGCACGTTGAGACGAGAGCTCTGTGAGGAACATCTGCGAAAGCCGCATAATATAGTTTTTCGTCGCTGAGTCCGCCTTGCGATAATGTTCTTAGCCCTCATTTTGTTACTTCCTGAATGTAATTTGCGAAAATGTTATTACCCCTAATCTTCTGTTTGTATCGGCACTGATAAAGTTTGGCAATCTGCATAGGTCCCAGCAGCTTTCGCGATAGTGTTTGCTTCCAAAGCGTACATGCGTATGGGCGTGTTTATGGTCACATGTGTTTTGTGCGTAATATGTGTGAGTGCGTGCGCAAGGACAAACTATGCCGTTGCGACATTACACAACGGCATTACAATGGGTAAAAAGTTATTCTTGTTATTGTGATATAAAACGGCGGAGCCTCGTAAAATCCAAAGATTACGTTTTCATTACTTTATTTTCTTTGTCTCTCTCTCTATATATCCCTCTCTCTCTGCATAACCACGCTAAAAGCGCACTTGACAGAGTCACAGAGGGCGTTCTCATATCATCTGACGTGGTTCGTGTGGTTTCCATTGCTTCGTTTTTTTTTTTCACTCTGTATTCCCGCCATCCCGCTTTTTGACGTCCTAATCCGGAAGATTAAACCGCTTCTGCAGATTTTAGCCCGAGGGAAAGAATCCCTGCGGGTATGATATGCATTCAATGTTTGCGGTAGGGCTTTTCAAGACCATTTTCCCGATTACGTTACCGCGGGGTCTCTCTCGTGTTTCCCTTTGTCACGTGCCACCAATGTGCAATTTATACCATTGCGCTCGCGAAACATTCACGAGGACGCCCATTGTTATGACGAATGCGTGCAAGCTGATGGCGAGAGTCAACTCGGCATTGCTCTTAACATGGGCAGAAACGCAGTGTATGCAAAAAAAGAAAATGATTGCTCATCCACTCACCGTAAATCTTGTATGCCTTTTGACGGACTAAGCCCTGACGCAAGATTCAAATCGGCTGGCCTGACAAAGAATGAAAACAATCAATGGTTGTTAGACAGCATAGAAATGTCGCAGGAAATGTAATGCACTACCGTCCTGTCGTTGCCTGTCAGGCCATAGACCCTGAAACCATTAAAGCGTAAAAATATCTGACGCGTAAGCTTGCCCGGATTTAAAAAGTGTGAAGGTTATCTCCGAAAGTGTACATCAGCTGCTGCATTATCTTGTACATTCATAGCCGAGATTTTGCCTTCGAATGCCAGAAGAGAAATGTGATGCAAAAGACAACAAAACCATCGACGTGACCTATACAGATTAAACTGCACACATGTTTAGACTTGGGTACGTTTCCCATGAAATATGAACATAAAAATATACACGCAACTGTGAGAACGCCTCAGTAACCGATATGACTTATGAATTTACGTTAAAGGAAGCTTTAATGGCTCATACAAGCATTTTGATGCGCCTCCGCATTTCGATGGTGCGGTTGGGATTGAACCCGCGACCTCGAGCTCAGCAGTGCAACTCCGTAGCCACCCAGCTACCGCGGAGGGTAAGATTGAAGGTTTGTATACCTGTTGCGTCAAAGTGGCACATACACATACTGAAGTACTGGCCAAGAATGGACACACGCTCGTGGAGTGCCACACACGAAAAGGGTAAATCAAAGAAAATCGAGCAAATCAAAGAATTTGTCGGATATAACGCGTTATTCTACTAAGAGGTCGGGGTGATTTAGAGCTGTATGCCAATGAGCCGACGTTATACTCGTACGTCAAGATTTACGAATATTTTTATCGAGCAGAATAGAAGTTCGCTTACTGGCAGAAGTTACCGGTCGAAATACAGAGGTTATATCAGATTGTTTGGTGGTAACTTGCCCTTGGGGCGAATATAACCTTCGTATGTATATGCACAAACACATCCACGGTAGCTATCCAGAGCCAGCAGCAGCAGCCATGACAGACCCGGTAGGATAGGTAAGGAACGCTTCGCTTGATTATCCGCACTCCTTGCGCCCTCGAACAGCAGCGTATACGAGCACCTCAGCACCGATATCATTGAATCATTTTGCATCAGTCTGTCTGTCCCGAGTTCACGGCATCTCTTGCGGTAACGACAGGCTTACCGCATTTTCTCGCTGCCAGTTCTATAGGTTGCTTCGACGCGGTCGCTCTCGGCCACGCCAGCCACCGCAAGCTTCACTCAGAACAAGGGGTGCGTCAAGAGGAGAGTGAGCGTGAAAGAGATAGAAGGAAGGAGAGGAGGCTGGACGGCCATTTATTTCAATAGGAAGGAAGACGACTGTGCTAATGGCTCACCAGCCACTCGGATACAGCTATTTGTCTTGGGCCTCCGCTGCTGCTACGGCAGCTCGGTTTGAGAGCAGCTCTACCAGTGAACGTCTCTCGGGAGGGATTCAGAGCCGCAGCCGTCTCTTTCCTTTTTCTTTTTTACCCATCTCAGTGCTGTTCTATACCTGCAGCCGGTGCCATCAGTCCATATTAAACAGTGTCATTATTCTTTCGTGAATGTTGATGTTTGATTACACTGTTTTCACCAACGCCTTTGGCACCCTTGGTATGATGGTGTACTTACCCACCACGTTGGTGCGGTAACTAAAGCGTTCCGATCTAAAAACAGAGACGGATATTATTCTAAAGAAAAAAAAAGCGCATTCGCTGTCTCACTTATGGCGTACACCTCAACCACACTGTGGGAAAGGGGGTGGAAGGAGAAGAAATAGAGAGAAAGATGTGCAAGGAATCCATCGCAGTGCCAAGACGCAGCCATTCTGATGCTGAACACACTGCAGATTGCGAGGTTGATGCCTGACCCCAACAACCGCATTTCGATGGGGCGGTACGCAAAAAAAATATTTAAAAAATATAAAATAAAACAAAAATAAAAGAAAGCTCGTGCGCCAAGCATTAGGCGCAGGTTAACACCTACCTGTTGTAAACCGTTGGTGATACCAAATTAATCCCAAGCACTCCAACCCATGCAGCCTCGTTTCAAAGCCCTCGTATTGCTTCGCGGTGTTAGACTCGCTCAATCATATTGCACTCGTTTGGATGTTATGCCTCTATGATAATCTTCACGCGTTTGAAATGGCACATGGGAACTTGCAAGAAAGCACACTGTGTGGTCGATTGATTGATTCACTGATTTTAGCGTCGCAAAGCAACACGAGTATGTGAGACGCCATAGTGAAAAGGACGCCGGTATGATGTCGGCCACCCGAGGTTCCTTAAAGCGCGTCTAGACCAGAGGAAACAAGCGTTTTTGACTTTGTCGACGTCAAAACGCTCTTACAGCGGCTGGGAATCGCGCCCGCGATCTCGCGCTCAGCTACAGAACGCCTCAGCCACCGAACCACCACGGCGGGCGGGTTACAGTGCGTGGTAAAATCGCGGAATAGACTGAGCTTGCATATAAGAAATTCTGCGCTAACCACTTCTTTTTCAATGCAGAACTTCCGCAAAAATGCTTAATTCATTGGCCGTCACTGTTCAATGCTCCACTTGTGCATTCTTTGTCTGTATTATCAGTGTTCGCAGGCACCGACGTGCTAGACTTCACGTCTAGGAGGACGCGCGCGGACTTCACGGCAGTGTCAGTAGATGGCGCCGCGTGTTCTTAGGAAAGCGTGAAAGAAGAGTCCCGCGTCAGTGCACGCCTCATACGTGATTGGTGGCAATACGTGGCGTCGCTCTGTTGATTCAATGCTAACGCATTACCGCGACGACAGTCATCGCGTGAGATGGATTCTGCCTCAGTCTCTTGGTACTAATATTGCTGGAGGAACATCTAGCCCTACAATCGTTTAATCAGAGCATGATTCATGGCTAGTACATGGACTCTTATACAGTTTACTCCTAGGAAATACACGCACATTCTTAGAAAGTAGATCGCAGCGGCATTTCTTGTGCTTCGGTGTCCACCCGTGTTTAGTTCTATTGTAGGCCCTAATGTTTCTGTCAAGGAATTAGATACTTCGCGTTCAGAATTCATGTCCTCGTCCAGTTCCCTTCTCCTAATTAAGTTTCGGCCCTTTACCAGCTTGTGTTTTCTTTCATTTCGAGGGTGCTTGGTAAGAAACGGCAGCACAATGCCTACTTTTAAGTTTATCGTCATTAGCATTCTCGGGATAATTCACGCCCTTTCTGATATGTTAGTTTCTGTGTTCTAACCGCATTCCCGGAAATTTTAGTCACTGCGTCGTCAATCCTCATGGGTTGAGTGTACTCAGAAAACCGTAATCGAATCTAACAGAGTATGTGAGACTGGGTAGATGGCGCTCTTCAATGAACCTCTTTCACGCAAACTTTGACGCAAGGTGCGGGGCGTAGTAAAACCCGCGTCATACAAACTCAGATAATCTAGTTTGAATATATTCGCCCTCTCTGGATACGCCGGCACCGCAGCGTGGATTATTTCTCCGAAGCCGTAAAGTGGTGATGTGTTCCCGCACCATGCCATATTCGCATTGTTTAAGCGCTCTTCAGAATTGCGGGAAACAATTGAGAGGCAAAAAATTAACCACATGTTCAATGTGTCACAATCCGAAAATTGTGCAATACCGGCGCAGTTAAGCGTGCGAAATTTTCCGAATGACAAGAACAAATAAATTCTAGGGTCTTTAGGTGCCAAACCAAGGTATGATTATGAAGGACGCCGTAGAGGTGGGGCTGCGGATGAATTTTTACCCCCTGGAGTTACTTTAACGTGTACCCAATACGCGGTACATGGGCGTTTTTGCATTTCATCCACATCGACATGCGGCCGCAGCAGCCGGGATCTGACCCAGCGACCGCGTGCGTAGCAACACATTGCCATAGTCGCTAAAGAACCACGACGGGTGATAGGAAGCGAACGAAGTTGTTGTCAATAATGTTGCGGTTGGGAAGATTGGAAAAAGCTCTGTAACATGGCTATTTCGCAAAAGCACCCTCTTGTATGTGAAAACACTAATCGCAGGCATCGATGGCAGAAACAGTGCGTGCTGGCACAGTTGATCACCTCGTGCCTATCTTCTTACTTGGCACATCTGAACTGGACCCGTAGTCAAAATAAAGTATTTCCGCTAGAGCAATTGTTCCAGCCGATGCCTGGCAGTCGTGATGTCGGATATATTACCAGCAGAGGCATGGGAGCCAGCAGTAACCACCACTTATATGAACGAAACACTTTGTGACTTCGGCCCGTGTTTGTATAAGTTTATGAATCTAAAAAACAAAAAAAAAAACATTGGAAAACTAAACGGACGCAGTGAGACATGCCTCTCGTACTGAATACACGTTACGTTTATTTTAGGTAGCAACATGACTGCGAATGCAAGCCTCTTTAGACCGTTATTTATTAGCACTGGTTATACAGGGTGTTTCAGCGAACACTTTCAAAAATTCCTAAAGTTTACCTGTGGCAGATAGCCCAATTCTAGTTGATGAGCCGATCTACTCGAAGCAGCGGACATTACTTGCGCAAAAAATTGAAATGCATATTCGACTAATAAATAAAAATGCACTAATTAAGTTTTTAACTTATTACCTGATGGCCCATATTGTAATCTACAAATTGTAGCCGTAGAGTTCGCAAGACGGATCCACTTGGAACGAATTCTCGGGATGACACCAGTTTCGTGATATTAATTCCCGAACTTTACGGAGAAATGCAATGGCGTTTCAGTTAATTTTGTGCTTCAATGCATAAAGCGACATTTTGTTAAGAAACTAACTGGAACGCCAATGAATTTCTTCGCAAAGTTCGGGAATTAATATCTCGAAAGCGGTGTCATCCCGGGAATTCGTTCCAAGTGGATCCGCCTTGCGAAGTCCACGGCTACAATTTGTAGATTACAATATGGGGCATCAGGTAACTAGTTAAAAACTTCATTAGTGAATTTTTATTAATTAGTCGATTATGGATTTCAATTGTTGGCGCAAGTAATGTCCCCCGCTTCGAGTAGACCAGCGCATTAACTAGAATTGGGCTATCTGCCACAGGCAACCTTAAAAAAATTTTGAAAGTGTTCGCTGAAACACCCTGTATATGTGCTGCAAAGTGCCTCAAGTAACTGTAAAGGGTGACTAATAATTCTTACACAAACAACTGCGACATTTTTTGTTGTTGTCTGAAGTCACGTATGTTTAGTAATTGAACGAAGAGCTTCTTAGTTCATGAATCCAGGCCGTAAATCACATAAGATTAAGCCTGCAGCAGTCAGTGTGGCTGTTTTCTAAGTAGTGCTATACCGCTCTACGGATCTTGTACGCGCGCGAAGGCAAATTACAGAGAGAATATTCAAGAAGAAAAGCGGGTACCGGAAAAAGTGCATCTAGCTACAATGGGCGATGTTAGACCCACGTCTCTTGTAGCTATCTGACACAGCAGAAATCAGTTGGAGAAAAAAGTGAACAAAGAATGTTTAAGTTTCTTCTAAGGACGCAACAGCATCTATATATACATCTGTCTTCAGCTCTGAGATAGCACATTTCTTGCTTGCATTGGGCGAGGCAACGCGAAATTGCATTCACAATTCGAAAACGCCGGAAACAAGAAAAGAAGCAAAGTTCTTACGTTTCTTTGACCTTGCACGTCATGTTTAGTCCAACGTAACGATCTTGTCAGCGGAAACAGCTTGAAAACTGTGTGCGAGCACTTCCGAAACCTGTCAACTTCATGTAATTGATGGCGGGCGTGGTGTACAGTGTACACTGAGCCTTGAGTGAATACTTTTCTGCACTACACGCCAATGTAAGGTTAGCCTCGCATTTACATCTCGTTACTGGGCGTTTTCACTCGAAGCATGCGACAGCCTTAGTATAACTTTTTTTTATAATTATTACTTCGTGAAGCTAACAACTCGAGAGATCCTGGTGTCTGCTGCCACCTCGCCCCGGATGCAAGCCAAAAAAGGTCGCGACGCCAACGCGCCTCGAAAAACTTGCCACATTGTTCCACTACCATACGTCAGCGCAAACCAAAGCGCGTGCAGCTTAATTTTTCAGTTTCCTTTCACGCACAAAGTTTTGAGTGGGAGAATCTGAATAAACAACAATCTTGTTGCGCTCTCTGTGACAGCTTCCTTCCTTTTTTTTCTTTCTTTTTTTTTACGAACTGATATAGACACTGTGCCCGAGACGATGGGGTCTGTAGTAGAGCAATAACAAGCTGCACCGAAAGTGTACTACGAAAAGTGAGATATGGATGTCTAAAGAAGTCGGTAGACTATCTCCAAAGGCTGCACTTGTCCGGACGTCTCTCTCGCCGTCGACCTCTACGGTGTAGCCCGCCCCACAGTGTGTCTCTTTTGAAGATGCGCACACAAAAAAGTTCACTCCAGGAACACGCCGAGTGTACACATAGCACACCGCCCTCCGGCCTCGTCCTCCGCTGCAGCTTCCGGTTCTTCCCGGACTTCCGTTCCCTTCTCTATGCACGGCTGCTGTCCCACAATTCCTTTCTTACACCGATAGCGACGGGTGGCCGTCACATTCTTTGCCATTCTTCCGCAACGCCCTCTACCGTCCCGCGGTCTCTGTTTCGCCCGTTTTTGTTTTTTCTGCTTCCCTCGAAGCCTCTTCGCCGTCCAGCCCCCTCCCTGGTCCTTCATATGACGTCTTGCTATGCATGTCTGAGACCACGGCGCACTGCTTTGCACTTAGGCACGGGGCTGGTAGCAGCAAAGAAGCCGTAGTCGAGTTCCTCGAACTTCGTCTTCCTCGGCTTGGCGCGCACTTTCTTTACCGTGCTTGCTCTCTTTGTCGCTTGCTCTTGGGCCTCTCATCGTATGCGCTGGATGCGGATGGTGGCGGCAGCGTCGGTGCTGGAGGGCCTGAACTTCGTCTCGTCGCCCCCGTGCTTGCGTAAACACGAGTGCGAGCACACGCGCGGGCCGAGCACTTTTGCTCCTCGTCTTTCCACTGACACTCTCGCTTTCGACGTGTGCGCCGGGGACTGCTCTTCTTTCGGTATCACGAGAGGCCAGCTTCTTTTTTTTTCGTGTAGTTCCTGGCTCGCGCCGTCCACACACGAAAGCGCTTTGCCCGACTGTGTACATATGCAAGCAGGTCCCACTTAGGACGCATGTATACGCACGCAGCCCTGTTTGTCCTGCTTGCGTCCAGTGGCGTCGCGCGTTTCGCTCTTGTTCTTCGAGCTTCCCGCTTACAAAGGCGAACGCGAAGATGTCTCAAGACGTTGCGAACGTCGGACCTGTCAATCATCGAGCATTAGGCCCTCGTCTCTCTATCAAGGAATCGAGTTTCCGTCTAATAGCGGACTTGAACTTCTGTCGAAGAAAATCATGATGGTCAGGATATTTTGGTGCCTATATTTAAGCTGCATCGCCTACGCTTTTCTCAGAACCAAAAAAAAATTATTAACCCAGTTCACCCACACAAATTTACTTAAGTTTGCGCAAAGCTAATGGGTGTGCCGCTTATCTTTTTTTTCCTTTGTCACTGCCGTACGACCAGCGCGGTTCATCTTCTTTCAGAGCCCAAAAAACGCAGCGAACAATCTGTGTTGTTCAACAGCACTTCGAGGTTAGGTAAAATGTTAACTCGCTTTGAAATGCAAGAAGTGTGCTTAGACACTTCACCGTCAACATTAAAGCGCACTGTTAAAGCAACCTCCATAAAGGAAAAAGCAGGGAAAGAGGCCATTAGCACATTTAAAGCTAACAGCTGACCTGATTGTTCTTGTTATGCATCGTGAGACATAAATTTAACATACATCACAAGAAATTACCCTAATCAGTATGTTGATAACTACGGCGTCAGGTGGCATACGAAAATATGCAAAACTTAAACCCTGTTGCCATCCCCTGCTGATGAATTTTTCCTTTCACCTCATGTGGACCTCATTTAGGCTGTATGAGAATCAGCCAAGACCTCAGTACCAGTACAGGTGCTACAGCAATTTATGTCATCAGCTTCACTGTTATCCTTCGACGCTGAAACATGTATTTGCAAAAGTTAACGTGATAGACGTGCACATTTAATGAGCCTTAAGACTGGCCTCAAAACATATGTTGGCGTATAGGCTGTCATTCGTCTGCCTACTTGTTTTCTTGTGTCTCTTTGTAATAGTTTGGCTTGGTTAGCTCTTGTTAAATATATATGCATGCGCACCTGCATGGGTAGATCTCCCCCTGAAAGCTGCTTTCTTCTTTTCTAAGGGTATCCCAGCTGCGCATCACTACTGACCTCTTATTAAAACATTTACTACTATGATAGCTAAATTTCTTTGGACTACTTTCACCCCGGGCCACACTGCTCACCACAAGCTAACTATAGTACGCGCAACCACGCCCGGCGGCTCAGAAAGCATGTATGACCACTGAAAAAGAGAGCGATATCGGAAACTCAGCTATAAAAGACGCCAGAAGTGCGACTAACCGTCTCATCTTATTAACAGTTTCGCGGGGCGCCCTAGCTGATTCGCCTCCCCTCTTCTTTGTCGTACCAGGCACGACAAGATTCGAAGCCCGTGGTACTTCTGGGGGGGGGGGGGGGGGAGGGGAGGGGTACCATCACCGGGCGCTGCTTTCCCATCGAGAACCAGCGCCTCTTGACTGAACAGTGCCGAGTGAATTGTGTGTGTGTGCCATCGCCGGCCCTTCTCCCTCAGCAATCGTTAGCAGAAGCAGCAGCAGCAGCAGCGGCACCAGCACTTGTCGAGGTCCACTCGACGTGTTTGCTTCGCTCTCAACGCGGCCTGTCCTCTCGGTCACTTCGACATTCGCAGCCGTGTCCTCCGCGGACAGGCGCGCTGTTTATTTCTTCGGAGAGTCCTTTTTTTCTCTCCCTCGGGCCAAGACGAAGCAGCCTCTCGAACACGTTGGCTGCCTGTCATCGTCATATTCTTGCTCTTGTGTCTGTGTGGGCCTCGAGCCACGCCGTGGTGGCGTCTTTATTTCTAGCCAATGTGGTATAGTGTCCTCGACAAGTATCCAAACACGGTCTGTTCGTGAAGCGGGACTGACTTCCGCCTTCTTTGCAGCACTCCTTTTTTCTTGTCGCACTTCTCACCTTATAGCTACACAGTTTCCATCGCTTTTCCCCGTGGGCAGGGACGAAATCCAGAGGAAGGATTGGTTGGTGCTAACGCATTTCTGCCGTTTCGACTGATTCGCTGTAATTATTTTGATTTCTTCCATCGTGGCGTGGCGTTGTATTTTGGTGTTCTTTCGCATTGATAAATCAAAGTGATGCACTTCAATTAATTGATTAGTAAAACCGTGGATAGCAAGCTCGTTGTCCAGGCTACACGAGCACTTGGAAAGGAAGTCCTTGGCTAATTTTTAACCGTACGACAACCGTCCGCTAAAAGCTGGCAACTATTCCCACCCTCGGGCAGTTTCAATTTCTCTGGGTGCCTAAAATATTGACAGCGTTGTTACGGAAGTGCATTCATTGCTACGCTTGAAAGTTACTGAAGGGTGGTCGATACATTCACACTAAATGAATTCATTCAATTATCTATTTCATTAATGATACTAATCATAGTTTTCTATTATTTCAGGAACTTTTTCACCAATATTGGATTATCGAATAATTGACAGTGCCCAATGAACTTACACTGAATTTCGAGATTAGTACTTCTTCCCTTATCACCGTAATCATAATCATCGTCGTCATATTAATGTGCGATGCAGACGATTGTCTCTCCCAGTGGTATCAGGTCACCTATCTTGCGTACAGTTCTATTCCTGACTATATCCCAATCTCATCACGTCAACTGGTCATCTGCTGTCTTCTAATGCTTTTCGCTTTCCTTGGTTACCCCGTTCTTTTACTATAATATACCAGTGGGTATCCGCGTTACGTATCAGGGGCCTCATTCACAAAGCTTTTCTTTCATAAGTGCTTTTTGTCATTCGCCGGCGGCCTTCACTAATAATATGTCCTGTATCGCGATTTGGCTGGAACTTTATCTTGCGGAAATTGATAGCGTAAGAGCTATTTTTTTGTGAAGACGGGCCCACATGAACTGCCCAACGTCGCAAAGCGCTTAACGTCCGCTCCAATATCAAACAGTGCTGTCTTGCATTTCTTTTTACTTCTTCACGCACCAGTCTTTGCGGGCCGTTTCGGGAATTCACGAACACGAGCTCGCCCAACTTTCGATACCACTTGCAATATCAGCCAAAAGCGCTTCCCTTCTAATCTGCAATGTTGGGAAGCACGGCTTCGGAGTGCAGCTCTAATGTGGGTGCCATCCCTCCCAGTGTGACGAACCCTCGACAGCGTGTTTCTCCGATAGCGGGATGAAGACTGATTCAGTTGGTGAAATAGTCCGTAGGCTCAGCGTCTGTTGAAAAAAAAAAATATTGCTTCCTGTAAAAGGAGACAAGGCGTACTTCTTTACAATCTACGCGACAGCTTCGGTATGTCATTAGCCTTACATGTGCTATTTCAACCGAAATTAGTTGCCGATACCATCAGACGTTACACGTGACTGGAGTAAAACTTGTTTATGGTTGTTGCGATGCCAACAGGTAATTGGAATAACAATCCGGTAGTCAAATAATATTATATGACTCGACAAGGTCGGATGAATGAAGCGCGACTGCACGCGTGTGAAGATTTATCATATATATATATATATATATATATATATATATATATATATATATATATATATATATTTGGGAGTGGTGGCGTCGGCTAACACTCCCAAGATTAGTTTGTAGTTGTAAAACATAAATAGCCCAGAAAGTGGAGGAGAAATCGGTGCCGCGGTAGCTCAATTGGTAAGAGCGTCGCACGTGTAATGCGAAGACGTGGGATCGTTCCCCACCTGCGGCACGTTTTTTTTTTTCATACACTTTCATTTCCATTAATTTAGCATTTGTGTCATTCAATTAATAAGTACAAGTAATTTCCCCTATGCTTTCTTTGGTGTCTGTGTTTGTTGGCTTCTTATGATAGGACTAATATATATATATATATATATATAGAGAGAGAGAGAGAGAGAGAGTGTCGCAGCTATCACGCCGCACGATTAAAAAATTACTCCATCTCCCGCTAAAGGGAACCATGTGTGCATGCGAAGCAGCGGGGAGATGGTTAGCTTGAGCGGGAGATGGTTTCGCGGCAGCGGCCCGAGCGCTCATCGCGGCGCTGCACAGGAGAGAGAATGAGGCGCGCGCGCTCTGTCATTTTCATAGCGCGGAACTACCGTGGCGCCCCCAGCGGAGTATGCAGCTGTCGCACTACCTGTCGTGCGCGCCGCTCCGGATTCCTAGAGGAGAGAAAGGGGGGAGCGTAGGAGAGGAGAGAGAGGGGAAGGGGACGCGCATGCGCTGTGGGGGTGTGGCACACGGGCGCCGCTCCGTACAGTAGAGGATTCCTAGAGGAGAAAAAAGGGGGAGCGTAGGAGAGAGAGGGCGAGGGGACGCGCATCCGCTGTGGGGGTGTGGGACGTCGCGGGACGAAGGAGGGATGGACTGAGCCCCCGCCATAAGCTGCTTCGCATCTAAATAAAGAGGAACGGCGTTACGCGAAGCAAACCTATATAGTGCGTATTGTTTCCAGTACGGTGGAGTAGCCACCAGTAATTTTTTTCTTTACTGAGATTTAATTAGGTAATTGTAATTAATTATCTAACTCAAGAAATACTGTCCTAATGATCAAAGTGTCAATGAGAAAATTGTAGAGCAACATGAAAAATTCTCGATACAGCTTTCTGTTGCTTAATACGTACTACATAAATGTGTTTTTCCGAGTGCGCAAGAAGCCCGCGAATGCACAAAGAATTGCCACGCGGCTGGCCGCTCGAGGCACTTTAGGTGTGTTACCGGGCTGCTTTCCCGCTCGGTAAAACACTTTTATATAGCACGTATTGAGCAACAGAAAGCTGCATCGGGGGTTTTTCATGTTGCTCTACAATTTTCTCATTGACACTTTGATAATTAGGGCCACAATTCTCGAGTTAGATAATAATTACAATTACCCAAATAAATCTCAGTAACGAAAAAATTACTGGCGGCTACTCCACTGTACTGCAAACAATACGCACTAGGTTTGCTTCGCGTAACGCCGTTCCTCTTTTTTTTTAAATCGTGCTGTGTGACAGCTGGGACACCCTATATATATATATTACAAACAGGTAAAGCCAACAAACAGTGGCACCAAGAGAAGCATCGGGTGAAAAACGTTTATATTTGAATGTAGAAATAATAAACAAAGGGTATGAAACTGCAAGAAAAAGACAAGGGCTGGCTGCAGGTGGGATACGAACCCACGTTTCCGCATTGCACGTGCGATGCTTCAACCAACTTAGTTACAGCAGCGCAGTTTTCCCCCGCGCTTTCTTGGGGTTATACGCTGCTCGATCTAGGCCTGGGAGCGTTAGCTAGCGCTACAACTGCCGCCATTGGCAGCGGATGTGGAACACCTCTTTTGCCGTAAAGTGTCACGTGTTACGTGAACTTGGGGGAAGGCGACTGGCCAATAAACACTCGTATGCTTGCAAATCGGGTCCCTCTGTTCTTCTCCTTGATTACTTAGCAAGAGTCGTCAAATTCGGCAGCTTTGATGCCTTCATGTAACATACAAGGGTTTATTGGCCTGTCGTCTTCTCCAAAGTTCACGTATCACGTAACGCCTTGCGGTATAAAAGATGTTCCACATCCACCCCAATGAGCGTGAGCTGTAGCTCAGGCTAACACTCCGAGGCCTAGATCTAGTACACATATTACCTCATGAATGTGGATGGGAAGCGGCGCCGCGGTAGCTCGAATGATGAGGTAATGTTAACGATAAGGTAACGTTAATGACAAAATAAATGATACTTATATATATACCGGATGTTGTAGCGAACACTTTCAAACATTTTTAAAGGTTGTCTGTGGCAGATAGCACAATTCTAATTCATTAGCTCGTCTACTCCAAGAGGCGGACATTCCTTGCACAATCAATTGAAATGCATAGTCGACTAATTTATAAAAACTCACTAAGTAAGTTTTCAACTAATTACCTTACGTCCCATATTGCAATTTACAAATTCTAGCCTTGGAATTTGGAAGGCGAATACACTTGGAACGAATTCTCAGGATGCCACCAGTTTCGAGATATTATATCCCGAACTATGCGGAGAAATGCATTTGCGTTCCAGTTACTTTCTTAAGCAAACGTTGTTTTATGCATTGAAGCACAAAAGTAAGGCATGAAGCACATCTAAGACATGAAAGCAAGCACATATAAGGCATAAAAAGAAACAACTGGCCATGCAAAATCTAAAGTATCTCGCACGTACATGCTCATAATCATAATCGCACATTTTACTTCAAATATACACCAACACGCATATTGCTCGTTTTCTTCCAGAATTTTCCTGATACTGATTTATTTTACTTCTTGTTCGTGTTGTACTCGTCGTATCTAGCACATGGACCGATAGTCTTATTTTGACACTTCTACGTATTTTTTTCCCTTTACTTACCCTAAAAGCCCGCCGGGACAGAGGGCGGGGAGGGACATTTTGGTGCAATGAAGACTCAAAATTTCATTAGAACAAAAAAGGCTTACAAGTTTGCTAATATTTCGTACAAAACAAGACATTACAACATAAGACAAAGCACATAAACATATTTCTTCATTTACAATGGCAGAAAATGTAATAAAAAACACTTGCATTGAAAAATGAAGCTAAAAGCAAATACAGAAGTACGAGAAAGTTATTTGAATAGAGCATTAAAAAATACAAAAAAAACAAACGGTGATATAACAGGCCATTGCATAGGGGTGAGCACAACAAGGAACATTCTTTCATGTTGGTGGTGTACTGTTCAGTGAAATCAATTGGTTCAGTGCTTCTGAAAATTAATCTGCATTGACTATATGTGCAGGCACCTCAAATGGTTCCTCTCCTGCATTGCCAAGTGGAGGAAAGAAAAACATGGAAGACGCTTAAGCTTCTCCTTTAAGAGTAGAACGCGATAGCATTATCGGGATCCGTTCACATCGTATCGTTCGCATACGGCATGTAGGCTTCATTCACTGCAACACTGAACGTGGGAAAGCCAGCTTACAAAGACCAAGCTTACACCGATCCACTTAAAGTCGGCTTCACTTTTAAACTGAAATGCATTGCTGGAAAGACGTTTTTTCAGGGGCAATATAAGTGGTCTTATATTAAAATGTTAAGGCCCTAGCACCTTTTTTTTTCACCATTTAATTAATTTTTTGCTATTGCCCCGACGCGCGCAAGCCTGGTAGAAATGTTTGAGTTTCCTCGTAGCAGAATTAGGTTCTCTCGTACATTCAAATTACAATCCGACGCAGAGTGGTAAACAATCCGACGGCGAATCCAACACCAAATGGTAAAGTCGTATTTCCCATTTTTTCTGACGGATTTCACTGTGAGAAATTAATTTTTGTTCACCAAAACCTTGCACCACGTGGAGGGCCTGCGCGGTCGATGTGGTTGGATGTTTTTCTCCGCCACCCGCTGGTTGCCGACACCCGATTTTCTGCGACACGGGGCCCTAAACGCTATCGCGTTAAAAATCAAGTAGGTCAGTGCGGGTGAAAGTTGGTAAAATTTTTACGAGTGGTTGAAGTGGCGGAAAAGCTGCAGCTGCTCCCTCCATTATGGTTGCAGTGTAAGGGGTTGGGTTGGGTTGCATCTCGTGTAAATGATGTTAGTCGAGAGTATTTCCGTCTTGGTTCTAGTGATGTAAGGTCAAAGCTATTTTCAGTTTTAGATACACATGAAGAAAAATAATAATGCGATACCATGAACCTTGGGGCTTTGTTTTGCAGTGATTCTAACCTCTTGGTATGCGGGATGAGGGTTCCAAATCATCATCATCATCATCATCAGCCTATATTTATGTCCACTGCAGGACGAAGGCCTCTCCCTGCGTTCTCCAATTACCCCTGTCTTGCGCTAGCGTATTCCAACTTGCGCCTGCGAATTTCCTAACCTCATCATCCCACCTGACTTTCTGCCGTCCTCGACTGCGCTTCCCTTCTCTTGGTATCCATTCTGTAACCCTAATGGTCCACCGGTTATCCATCCTACGTATTACATGGCCTGCCCAGCTCCATTTCTTCCGCTTAATGTCAACTAGAATATCGTCTACCCCCGTTTGTTCTCTGTTCCACACCGCTCTCTTCCTGTCTCTTAACGTTACTCCTAAGATTTTCCGTTCCATTGCTCTTTGTGCGGTCCTTAACTTGTTCTCGAGCTTCTTTGTTAACCTCCAAGTTTCTGCCCCGTATGTTAGCACTGGTAGAATGCAATGATTGTACACTTTTCTTTTTAACAACAGCGGTAAGCTCCCAGTCAATATTTGGCAATGCCTGCCGTATGCACTCCAACCCAATTTTATTCTTCTGTAAATTTCTTTCTCATGATCAGGGTCCCCTGTGAGTAATTGACCTAGATAAACATATTCCTTTGCAGATTCTAGAGGCTGACGGGCGATCCTGAATTCTTGTTCCCTTGCCAGGCTATTGAACATTATCTTTGTCTTCTGCATATTCATCTTCAACCCAATTCTTGCACTTTCTCGATGAAGGTCCTCAATCATTTGTTGTAATTCCTCTCCATTGTTGCTCAATAGGACAATGTCATCTGCAAACCGAAGGTTGCTGAGATATTCGCCATCGATCCTCACTCCTAATCCTTCCCAGTCTAAGAGCTTGAATACTTCTTCTAAGCATGCAGTGAATAGCATTGGAGAGATTGTGTCTCCTTGCCTGACCCCTTTCTTGATAGGTATCTTCAAGTTCAGAATATTCAAGTTAAGATCGCACTATTCAGTTGTAGTCAAAGCAGCTTTGTGTCCTCGTTAGCTTGGCGAAGTGTGTGTCTGAGGAAACGAATAGTATTATTTGCTTTCCCCAAGAGACAGCCAATATGTGTGATCCTCGACAGATTAGTAGTTAGCACGGGAAACATGTCACGCTTTCACCAGTTCACCTATCCACCTGCATGCCCCATAAAGGAAGGCGAACACGGCAGCAGTAGATAGGTGAACCCTGGCCAATGGCGAACACAGCGTCACGTTGACGTGATCGCTTGAGTGCGTGGACCTCGCACTAAGATTTCATTTGCTAAGAGCATTCGGTTTAGCAGCCTATGTGGAATCAGTGGAAGCACAAGTGCGATACTCTCCTTTGCTATGCATCGTTATATGGCTATACTATTTTGGGGGACAGCTTCTGACTATCTGTTAATGCACCAAGTAGTCCGTCCGTGTTCTGACGACGATTTCTCAGGCACTGAATCAGCATAGGCATGCATGCCACTGCAATGGTTTTGCACTAGCCAAAACACTGAAGAACAAAGAGAAAAAAAAGTTAAATTAAAATTCAACACCGAGTGGTGTATGCTATAATTACACGTTACGTTTCCCAGCTGAAATAAACGCTAATGAAGCGCGTCTGTTTTCACGAGCGCTGTCACAGGTGCGCAGATTGTCTCCGTAGCTTTCCCTTAAAATCGCTGCATAAAGTTGTCTACGAGCACATAGATCCTGGCGCTTCAAGCGCTGGAACGTTATAACGCGGCTACAGTCACAGTCTCAACGTCAGGCACGCTAGACTTCAAAATTCTGGAGGAGAACTGCGCAAAGGCTCGCAGACGAGCTATGCGAATATCGAGCCGGTGGTGAGCGATTTGTTACGAAGCTGTTGCGTGTCTCGCGTCCACGTTGGGTAGGTTGGGGTCGCCAAAGGGGTGCATCCTAATTTCGCGCTCCAGCGGGAACGTTCACGGTACGCTGCTCAGGGTGAGAGAGAGGATGTGTAGCAGTGGCTCTTTCAGCCGTCGGGTGCGAGTTGAAGACAGCCGCAGTGGGAACATCCAGTAGCGCCGAGGGCGTTCGCTCAACGCGCGTGTGCAGGCGAGCGGGATTTGCATGGCCAGCCGAGCGAGCGGTGGGTGGTACACCGTGCTGCTTCTGAAAAGTTCTTTACCGTAATGACCCTTACTGCGGCCGCACGTAGCAAGTGGACGCTGTGCATTACACAAACACATCTACAGCATTCCAGTCGGTACAACAGCGCTATACAACTCGATGGTGCAGGTTGATAAAAATGTGTAGCGTTATTGTATGGCATAATAACACTTCAGTCTGCATATGGTGACGTTGGAAAAGGTGCAAGTTTTCACAATCTTTAACTGAGCGCCGTGTTACACTCTAAATAGCGCGAAGAGGCCTGGGAACTTGGCTGTACGGATAATTTTGGTTGGATTTAAAAGTAAATCGATGGTATTATAATTTGCACTGTAAATATACACTAAATTTCACTGCGAACTGTCAAGGTATACATGCTATACAAAGATAGCTGAAGCCACACTTTTACATTGTTGGCTCATGCAGTAAATATTACTTTGAATAATGTAATTAATAAATATAAGTTTACTAAGGTTTTATGTCAGCATTCTTTGGGGTAAACAACCATTATGTAGGCCATGTAGTTACCTTATATACGGCGAGTTGCGAGTGACATAAAACTTCATGTTGATGCAGGTTATCCTATCTAGAGAGAAAAGCGCTATATAGGAGTTTGTAGAGCCCATATGAACTTTTCCCCAGTTACAGCTTCATAAAATCTTGCAGGTATACTGTTGGTGGCGAAAGATATATCCCGTCCATCAATTCTGCTTTCAGTTACTTTGGAATGACGCCCATTTGTGATCGACCTTGCATGAGATCTGGTTCGGCACTGCAACGCTTCTTCACTCACTGACATAGCGAGCTCTTTCGGCTCTTTGCATAGCGGCTAGAGTAAATCATCGCGTGATGAATACACGAAGTAGTCCTGAGAACACACAGCTAAAATGGCTACCTGAGTTAAAGTGACGTAGCCAGAAAGAGAGAGAGGGCAATTTAGATGCGAAGGGCAGGGAGGTTAACCAGTCAACCTGCCGGGCACACTCTTGTCTATGGAATTAACATAACTATAGCTCGTTCCAGCTATACATGCTTGCGATTTCGGGCACACGATGACGCTCGCGTACGATCCACACACCTTCAGGTTTCTACTAGATACCTCCTAAGTGGGTGAAGTCCGCCAATTATGCTACATGAGGAAATGTGTCCATGGTGGTGGGATCGAACCTCTGTCTTTTAGCATAGCAGCCCAATATTCTAACCATTAGGCCTGGATCATACACATGCTTCTATCGGGCAAACCAGCTCTTCAGCGCGTGCGTCACGTTGTGGTTTCTCACATTCTTGCGTCGTGACAGCTAGCGCTTTGAGACGCTGTGTTAGAATGCACTGTCTTCAGTATTGGCCCACACTTCCTGTTGGATACTGGATACGTGGATAAGTGGGTGAAGTCCGTCCTCTTTGCTATCGTATTGAAAGAAAAATACATGCCTACGCACGCACACATGTGAAGAAGGAAGACTGGAGTGTCCGAGTCGTTCAACTTGATTAAAAAAACATTAAATTCTTGGGATTTACGTGTCAAAACCATGCATCGGCCACACGGCTGCGTCGATTGACGACGTTCATATATCAGTTGTACTCTTATAGTATATGACGAACCATTGCTGTATACGAGGGTTTCGGCTTGCTTTGTTTACTTTGATTTGCCTGTCTGCCCTGCCTGCCAAGATTGCTTGCTGTTTGTTTGTCTTTATGTTTGGGGTGTGTCCAAAGTGTATTTAGCCCTAAGCAATACTTGGGCTTGTTTCACGGGGTTTCCTTTTCAAAGCGTCGGTGGCTGCACCTTCCACCACGATGTCGGTAGCCTTCATACACGCCTATTTACGAAACTAACGTGGAGAACTGAGGCTATAGAAGTCAGGCAAGGTATTTCGGCTTCATAGCAACTATTCAGTGTAGCTGACATAACTATTTTTGGGGTATTCAAAATGCGCAAGAACCTCGGAAAAACGCCAGATCTAGGCAAGTCTTGATGTGACAAAACATGAGGATACTATGCGCTATGGGAATCGTTGAGCAAGGAAAGCTTCGCTTTAAGACATGCACCAACTTGTAGTTTAATTAGAATTACGTTAGCATTGCAATTACCACCACGTCATTCATAAGCGGCGCAGACCGTATAAACAGCTCTAAAATTTTCAGTGCACCTTTTTTTGGTGGTGGTGGTGCGGGGATAATGCACTTCTGTATATGTTGCGAGCGGCACATGGAAGCTTCCCAATACAATCACTGCAAGCTGCACACACGCCATGTTGATCTTGTGAAATGCCTGACACACCTTCATTAAAGGTGCCTCCATATGCGACCTGCAGTTTACCTTATTGTCGTCTTATTAACCTTTACAGCTGGCTCAGGCGATGTTATGGGAATGTGCCTGTGTTTGCTGTCAATCTACTAACCTTCCGCTTTCTGCTTTAATACCACCACTAAAGTTGATGATTCATCGATAATTACATGGTGTCGGGCGTCTCAACAGATTCGAGACATGACACACATTTTTCCACCCGTCGTGCCACTTTCTGGCAACGCAGTAGGAAACATCATGCCTTGCAAACATGTGCCACGACAAAATTATTGGAATGTTACGCAATCAAACTGCGCGCTCCGATATGCCTAAGGCGGCAAACATTATGTAGGACGGTGCGCTGCTTAGATGTTCCTTTTAAGGAAATAGGCCTTATTGGAAAAGTGACCCCGCCTCCTTCGCAACGACGTCGCGAGAGTGACGAGCAACGAAGGCGCGGCAACGCCCGAACGTCGCGTGGTAGGGACTTAGCAGCGAGACATCCCGTCACCGCCACACCCTCCGAGTAATCGGCCATATTGTCCTCCACCGACGCCCTGCGTTACGGTCGCAGAGCCACTCCGCTAATGTATGCGCAATTCAGTCACAGGGAGGACGCATCACTGCAGCGCCGTTCCGACCAAAGCCGGACAGACGAGGTCGTTCTCCCCCGCCGTATTCGTTAGGAACTCATATAAGACCTGTCTCTCGGGCACGACGAGAAATTTCGCACGCCCAATCATCACTTTTCGCGGAAGCGGCAGAATGACAGCCGAGGTTGTGAAAGCATTTTCGTCGATATTGAAGGCAACGGTGCAAGAGAAGCGATTATGAGAAACCACGACGTTAGAGGCACCGCTGTCACACACAGCGGAGCCCACTAAATGGGTCGACGTTCTCTCGTCAAAACCCGACCGTGCGTGCCGCCATCCGTCTCGTCGTACGCGAAGTCATCTGCGTGATGTGTGATCGGCTAGACAGCAGGTGTCTGTGTTTCCATAGTTCTTTTCAGACTCTGGTGGAAGGAAATGGTTTTCACCTGCGAAGTTAGAACTAAGGCGAAAATTGAAACACCAAGAAGGGCTGAGGAGGGAGTGCACGTCTGAGAAGCCGACGTGTTAGACATTTATAAAATGCTGCCATAACTTATACCCCAGTCAGATTGGCCAATTTAGTGACACTTCGAGCGAGTGCACTTGGCATTTAGTGTCACTCGCAGCCTGTCAGGCGGGAAGGTCTAGTGATACTTGCTGTGGAGTGCACTTGCTAGCGTGTGCGTTCGGAGAGCTCACTTGGCTGTGAGGAAGTGTGTATGCTTGGGTGCGATGATGTCTTGTCTTTGCTCATGACGATTGCACCCAGCTCGCATCACGTGGGTTGCACGTCATCATGGGGCAGGAGCGTCCATCGTCCGCGCCGCGGGAACAGTGCTGTCTGCTAGAGCAAGGGTGGTCTTGCTTCGTACCAACGCTCGGCAATGTCATTAGGCCTCTAGAATAACCACCCTTTCGCTTAAACCATTCCCGCCCCCCTCCGACATTTCACCTGGATGCAGAAGTCTTCACTCCTTGAATTTCTGCTCCAAGTATTTCACAGAGCCCACCAGTGCGTCCCCATGTGTGTATCATTATAAAGTTTCGTCTCCTGTTAACCCCTGCATGGCAGGCGCTGCCCCTGGCCATACGGCTTGCCCTGTCTCCTTGTGCATTTCATTAGGCTTTCTGTTCATTGTAGTTTCAATTGTCTTCTGCATGCTATCTTCGCGAGTGTCTCCTTTTTTCCATAGACGCCGACAGCCGTGCGTGGAAGCTGCAAGGCTGCAACGTGGAAGCCAGTAATTTGTGAAAGTTTCTTTTTTCTGTACGCGTCTTTTTTAATGTTTTGTATGGTTGCTTTCTCTTCTAGTTCTTGTACCCCGTCGTTTTGGAAATAAAGCTGAACTTGTGAATGAGTGCTTGTCTTGTGGCCTGTCTCCCCGCACGTGTTCAGCGCTCCGTCTTCTCGACACGACCAGTATTTTCAGTGTGCGTCGCAGTCGTACTTGCAGACACGCACGTTTTTACTTGTGCAATGGCTTGTGCTGAAGCGGGATCGTCGGGCGTGTGTACAGTGAAAACGTCCTGGCCTGTTAAGGAAACGAGGACACTGATTGCTCTTTGGGAAGAGCACCAACAGGATTTGCGCCGCGCTAAGCGCAATTATAAAATCTACGCGGCGATCGTGCAGAAGCACCACGCGCGGGAATACCACATTTCCACAAAGGAGGTGCAGAATAAGATTGAAAACTTGGAGAACAAGTACAGGTCCGTTCCTTTTTTTAACTATGCTTGTAACTCAGCCCGCCCACGTGTACTTCAGAATTTCTTTTACCCCCCTGCCATATGGCACAGTAACGTGTCCTTGCAAATGTACAAGAACAACCATAATATATTCACTGTGAGATGCATCAATTAAAAAATATGTATTTATGAATTATCAGTCAGTATGACAATATTTAGTGCTTTAGCGCTAGCCCAGTTTACGTTTATTTGCAGGCTGCTGTACCGAACAAAGATGACAGGCTGTGCAGGAATCCAATGGAAATTCTATGGGGACCTACACAGGTCTTTAGCATCCTTGCCACTAAATGAAGTGTCGCTGACACAAGAAAGCAGCAGAGAAATGCCACCTGCACGACACGTGAGTATTCACACAGTATGAATTTTCTGAAAAACATGGTGCAGCACTCTACGGTGCCTGCACTACTGCGTAACTGTTTATGAAAGCCCTCCTCCCAGCATATGCTATTTTCACACTAGTGCAGCAGGGTATTCAAATCTAGTATTTGAATATGCACAGTGATTTCAATAAATTACCTGTCTCGTAGAGCATTTTAATGTCGGAATATGTGCTGTAATTTTGCAAAACATTGCCACTTAGCCAAGGAGAAGGAGTGGCAAGAAAGACACCTTCTCCCATCGAAACGCAAAATTCATGTTGTTGTATTCCCATGGCAAAAACATGCACAGAAACCTACATGAGGGGTGCCCTAAATGCTGCCAATCGAAATGTGTGCATTTATCACTTAGAACCTATACTGCGACTTTCTTACATGCCATGTTTTACTACAGGATTCATTACTACATAACCTCAGAAACAACATGGTGCCCTTCTTCATCAGACTTGATATTTTGCTATAACTGCATTTAGACTCCATTAGCCAGCAAAAGGAACACATACAAAATAAACAAGGAAAAAACAGGACAATTGCTGAACAACAATTGCTGAACAGGAACCCGAAAGGTTTCCCCAAGCACATGTGCCAGCACAATGCAATACTATAACAACCCCGAGTTACAGCACATTATCGCTCAAACTTACTGTCACATTAAACGTTGTAGATAGAAACACTTTTTTTAGTTCATTTCAGCTCATTTTGCCACAGCAAGGAATTGTGCTGCAATTATTGGTGAAACAACTGGTTGAAACAATTTACAATCATTAGCCTTAACTGAAAAGGAGTTCTTTCTGGAATTGTTCATTCTGGGGTTTTACGTGGCAAAACCAGTTCTGATTATGAGGCATGCCGTAGTGGAGGGCTCCGGATTAATTTTGACCACCTGGGGTTCTTTAACGTGCACTACAACGCAAGCACACGGGCGTTTTTGCATTTCGACTCCATCGAAATGGAGTGTTCGTATCTATAACCTGTGATGGTTAGTTTGAGCGATAATGTGTGTACACTCGTGGTTATAGTGCTGCCTTGTGCTATCAGACGAGCTCAGTTAGAGCTTGTGGGTTCATGTCCACAATAAAGTCCACTTGTTAGCCTAGCAATTGCCTTGTGTACTCCTTACTTCTTGTGTACGCTTTTCTTTGGCTGGCTTTCATCTCGGTCGAACATATACCAATTCGCCCATCACTTAGCCTTGCCAATATCCTTCAGATTTTTCAGGCCTTTATTGATGGAGATGCAGACTTTGAGACACAACAGTCCCCCGGAAATGACATCCCCGATTAAAATTTCCCCTCCCCTGCTCTGTCGAAAGAGCTGCAGCCAGTGGCACCAGTGCCTGTGGGGCAGACCTTAGAACGGGAGCATGCAGAGGAGCCACACGTTTAACCACGGTCACCTGAACTGCGACAAATAGCACGAGAGCACGATAAAGAGCACGAGGCAAGGAAGCGGAAGCCAGCGAATTTCACAATTCTGGCACAAATTCTTGACGAGCAACGGCAGCGGCGGCAATCAATAGAAAGCAGAAGAAATTGAGAGGAGAAGATGCAGGAGAGGCAGCTACTGCTGCAGCAGCAGATGGCAAATACAAAGGACAAGCTGCTGTCCGTGCTGTCGGAAATGATGCAAAAATAACATATGAAGCTTGTTGCAAAGTTGCCAAAGTGACACACAGCGAGGCAAAGTGCCCTCGCTCGAAATGTCACTAAATATGCCGGTCTGACTTGGATATATATACAAAATGCGCACTGCGGAAATAATTGATTTTATTCACTGAAGAGTTTGTAACTTATTCTTGAATGTGATAGCGCGAGGCTTGCACAAACAAGCTAGGATACAATGGAATGTTCAATACTGGATCCCACCCATGGCATTAGTCGCGTAATTGAGATGTAAGTACAATATAAACCGAACGCAATAATGCGCAGTATTTTTTTGAATGTCTAATTTGATGTGATATTTCCCATTCCCACTTAACCCACTTCCCCAGCGCAAGATAACCATTCAAGAAACTAAATATGGCTAGTTGGTTACGAGTGTTATGAAACATGGTCTTACGGCGCAATATTAGACGGGACACAGCGAGATACACAGGACTGTTGATGTAGAAGTTGGGCGTTTGTACCGCGCGTCTCTCGCTGTGTCTTGTCTAAAATTGCGCCGTAAAACCACGTTTCATTATAGCCAGTCACTCTTTACATTCTCTGACGTCGGTGTCTTTCATAACAACTTTCCTCTTCCTCCTTTGTAGAATATGACCAAACCCTCAATACGGCCTTCGTACATTGCGGAAAAGCATTCGTCCCTACCTCCCGGCATTCCACAGTAGCGCGCGGCAAATGTTTTTCCAGGAATTCCCGTACGTTTCAGTCTCTTCTGACAAGCTACGGCTGCCCCGGAGCGAAGCGCCAAGCTGCCGCCGCCTTCCCAATCGAATTACCGCGTCGTCGTAGCCGCTTCTTTACTTGGCTTCCTTCCACGCACCCATTTCTCGCCCCGTTGCGCTCGGAAGAAAACACATCTACAGCTCGCAAAGCCAATAGGCGAGCTTTCCTCCTCTCTCGCTCAGCGAGTGTCGGGCACGCGCTTCTAGCAGAAAAGACACGGAAAGCGGAACGGAGCAATTCACAAAAGGCCCGCGAACCAAAGGAAACGCGGCGGCGCACGTCCTGACGCGGCTGATCGACTGCGCAAACAGTGGACGTTGTTAGGATTTGTTTTCCTTTCTGTCCCGCAGGTTGGAGGCATCTCTCTCAGCGCAGTAAGCGAAACGACCGTCCAGCAGCAGGAGCGCGCGCCTGCTGCAGGGGGCACTGGCTTTAGTCTTTCGCAAAGCGTGCAGCCTTTGCAAAGGCTATACGAGCAATAACGGGCGGCTGACTGGAGCGGCACAGGAAAGACCGTGCTACGACTTGAGAGAGGCGTGAGCTCGTTATTCAAAGCATGGACTCTATAAAAAGGTGCAAGTTCGCACTGCGCGTCTCGGTCGTCGGATATATGTACACTCAACCACAAAAGTTTATGGACTGCTGGATATAAGAAAAAAAAAAAGGTGAATATCTCCGCAGCTTCGGAACGCAGCCTGTCCTTTCCGGTTTCCAGTCGGTGCTAATGTGCAATAAACGTAATGTAGGGCGATTTCTCCAGCAACGGCCACAAACTGCAAGGAAAGTCACCGTTTTCAAGAATATCACGGCCCGTAATCTATTGCGTTTGATTGTACCTGCTGAGGATAAACGCGTGACTGTATGCTCGCTTTCCAGGTTCTCTGCTGGAAGCCTTAGCGTCTACAACACTGTACACATTTGGCCAGACGGTGTGGTGTACAAGCCCTTCTGCTAGCGAGCGGGAGGGACTTGCGGGTGCTTCGGGGCAGCGTGGGCTCTTCGTAACGTATTCGTCCGTCAAGAGCCGTGGCTAGCAGGGGGTGCTGGTTTCGATTGTTTGTTCTATACATCCGCACAGCGGTCCTGGTCTTCTAGAGCGACGACGAGGACGACCAGGCACGGTCGGCCGTGTCTGCGTCAGCGCGTTTCTTCTATTTATGGGGCGCTGCGCACGTCTGAACGATCGTTCCTTTCCGGACGGCTTCTCGACATATCTGCGCATGTCGCTGCAACCGCCATTGCTGCTGGCTGCCTGTTGTTGTTCTTGCACGCCCCTATCTCGTCTCCTTCGCACCCCGCCATTGTTTCACACCGAATCGTCCACGCGGTAGCTCGGCAGCTCGTGGCACAGAGCTTACGGGGAGGCGTCCCTGCTCATGTTTATGGATGTCCGGCGAGACGGGCCGTGTCGTCGGCCCACCGGAGCGGCCGCAGATCGCTATGCCGGGCGCTCCTCCCGGCAGGGGCCCCCCTCTGGAATGCTTTCCTTTTGTCTACTTATTGTTGGCGATCCTAGGCCTCTCAACACTCCGGTGGCATTGCTCTCAGAACGTGACATCGATGACGGACCTGCGTAGTCTTTCCAGCGGTGCGTCGACGTGCGTTCCCCCGTTCAGATGTCGCATGCCTTCATGCACCTAACAGCGTACAGTATTACGTAGTCGTTCTAAAGCGTTCTAGCCTGAATAATTTTTGGAAATGAGACGCCGAGGACAAGCTTCACTTGAACGCCTGCCTTGGTTCTTATTCTATAAGTTTACTATAGCTGAGAACCAATTTTAGATGCGAAGCAGCTTATGGTCGGGGCTATGTCACTCCCTCCCTCCATATATCCGCCGTGTGGCGTCCACACCCGCACTGCTCATGCGCATCCTTTTCCCTCTCCTCTCCTTGTCTCATCTCCTCTCCTCTCGGCATTCCTCCTCTCCTCTCCGATGCTCCTCTCCTCTCCGCATTGCGCAACGAATGGCAACACCTGTGGCTCCGCGCGCGATAATGAGAAGCAGCTTAGGTTAGAGGCGCGACAGTAGGCGCTGCATACTCCGCTGGGGGGCGCCACTTTAGCTCGCGGTATAATGACGCGCGCGCGCGCTCCGCTCCTCTCATTCTCCTCCCGCAACGCCGCGATGAGTGCCACGGACAGCGCCAGCGTCAACGCCAGTGTCAGCGTCGTGGACAGCGCCGCGAAGAGGGCTCGAGCCGCTGCCACGAAACGGCAGCGGCGACAGGCCGATCCCGAACTTCGGGCTCGCGAAGCCGGTAGCTACGTACCTCAACCTAACGGAAGCGACGAACTGAAAACTAATGGGAACTTGAGTCAACCCCATGGCTGCTTCGCATACTACTCAGGGTTCCCCTACGGGAAGATGGTGTAATTTCTTTATTTGCTGTGTGCAAGACAGGAAACAGAGAAACAGCCGCAGCCACTTTGTTTAATGTGTTAAATAGCGCATTCCCACAACTTACGGTGTCTCGGATAAGCCCGCCTTAATCCTAGGACGCTAACTTATCCCACGAATTCACACAGACCAAAAATTTAGTCGGCCCTTCCATTCCGTTGATATGGTTAAATGGAAGATGGTTAACCAGCGAAGATGAGACGTGTGGCCCAGGTGTTTATCACTGGGTGAATCCCGATAGTTCATTAAAGTATTTCTCAATTATGAGGTTACATTCACGTTTGGCTGTGACGGAGAGAACGACATCACAGACGGTAAAATGATTCCGAACTCCTGACGTCAAATTTACGTAACCACCGACGCAAGCATCGGGCGGTGACCCGCAGCGTTGTCTGAACAACCCAATCAAACACTCTCCTCGTTTATAGGAGGACACCCGCAGTCCGCCGTTGTCGCTTTAGTTCGATGTCTCGAGTTTGCTTGGCGGCGTGGTTAGCAGCATTCGCCCGCCATTGCGCTTGCGATTCTTCGAGATTAAATTGCTTCAAAATGAAATCTGCTCGTTACGTAAGACGACGAATGGCTCATACCCCTTTAAGCAATGGCTCAGACCCCCGTAAATGCGGCCTCCCCATTACGACGACAGAAGGGAAATTCTACGCTGGAATTATGAGCGGCAACAAAGCCAGCTGTGGAAGACGACGATGACGAACGCGGAAGTAGTGGCAGGAACGCGGGCCGAGAACGAGCACGAGCCAACGAGCCAGCTCCAGAAGAAGACAACGACGCTCGAGCCAATGCTGATGACGCTAGTTTTCGGTGCGCAGGTGATTTCACCTAGCCATTTAAAGCATCGCTTTAAAAAAAAATCACCGCATATCCATGAAGTGAATGATGATGAGTGGGCGAAGCACCGAGGGATCATTCGGGTAACCGTGAATGCCCCCCCCCCCGTACATGCGAGAGCACGAGAAGCGGCGGCAAAACGCCGGAAGCGTTCTCTACCTGAGGTAGGTTGCGCCGATGATCGGTTTAAGCGCGACGCCGGCAAGCGGACCCAGAGGCGGCGAGAGCGCGAGAAGCGGCAAAACGCCGGAAGCATTCTCTACCTGAGGTTGGTGGCGCCGATTCTCGATTCAAGCGCGAGCTTCGCGAGCACTCAGCTCCGCATCGGGAACGAGAGAGAAAGAGAGCGCGCGTCGTGAAAACGAACGCCCTTGTGCACCACAGCGTCCCTAGCGGTCTCCATGCAAACTAGAGCTACGGACACCGGAGGACGATGAGGGACAAGGCTCGGCCTTAAGGTGCTTCGCCCTTAAAATATACAGTCACGGACACAAACTACCACCTCAGTTTCCATTGCCAAAGGAGCCAAACATTAGCAAGCACAGCAATCATACGCCAACTTGAAAATTCTCCGTGATTGCTCTGGTTAGTTAGCAGGTTTGTGTCTGCAATTGTCATTAGTAATATTAGCAACCACAATGTAAAAAATCAGATCAGACCAATTTTGTAACATCATTCTTATCCTTTAGGCTAACATCTCTGGATGCAATGTAAGTATATCTCTGAAGCTGTGCAGCTGAAGTGATTGCTGCTAGTGGACACCGCAAGATTGAAGGTGGTTGCAGAGAGAGAGAGATAGAGATTTGTTTTGCTCCAGGTCTAGACCCTTACAAAAATGGGTTTGACCTTTCAGTCACCCGCGAGTCACCAACCAGTCACCCCAGTCACCTCCCTGTGGACTCGTCCTTCCTGTATACCTAGTCTGCAGATTTTCTGCAGACTCCGTGTAGACAGCCTGCGGACTTGTCTGTGTAATGTGCGTGCACGCCCAGTGCGCGCGCGTGTGTGTGTACGTATACGAATATATATATTCTGAACCATGAAAGGTTTTATTAAAAAAAACGGTTAGTTTTGCCATTCTTACATTACGAAAACTTTGCCACTGATTGCTATAAGCACAGTCTGACAATGGCAGTAACCTAAGGCAATTAATTAATATTAATTGAAATGAAGTAATGGCTACATAACCTGCATTAAATACAGCAGTGGAACTATGGGTCGATTCACAGCATGGATGTGCGCATACATATATACAGGGTGCCACACAACGCCATGCGATCACCGTAAACATGGTCGCTTCTGTTGCCGGTCAACAGATGGCGCCACCAGGAGCGCGGGAGTGCCGGCAAAATATACAGGTGCTACTATTTTCCCGTCTTCAGCTGTCGGCATGTCGGTACATGTGCGTGCGCGCTGCATTCACGCCGGCCGATGTGTAGTTTATTGGTGTGTACGCCGTGCCGACAGAAAGTGTGGTGCTTTTTCTGTGTATTAATGATCCAAAACGCCTGGGACCGCGTAATGTAGCGTGCAGTATCTTTCGTGTGCTACGCCGATGATTGTCGTAGTTAGGCCCGTTCGCACTTTCTTTGTTTCTGGCTCGTAAAAAGCCTCAGGTACTCTCGCCGCGCTCGCACCGGATCACAGCGCACGGAAGAACTTGTTGAAAGTGGTGCTATCACGTGCTATTAGTTCATCTACAATTGTACAGTGCTTACGCTGGATGGGCCGTGCACCGACGGTTCTTGCCGCGGTACCTGTACGATGCCGCGGAACCTGTGACACGAAGGAGTGGTTGCCGAGTACGCCTAACAGGTAAGTTCGGCGCTTGCGCGAATTCTTGTAGTCTGTGAAGTGTACATTGTTGTATAGATCGCAAGATGACTAGTAAAGCGACAGAGATGATAGATGTGCTTTCCGAATCTTCGTTGTTTTGTGGCAGTGCAGATATTGCATGCAGTTTCATGAAAATTGCCCTGAAACGTGTTGATGTTGGCTGAAGCTTTATCGATTATTTGATCTGAATGGGCACAAAAATTCAAGCAGGAAAAGTTACCGTTTGGGTCCCCAATTTCTCAGCGAGAAATATCGTATACATATTTCTAGAAGTATGTCGATGTGTTGTCTTCACGGCTAACGACTGCGTGAGATGGCACGCGATTGCTGTGTCTGACGCATTGCCAAATTTTAGCTTATATACAAATTGTTCTATTTATAGAATGTCGTCAGACAGCCTGCATTTCTTGTGTTGGATGTCCTGTGTGTTCTCGTGTATTTGTAAAGGTTTCTGATTTTACTAAGATGCCGAGATTTCGACAGCAATGTTTCTTTTTAAACGAAATATCTTTTTTTGTTCTCTCTCCTGAAAAGGGGGGGAGGGGGTCTGTTCTTTTTCCGCGCATCGTCCTTTGGGACAGTGCTTTGTTGCGCCGCATAAAGAAATTAGGTTTTCGAACGCTTTTCATGTGCTAAAGGATTTTCTTCATAGTACAATTCACATTTCACTTACTATAGATCTGCGTTTGAGTGAAGCTTTTGATAGTAGATTCATGTTTGCTGCAGTGCCATTTACATGTTAAATAACCGCCTGTGATGTAATAATCGGACATTTGTACAGCCAGATGCAGCTTCCTGGAGCTGGTTGTACGAGACTTTTCATAATATAACATGATCTTGTTAAATCGCAAGTTTGCAGTTAAAACAGATTACAGTAAACTGAATTTTTTTATTGTTTAGGAAAGTCACGATTTTGGTGAGCCAGAGGCATCTCTACACCCCATACGAACCTCCGGCACTTCCGCAACCTGACAACACGGCAAAGCGTCTGATCTGCATGCTGCGACAAGGTGTGTACAAAACGGTCACTGCCACTTACACGAGGTCTAGGTTTTGTTGGTATAATTCATACCTGGCAACTTTCCTGAGTTGCCCGACAAAAGCAGGAGGGCTTTAGTTACCTTTATTGTTACAATTTTTTGTAGAATTGTAACATCCGTGCCTGCACAGATTCTGTGTTCTTAATCATATTTTCCTAAGTAGTCAAAATTGTGTATTACATTTTTTTTGGTGGTGCGGTGGGTATTGATTCCTATAATACTACAGAGAAAGGGACCTCAGAACAAAAAGCCACAAAAGGTGGTTTAAAAGTGTTCGAAGCCCGGAATTCAACATTCCGTAATACAGCACTCTGGATTCCAATTCATCTCTATTCCGCGTCGTCATTGTTGACTTACCAAAATTCAGGAAATTGTTGAAGCTGCGTAACCATTGTATTTTGCCAATATACGGCAAGACATTGTTCCTGATATTGTTTCAGGGTTGTACTTCCCAAGATATGTCCCTAAATTATGTCTCTAAAATTCACTCTCCTTCTTTTACAGAATATACATGCAGCAAGTTCAAGTGCGCAGACCTCAAATTGAAGAGGGCATAGGCTCCATGCTGCAGAAAATGGGGTCCAAGAGCGACTCCTCTTCCAAGGAATCAAGTGGCGAGTAGATATTCTGACTCACTACTTCATCGTTCGTTGTGCTGGGGCATGCACTGTGACACACAAAGGTAGTGGAGACAAAAACACATGACAAGTGAAGCGCAAACTGTCAACTGAGTTTGGTGAACAAGAAGGAAGAACCTATACCCGAAGCCACTATCATCAGCTGGCTGCGGGTTATATGTGCTAAAAAGGTGGAGATAAGATAATCAGAATGAATCAGAACTTACAAGGCGACCCACTTGAATCATATCGAGCCGATAATATGTTGGAAATTGAGTGACTATAAGTCAGAGCCACAGACGGCTCGCTCACGCAGGCTTCAGCACCAGCCACAACTGTGCAAAATGATTCCCATATCTCTCGTCACTTTGCGCTTGCTTCTGACGAGGATTTCCGCACTGTGAAAAAATGGTGTGCAACCGCATCTCGTGCAGTACACAGCCAAGTTGCCTGTGCATTTACTAGGCTGGGAGCATATCTGTGATCCCAGTGCTTCAGATTCCAGCACCAGTGCACAACATAAGCGCAGTTGCATGTGAGCGGTACTTTGTAAATGACTCCCGCTTCGCACACAACATGTCCCCAATTTTTCATGTGCGAAGAGGCAGTTTTTTATAAGATACCGCTCACATTCAACCATGCTTACGTAGGATAAAAGTGCTGGTGCTTGAATCAGTGTCTCGGGGAGCACAGATATATTTTCAGCCTAGTAAATGCCCCAGTCAACTTAGCTGCGCACTGCACGAGATGTGGTTACACACCGTTTTTTGAAAGTACGAAAATCCTCCTCAGAAGCAAGCGCGCAAAGTGATGAGTGAGGTAGGAGAAGCATTTTGCATGGTTGCGGCTGCTGCTACAGCCTGCGTGAGTGAGCCATCTGTGTCTCTATCTCACACCTAACTCAATTTCTAACTTATCACCTCTACATAATTCGAGTGGGTCACCTGGTCGGTTCTGATTCGTTGTTAATATCTTTTTTCTGCCAGTGTGCATGTAACATCCAGCTGAAACTAGCGGCTATGAGTATAAATCCTTATTCACTAAACTAGGCTGACATTTTGCGCTTTACTTGTGTGTTTTAGCTTCCACTAACTTTGTGTGTCACAGCACAACAAACGATGAAGCTAAACTAGAGCCTTTTTAAGCATTGCTTACCTTACTCACTACTTCATTCCTTGGATGACATATTTTTGGTTCGAACCTGGCCGCCATGAAAAAATTACAGACAAATAAAGAGTGCAAAAAAATACTATTGCGTCTGTTATTTCATTGCATGTGTGCATGCATGCCAGTTCCCGATAGGTGGGCTACAGAGGTTCTGACAAATGTCTGCTCATTTTCTGCATCCTGTGACCACAGTCTCGACAGACTTTCTGCAGACATTCTGCATCCTGCGGCTACACAGGCTCTGCAGACTTTCTGCAGAAAGGGTGTACCAATTGCCCGCTGGGAGGTGACAGGAAGTGACAGAAAGTCTGTCACCTGTCTGCACGTATTCTGCATCCCGGGTGACTCAGAGTCTGTAAGATTTCTGCAGCAATACTGCAACTTTTTTTGTAAGGGGAGTCTGTGTGTTTTAGAGGATGGGACTTGTTTTTAAAATGAAACTTTCTCCACAAACCTAACCTGGGGCGCTATAACGTAAAATGCTTCCGAACTCCTGACGTCAAATTTACGTAACCACCGACGCAAGCATCGGGCGGTAACCCGCAGCGTTGTCTGAACAACCCGCTCAAACACTCTCTTCGTTTATAGGAGGTCACCTTTGTTCGCTTTCAAAACCAAAAGTTGTCGCAGTTTCACCTGAAAGGCGAAGCATCAATTGCGATAGCAAATTTGTAGAGAGCTATACGGAGTAACGATAGTAGCTTTATCAGCTGTATAAACTTGGACATGCAGCAGCACCGGCAACACGCAGAACTGTTGTCGACGCCGTCGCCGTTTTGCCCGCGTTCGCTCAAAATGCGTGCGGCGTTGGTGACTTTGCCGGAGCCTCTGATATAAATAGGCACTTGGTGCCGCAGCTAAACGTCGCCTCCCTTCCCTCCCCCTCCCCCCCCCTCCCCCACGGCCTGTCGCGCGTTTGCTCCACATATATGGTGATTGTAAAGGAGGAAAGAGACGCCTACTTCTGCAGCGCTTAAGCGAGCACGGCGCAGAACGCGCGTTTGTTCTCCGCCGTGCGATCACTCCCCGTGAAAGCGCGCGCCCCTCGCGCCCTTTCACTCGCACATACAGCGTTCGGGGCGCGGCGACGATTTCATCTCTATTGACGTCATACAGAACCTCACGGCGACGGCGACGCCGACGGCAGAAATCTGCTTTTGAGTGTCCATATAATTGCTTTCGCAATAATAACATTGTCTACACTCAGCGGTTTTAACGCGATAGCGTTGAGGGCCCCGTGTCGCAGAAAATCCGGCGTCGGCAACCGGCGTGTGATCGCGGTTGCAGAGAAAATCATCCAACCACATCGACCGCGCAGGCCCTCCACGTGGTACAAGGTTTTGGTGAACAAAAATTGAATTTCTCTTATTGAAATCCGTCAGAAAAATTCTAAAGTACGACTTTACCATTCGGCGTCGGATTCACCGTCGGATTCACCGTTGGATTCAGCGTCGGTTTGTTTACCAATCAGCTTCGGATTCTAATTTGAATGTACGACAAAACCTAATTCCGCTACGAGTACACTCAACCATTTCTTCCAGACCTGCTCACGTCGGGGCAATAGCAAACAATTAATAAAATAATAAAAGAAGGTGGTAGGGTCTTCACATTTTAGTATAGGACCATTTATATTGCCCCTGGGAAAACATCTTTCCAGCAATGCATTTCAGTTTAAAAGTGAAGCCATCTTTAAGGGAATCAGTGTAAGCTTGGTCTTTGTAAGCTGGCTTTCCCACGTTCAGTGTTGCACTGAATGAAACCTATTTGCCGTATGCGAACGATGCGATGCGAACGGGTCCCGATAACGCTATCGCGTTCGACTCTTAAAGGCGAAGCTTAAGCGTCGGTGGCGCAGCTTAAGGCGAAGCTTAAGCGTCCTCCAAGTTTTTTCTTATCTAATAGGCTCGGAGCACGCTCTAGTGGAGAGGGTTTGGATGGGGCCGAGCCAGCACAGTCAAAATAGATAACCGCGTGAAGAGGGTGGTGCCGGCTTCTCCGATTAGTCCGCTTTGCCTTACTTAGCTTGCGGGTGGTTGGTCGAAAATCGCGCCGGCGTGCAACGGAAGGATAGGAATGCCGCTAAAACGAATCCTCAGCAAGGAGGAGTTGGCAGAGCGATGTCGTATACGTGCCGAAAGGGCTCGATAACGTTTTACTGTCACGCAAAAAGGTTTATCATGCACAAATAAATACATGCTCAATGGCAGGTGCGAGTAGCGAGGGCCTGAGCGATCGGCGGGCAGCCATCTTCTATTCCTTTCGGAACGAGCCAGTCTGGGGCTATTCATAAAGATTTTCAGTTTTGTTCGGCATATTAATGCATTTTTTTCGCGTACACGTCACTTTGACGTGGTGAGTTTTCGCGGTTTTGTGAGGTCGCGTGACAGACAGGCGAAGTGGGCCTAGCCAGAAAACTTTGGAACAATAGCAGAGGACTAACGGTGAAAAGGCGTCGAATCAGTAATAATTATTTTTCTTTTGTGCGGTTTAATCATGCATAATCAGTGTGTACACGTTATATCAAAAGGGGAGCTATCATTGTTTTCGTGACGACGCGCGACAGACAGGCGAAGTTGGAAGTGGCCCGGAAATGTTTTGACCACTCGTGGAGGCGAATTGCAGAAATTGGAATCAAAACAGCTTGGAATCATGCTACGTTAGAGTGCCCCTGAGTTTGATTGTCATGTAACTAAACGTAACTGCCACCGCGGCGGCGGCGGCAGTTACTTTTGGTACACTCATACAGCTTTCGTATACACATCCACAAACATAACCGCCGAGATATTGACGAGCTAGTAGACAAAAAAAAAAAAAAAAAACTTCGCTTTAAAATTCTTTACCCTGCGCGATTACTTCTCATAATGACGTCGGCGCAGCAGGGTAAAGATGATGACGTGGACAAAAAAGAAAAAAAAAGAAGAAAGAACGAAACCAAGGAAAAAAAGAATGAGAAGGAAACTGGGCAGAATCTATCTTGTCGGTTACTCTTAACTACTTCCGATTACAATTGCTCGAGGTAATGTGCTCGCGCACGTTAGACAAGCTCACTTTTGAAGAACCCTGAACGATGGGATCTTCCACCGTAATTGACTTACGGGTCACTTTGTCTCAGTGTTCACACCTGCCCTAGTTCCACAATGCCGGTACACCATCTGCGTGAAGCCTCATTTTATTCCGATAGCAATTGTATGGACACTTCGAAAGGGACTTCTGCCGTCGCCGTCGCCGTGAGGTTCCGTATGACGTCAACGGCGACGAAATCGTCGCCGCACGCCGTATGCTGTAGGTGCGAGTGAAAGGGCGCGAGGGACGCACGCTTTCACGGGGAGCGAACGCACGGCACAGAGCAAACGCGCGTTATGCGCCATGCTCCATGAAGTGCTGCAGAATTAAGCGTCTTTTTCCTCCTTTACAATCACCATATATATAAAGCAAACGCGACTTCTTCCGTCACGCAAAAGGCCATGGGGGGACATGAGGGAGGGAGGGGAGGCGACGTTTAACTGCGGCACCAAATGCCAATTTATATAAAAAAGTTGTCGCAGTTTCACCTGAAAGGCGAAGCATCAATTGCGATAGCAAATTTGTAGAGAGCTATACGGAGTAATGATATTAGCTTTATCAGCTGTATAAATTTGGACATGCAGCAGCACCGGCAACGCGCAGAACTGTTGTCGACGCCGTCGGCGTTTTTCCCGCGTTCGCTCAAAATGCCTGCGGCGTTGGTGACTGTTGCCGGAGCCTCTGATATAAATAGGCATTTGGTGCCGCAGCTAAACGTCGTCTCCCTTCCCTCCCCCCCCCTCCCCCACGGCCTCACGCGCGTCGAAAGAAGGCGCGTTTGCTCTACATATATGATGATTGTAAAGGAGGAAAGAGACGCCTACTTCTGCAGCCCTTAAGTAAGCACGGCGCAGAACGCGCGTTTGTTCTCCGCCGTGCGTTCACTCGCCGTGAAAGAGCGCGTCCCTCGCGCCCTTTCACTCGCACATACAGCGTTCGGCGGCGCGCGGCGACGATTTCATCTCGATTGACGTCATACGGAACCTCACGGCGACGGCGACGCCGACGGCAGAAATCTGCTTTTGAGTGTCCATATAATTGCTATCGCAATAAAACGTCGCGAAGCGAGATGGTGGTAAAGTCTTCAGACGCTGCTCGACGAGTACCCCGTTCTGATCTCGTCGAAAACCTCCGAGCCACCCCCAGAGGCACCGGCAACAGTCACCAACGCCGCGCCCGTTCGGTGCGAACGCGGGAAAAAGGCCGACGGCGTGTACAACAGTTCTGCGTGTTGCTTGTGCTGCTGCATGTCCAAGTTTGTACAGCTGATAAAACTACTATCCTTACTCCTTACTACTAAGTTGCTATCGCAATTGATGCTTCGCTTTTCGGGTGAAACTGCGACAATTTCTGAAACGCTTTGCATTATTTCATCTAGATAATAATAATAACGCACTCTGGTACTCTGGATAATTGTTTGCCCTTTCTCTCATTTTCTCTCCTGAACCTTGTTAACACCAAGTTACCTTCAACATTGCTGTTGTGCAATATATTTCTTTGAATATACACTGACAGAACAGTGCAACAGGGGAGCAGCGGTATGATCACCAAGGAGAAGTTCTTTATCTTCAAAGGCACATGTAACAACCCCGTCAACTGGCAACTGGCTGCTCATCACTCGCAAAATTTTCAATGCACTCTCCTTGCTTTGCGACAGCCTTAAAGGTGCTATTCAACCGAAAATGAGCTGTCTATAAAGACTGTAATAGGAGGTGTGTGCGCATACCACCACGATGGCACAATATAAGTGCGCCTTTTTCTGATGATGTGTGGTGTTTTATGGCGCAAGGGCCAGAGCGCCTTTTTCTGTTTTTAACATGAAAAAGCGAAAATCAGCCTAACATTTTCGGTGATTTCAAAGGCAGTTTGCACGTTCCGCTAGCTCAGCGCAAAATATGTGCGAGTGATGCACGCCTGAACCCTGTGGTTGTGAATGAACTATTGACATGTATGCTCCAAGTTTATTTTTGGCAGAATTGTCTCTTTAATGCGAAAGCATTTTTCGGCGAGTACCCCAGCCAGGTCAGGCGAAAACTGTAGTGCTTTGTATCGGCACAAAACTGCGTAATTTGCAAATTAACACATTTAATCGTTATATTTCAAAAGAACAAGCCCCAACAGTGACGGCACACTAAGAAGGAACACAGACAGGACAAGGCGCTTCCTGTCTGTGTTCCTTCTTAGTGTGCCGTCACAGTGTGGAGTTAATCGTTATACTATAAGCTACATGATTAGTAGCTTAATACGCGAGAAGAAACAAATTGAAAAAAATTAAAACAAGAATACCCATAGAGATGGGTATTCTTGAATACGTAGATACATAGGGCTCTAAAAAGACTGAAATTTGGGGGTGGGCCAACTTAAAATTTGGGGGAGGGTCAACATAAAATTTGTAGGTGCGCCAATTTGAAATTTGTGGTTGGGCCAACTTAAATTGGGGGTGGGCCAACTTGAAATTTGTAAGCGGGCAAACGTGAAATTTGTGGGTGTCATAACTTGATATTTGGTGGTGGGCTAACTTGACATTTGGGAATCGGCCAAATTGAAATTTGGCAGTGGTGGTGGGCAAACTTAAATTTGGGGTTGGGTCAACTTAAAATTGTGGGGTGGGCCAACATGAAATATGGAAATGGGCAAACTTACATTTGGGGTGAGCTAGCTTGAGATTTGCATATGGAACAACTTAAATTTAGGGGTGGTTCAGCTTGAAGTTTGGGGGTGGGGGTTACCCAACTGAAATTTTGGGTGGGCCAAATCCAATTTTGGGGTTGGCCTACTTTAAATTTGGGGTTGGCACAACTAAAATGTCGCGTTGGGCAAACTTGAAATTTGGGGATGGCGTAATGTCCACTTGAACGCTGCTGAGCGTCCTTCGAGTTATGAACACCTCGCGGGAAAGCGAGTGCGTTTTCATTGGGCCTTACTGAGGTGCAGTTTGAACGTAGGCGAGAGAGAGAAATACGTTTATTAAATCATAAAAAATAGAAAATTGTACATGTATGAAAAGGCAACCCCAGTGGTTTTTCCGGTGAGGTGCCTAGATTAAGTTAATGGTTTCGCTTCTTATAAGGTATAAGCTTGCTCACCTACCTTATAAGAACGCAGGCGAGAGTTTGCGTGGACAAAGTACGCGAGCATAACACAAGCTTGCGAGTGACAGCGAGGGGGACATGGCATCGCTGCGATGCACTATCCCTTCACGCAACACCTTACGCGCTATTGCGGTTGCTGGTGTTCCGTTTCGCCAGCTCTGCTCCGTCGAGGCGCGGTAGTGCGCGGCGTTCCAGCTCAATTGGTACGATCGCTTCGAAGGGGCCGGATGCGTCGAGCAAATCTGACAACTGTCTACTAAAGCTTAAGCATTCTTAGCCACCGGAAAGGGCAGGGGTAGACGCGCATAAGCTATAGGAAATGAAAGTAAGCAAAAGTAAGCAAAAGCGAAATCACAGCTGAGCCAAAGATGCTTACGCATTATAGTAGACAATTCTCAGAATTTCTGTAGCTTTTTATTGTATCAGAGAGAATGAGAGAACGAAAAAAAGTATTCCTAATTAGGTGGGATTACTTCCTCGTAGGGTGGGGCCCTTAGTTCAGGGCCCCATTGGCTCGCACCACAATGTGTGCCCGCTGGATCTGAGCTGGTCAACGCAGTCCCGCAGGAGGACAGTGAAGGTGAAAGAATAAGTTAGTAACCCGAAGGGTATGGGTATTCCCAGGTGAAGTGATATACCGTGGGTTTTGCTCCACTGGAGGAACCGTATGAGGGATATTGTGTGAGATGGAAGTGCTGAAGGTAAAAGAGACAGGGGACTGAATTAGTTTGTAGCTGTCACCATGCGATAGCGTCTTCTCGGTTAAGGGAATGGTGTGGTGGGGGGAAGTGTCTCCTATTGTCTTTGTAATGTAGAGTTTCAATGTAGTTTATGGTTCTCAAACATCCTGACAGGAAAGCCATCGATGCCTCTGAGAATGAGGAGGATGTTAGCTACAGGTAGTTCTAGGCTATAGCAAAGTCATGCCGGCAACTGATGCACCACAATGTGCGTTCTATATAGCTTTGATAATTACTACAGCGCAAACAACGAAGATGAAGGGAAGACACGAAACGTTGTTGGCGCTGTAGTAATTATGAATCGATACCAACTAGCCCAATTGACAGTTCTTTTATGTAGCTTTTCGGGCACTTTATATGTCACACGGTTAAAATTGGCCTACGCACGTCGCTTATAACTAACGCTGTCAATGTGTGTCCACAAGGCGACTAGACAAAATGTGGTACTGATGCCTTAACTCCGACATGTTCCCCTCCTACCCACTGAGCAATCCTATAGGCAGCAGCACCATCTCCTTACATGAGTACATAGACAAAAAAAGAAAGAACTCGATTGAAGACTTGAACCTCGTTTCGTTCACTTTCACCCGCGTTTCACTTTCATCACCGCCTGTCATGGTCCTTAAGCGAAGATGCTCGACCGAATCTCCCATCTCGCGTGACGAGGGATCAACGAGGGACGGTTGAAAACGCGAAGACGAGCTGCGCCAACCGGTCGCCTCTCGGCTCTCAAACAGCTATAAGGACCACCGGCGCCCCCGTGGTCCAACTCAATGCGCCGTCTCGGGCATAACCGCAGGGCAATCGTACTTTCTAAGCTGCGGTCTTCCCGTTCCCCGAGCCGACACCGAAGCGCTATGCGCACCCATGGGAGCTGCACTAACGCACGCACGCACGTTCGAGATGGCTGGGTCCTGCTTCCTCGGGAGCAGCTTGCATCCGATTCCCCCAGATGTGGAGGCGAGGTAAGAAAGGGAAGGAGGAAGAGGCGGAAGCTCACGCCAGCCAGTGCTCTCTCCCTTTACCCCGCAACTTTCCTTCCACTCTCCTCGCCCTATAAATAATGCACGCAACACACTCCTTCCGTTTCCGGCCCTCTCCCCTTTCGGGATGCGTCGATCAGTGCCGTTGCTAAGGCTTTCCAGCAGCACTTCTCGCCTCCCCGAGCCGCAGCCCTGCTTCCCTCCTCGTCCCTCCCCCTCCACCCCCCCCCTTACAGTCTCCGCGTCACTCGTCTCCCGGTCTTATTTTCAGCCCCAATGCTTGCCTCTCGTGCCATTCAGCAGGGACGCGTGGGCCTAGGCGAGTCGGGAGAAGAGGGGGCAAGAAGCACGAAAAAGGTACAAAAGGAACAACACCTCGCACAAAAGCAGAGGGAAGAATTGCAAGACAAGGGAGGGCGAAAGCTATTGATTTTCGTTAAGTGAATTACTTCACGGTCTTTCGCCTTCTAGTGTGTTCTTTTTCTTCTCTGCCGATGTTACGTGGAACCCTCCCCCCAGCGCCGTCGAATGCGCGCTCCCTACTGCCACCATACTTCGCTCCCCAATTTCCTTTTCTGTTCGTATCCTCTGTTCGGATGTTTCGCCTCCTCCTTTCTTATTTCTTGCTGCCTAGCCTGTCTCGTCGTTCCCTCGCTGATCACCTTGCCTCGTAAAACAAAAGAAAAAGTGCGCGGATGGAAAGGAAGAGACGCTGATCACGATGCTCCGTTTTCTTCTCGGTGCCTCGTCGCCCCTCCGTTTGTTCCTCGTCTACGGCTCCCCCTGTCCGAATCTCCCTGCGTCCCAGTGTATAGCTCGTCGTTCTCTTTGAGTACAAATACGCAGCGAATGACTTGACGGACACTCTTCGTTGCATACTCCCATTCTTCTCTGGCTTTTGGTTGGTCGAGCTATGGTGCAGTAGCTGAGTATTCTGTGTGTACAGCGATTCCTCCTTCGTGTGTTACGCAGTTTACATATTTTGCCTCATTGTAGCCTGGTATATTTCGCAACTTCTACGCTGTTGGTGAGTTTGCACATACGTGATGGGATTGGTCAAGTTGCTCAAGTGTGTTTTACCCATCTTCCTCGTCACACCTCGCACAAGTGCCGTGCTAGTTGTGGGAAAGTAATCACAAACGCAGGCGCGCGAAGTCGGTAAACAATACTGACCCAACACGGTAAGGTATTTCAAAGTATAAGTGCGGGTATTTCGCGCACTGATGTTTAAAAATTACCACGCGTTACTCCGAAAAAACAACTCTTGCAATTTCCTTAACTGCCCTTTCAGTCAGCAGCATCAATGCATGCTGATCTGCATATGTCGCCGTATATATAGTAAATGAATTTTCATTATTAGTCACCGTTTAACTCTGCGAAAAAAAGAAAGAAGCAACAATTTACAAACTGCTCGCCGTCCTTTCACCTGTGTTACGTTTGACTGCAAATTAATTATTAGATGTCATAACAACGGCGTGAATAGGTCCTCCGTTGACCCTTGCCCGAATCTCCATAAAGCTCGAGAACAGCGACTCTTCACGATGAGCCTGTTTTACCGTATATATATAGTTGCTTCTCCCAAATCCATCACTACCATAGCAACATGACTGCACAGCGCAAAATAAGAGAACAGAAGAAAGGACACAATGCAGTGCCTGTGTTGTGTCTTTTCTTCTGCCCTCGTCTTTTGCGCTGTGCAGTCATGTCAATACATAATCACTAACTCGTCCAAGCTTCCACTTTATCAGGTGCTAGCACTTGTCCTGCCTGCCTCAATGTGTGTTGTATCAGTTGCACTTTCACGCTTACATCTTTATTTACGAATTCTCTTAATTTGATTTACACATCCGATCAAACAAAAAGCCACTACTTTTCATTGTTGCGTTGTTTTCTTTCTTTTTTTTCGTTCTGGAGCACTAACACAAATCTATCCTTGATAGCGTTACGTGTGTAGAACTTTTCAAGGCATACTGATTGCCTATCACTTCTGAACTAAAATAGATTACGTTATCCACGAAAACCTGTAGGTGCAATGCTTCACCACAGCCTCAGATATCAAAAACGGGCCGCACGGGAAGATTGCATATGAATGTCTGAGTATGGACGGCATTGAAGCATAGGCAGCTATGCAATATACGTGCGAAACGTTAATATTTTCGGACGGTCAGTTTTCGTTATGAAAAGAGCATAATTAAAATATAAAGTGAGCAAGACTGAACCACTTTGTCTATTCCAGCGTATACATAAACCGCTATACAGTGTTGAGAGCTGCATATACTCTACACAATTGCATTGTTGCCCTGCGTCATATAGCTTGGAATGCCATATATTTGTGGTGAAGTTAAAAGATGAGTGCAATCAAGATTTTACGAAAGCAAAATAAATGAGGCAATGCGTGGTACCCGTGCTTCAGGAGAAAAAAATCCAGAGAATTTCAATGTTCCATAACCGGTTGCCAGTGCTTATAAAACATATAATAACGGAGATAAGAGTTAAGGAAGCACGGACAACAACTGCATAGTACCTATATAAGACAAGTAGGGTCGACGAAAACAGATCTTAGGCGTTATATATTATACGACGGGGCCTCCCTAAAACAAAATACATATTGCTGATGTTATTTTCATTGTTATTTTGAACTGAAGCTTAAGCGACTGCAAGGCTCAGCAGCTGCGGCAATGTCGACGACTTTGGCCGCTGATCAGTGTTGTCTTTTTTGTTTTTTGCTTTTTTTAAATCAAGCTGGGGCGATATCTGAATCATTCAATTACGGTGGCTGTCCTTTCTTTTGCCGAGTGACGTCAGCTTTCACAAATTTATGGATTGTAAATTAATGTTCTGTAGCAGTTACGTTTCCCGTTGAAACATCTGCTTCTCAAGCAGCGCAAGCTGTACTTGATAGGTTTGTCTGCAAATATAAAATAGCTATAAAGGCGTTAATGACTTAACGTCAACCTGAATTTACTAGGGGTCGTAAATGATGTACGGTTTGATGCTAAGGAGAACGTGCAATGTTGAAGCCACATGAGGCTGTTCGCACTCATGGGCTAGTAGTGGCGATTACTTGAGGTTTTACATATCTGTCGTGCTTTTATCTGGAATGGCATATTTTTCGCTGAGAATCTGAGAATAGATCTGAGAATCTCATAGAGCCGTAATGTACAATGTAACTATGTGTAACGTATAGGTCTGTAATGTGGGCAATGCAACAAATAAATATTGAGAAAATCACGTTATTTTTGTATTGGTGTCCTGTTTCATACTTTAACGTATACACGAAATACAAAGGACAGTTAATGCTTACTTCCAAGCAACACGAAGGCGAAAGTGAATAAATATTTTTTTCCTCACATGGAGACCATAGAATGCAAAGTAAAAAAAACATGGGTGCTCGCGACGGTAAAGCACTGATCCCATAGAGGCCGCGGAATTTCCCTTGCATTATGTATGCAAAAACACAACCGCATGTTTCCGTTGATAGCCGTTTTTATGGCCCACTATATCTGAGCTCCACGTGGTGGAGGTTTCAGTGCTGTCGCTCTGAATGGGAGCTTTAGCACACCTCAGTAAGCAGCCTCGGTGAGCATAGATGGAAGCTTTAATGGCACATGCACTTGCCGAAGAAAATTTATCACCAGCATGGATGCATATGGAAATGTTATGCTTACGACTGCCGAGGGATCGTTCACTTAATAGTGACTGAGAACGGGGCGAGAATACATTTATGGGAAAGCATGCACACACAACAACTTTGAGAGGCACTGTTGACGTAAAGACACTTCAGTGACTTAGCATGTTGATGCACCTCCAGCTCATAAAGTGTCCCGTCGACGTGTCTGCTTGCTTCTTCGGTTCATGCGTAACTCCTTGCTCAATATCTAACTATGACAAAATTTTCATAGCAATCCATCACAACATTTCATTTTAATCGGAGGCATCTTGTTTCACTGATGATACATACGCAGATCCCCTTCGGTGTGTACGTTCCAACTGAGAACTCTCGGCGTTTCTTAGTGAGTGCTACGATATGTCATGTACATAACTATACACGAGGTGATCAATGCGTCACACATAGAATTCACGATACAACGCAGCATACGGCCCACCTAAACGCAAGACATACTCGATACGTCACACAGAGACGGGCTAATGAGTGTTCAGCTCTTCGCACGTCTCTGATGCGGCAACTATACATACAAACGCATTTTAGGTGTAATTCCGACGAGTCTAATTCACCCATTCTGCGCGCGTGATAACCACGCAGTTATGTGGGATATTACCATTTCCGAAATACAAAATGCGGTGCACAGAGAAACACAACCTGACCCGCATCAAAACGCGGTTGTCATGCATCGGGAACTGCATGGAAGCCGCGACGGCACGTGATGCCACGCCGAAAATGAGCCGGAAGTATACGTCTCTTGATGAGATTGCCGCTTTCATTTGTGACATGAAAATCCCGCGTCGAAATACATCTGACAGTAAGATAATGGCTTCGACAAAAAAAAAGAAAACTATAGTCAGGTGTCACGAACGGTGCCGTGCGAACGAGCCTGACTCCTGCCGAATCGTATGAAGCGAAGAGCAAACGCCCAAATCCTCTCCGGCACTCCAAACACCTCCGATATGAGCGCTGCCTTTCGAGAGAAGCAGGAATTGCGACCCGGAAAAGTATTGTGCTGGAGGCTCCCGATATGATAACTTGGCATATCCAAGGATGCCAAGACGTAACATCGATTGGGTGGGCTGCTCTCACGCATGCCAAGGTACGTGTCAAGCCTCCTCGGGACTTCGATCGTATTTGCGTTGTCTCGATTTTCGTCTGTGAAGCCTCGCATCTTCCGTGACGGTTCTGATTTCCGTCCTTAAATCATAAGGCCGCGTGCTTATACGTTTGCGCTTCGCAATACTGCTAGGTTACCCCGTGCGCTCGATGCAGATTGCGTGTCCTCGACGCTTTCCGAGCGCGCCAAAAATGGCTTAGGCTGATATACAGCTCCGCTGGCGCAACGTTCTCTCGCCACTTCAATGAACATTTTACGTCCTTTTTTTTTTTTACCCGACTTCAATAATACTAGCGCGTCGCATCTATCCCACCCATCCCTATTCTCTGCCCTCCGATATTTCGTAGATACGCTCTCTTGCGCTTCATCGTTGACGGCTGCTGTCGATGCGGGCGGTCGGCCGGGCGGGCGTCGCTCGCACGCGAGCGCACCTTTTACGCATGCATGGAAATCCGGTCGAGAGCCGGAGAGCCAGCCGCCCTCTCATTGGTGGAGCCGTTGTTATGCTCGAGACGAGCCATCTGAGAAGCGATCTCGCTTTCTAAGCTCCTCTGTTGCCGCTCTCCCTCACCACATTTCCAGTTGCCTATACATCTCCACGCGCTCTCACGGTTTATATTCGCGCCTGTTTCGTCCAGCCTATGCCTTCTTCCCATCAGATATATACATATACACGCTTTATACGCTGATCCAGTGCTCCGCTTTATCGCCGCGCGTGGGAGGACCGCTCACCTGGCCCGGCGGGCAAGGTGACGTTTGGCGCGTCCCCTTCTTCACCGTGCGCTGATAACACGCTCCACTGCGGGTCGATATTTGTAATATCGCGAAAGCTCCGGAAAACTTTGGAAGCCGTCAACGGAGACGTGGGTGGGAAGGCGAACAGACTCGCGGGGGCGTGGAGAGGAAATGCTAGGCGTAAAAAAAAGCGGGGAGGGTGGTCTTTTTTCTGAATAGGGCTTGTAAGAAGCAACGTGTTCGTCTTGTTCTTTTCGAAAACGTTTTCCGTCTCAGACCCGTCACGCCAGCTTTATCGCGCCGTTTTATGCATGCACACTCGATATATATGTGACGCGCCGTATAAGGCGCGCGGGCTGCCGCTGAGAAGTCGTGAAAGTCTTTGCTGAGAAAAAGACATCCGGAATTTGCGAACGTGATATTCTCGCGCACCCTCGAGAGCTTAGAAGCAAACAAAATAAAAGCAAGGTTTGTCGAATGGTCCCCGTGATATTGCGAGCCGACTCGAAGAAAACCTTCAAGGTTGGCTCAAAATTATGCACGCCTTCTGGACTCGACATGGCTGAACCACTTGTCTTGGTCAGTGCACTGTTTGTTGTCTGGTCGTGGTCATGTTGCCACCAATGTTTCCTTCTTTCTTTCTTTTTTCAGATGGTCGATCTGGAATCTAACCTAACCAACTGGTGTAAGGTGAGGGCGTTCAGTTACGTGGGTTACATAGTGGTTTTGCTTCCTATACCGGATAACCTAGCAATGAGTAAAACTACCCGAAATTAGACTAATATTATCTAAAATGAACGCAGTTCAACCCGAAAGTTTCCTCTAAATCTGAAATTTCCACATCTCTTCGCTTATCTGCTCAACAATAGAATTTGAGCAAAACAATTCATGTTGCTTGCCTCGACGTAAGTAATATTAGTAACTCTAATTGCTTTAGCGTTCTCACCAACATTTATTCAACCATGCAGCTCAACGCCTGCAATAGCTTGAAACTTTTGTACCAGCATATATATGTTGTACAAGTCCATTGCCTGGATTCTAGTTAAGCGGAATGTTTAACAGCGAAGCTGTTTAAGCCAGCAGTAATTTGTGGTGCGTAGCAGTGGTAGCCATGGCAATCCGAAAGAGGAGCAGGAGGAACCGCGTGCACGCGCACGCGGTCTCGTATTAGCCGTGTGAGCATGTTGGTGGTACTATCATTTATTATAATATTAACACATTCCAATACGGCGTTACCAATACACCAAATAAATCACTTATCAATGCTGTGTGTTGGGCGTGTTGTATGCGAACCGTGGTGTCTACGTCTCCCTTTGTCCCTGTCTACTTGCGCAAAAATGTTATCCACGCATTAAATGATCCGCGAAATAGCGTGCCTTAATCCCACGTCTCTACTGGGCCAGCGCGGAAGTGTTCTCCTTTTGGGAGCATTAGTAACTGCTCCTATGGTTCATCTCAGGTCAGTTTCATCGCTATGCACAATCAAGTTATTTGCTATCGGTCTGTGGATTCCGTCTATGTGCATTACCACAATCTGTGCAACGTTCAGTCCTTATTTTAGTGCTGGCGTTGAGAATTTCCTTTACACTCTAGAACAAAGTGATCAGTCATGGGTTACTACCCTATAAACTAGCTGCCATCGCGTAAGTTGGCACGCACGAAGGAACAACTCGTCAACTAAGCCAGGGCGTGCGTGCTAAAGCATGCGAATTGCATCGAAGCGTAAGTGCTGAAGCACACGCCCGCCCGACATGGCAATGTTTACGCTGACCGCGCCGCCAGGCCCACACACAGCTCGCGCAGGAAACAAGCTGCCAATCTCGTTTCTACCGTCGCCCGGCAAAAGCAGATATGCGGCTTCAAAGCCGGTGCTATCTCTGTTTCCTTCTTGCTATCCGTTTGAGGCGCCACGAAGAATCCCCGTATGCGGGCAGCGCCGCCTAAAAAACTCCCTCCTTGGGCGAACGGTTGAAATGCGTCTCATTTATTCACTCGTCTTCGTTTTTTATTTATTTTTTATTTTTATTTCGTGCAGTCCGGTGACGCAAACAAAGAGGGAGACGTCAGAAGCACGTTTCCGTCCGAAACCCGGCGAAGTACAAAGTCCGTGCAGTGGGGGGGACACAAATCTTCTCGGAGCGTATACCGTGTTTTGTGTGTGTGCGTATGTCCGTGTATAACCCCGCTACCACGCATCCGCAACAAAGTTGGTGCGTCGGTCGCTTTTCGCTTGAACGTCTTCACTAGTGCAGCAGCAGCGTGTGCAGGCAGCGAGCACCATGGCGCGACAAAAGCGGCGGCGGCCATCAGTATGCGGCTCACGCGCTTCTTTACTCGCCTCAGTTGCTGTGCATCAGTCAAGCAGACTCCATTCTCCCTTACTTTCGAGGCCTCCTTGCCTGCAACGCGTGTGTGTGCGCGCGCACGCCCGCGGCCTGCAGTGTGTGTGCCGCGCCACTGTTGCGTATGCAGAATATTTACACGCAATCTAGCGAAGGCGTATCCCGCTGCGATTTTCTAAACCAGAGCAGCGCCAGGCGAGGATACATCTGGGGTAGCCCCCACGGAGCTGCCGTATACTGTATACTGTTACACTAAAGAATGTTTGGGAGCCTGTAGTTTCCCTGTTCAGAGTAGCGATTGATTCAGTGCAACACACTGTGTTTGGTAGATCCTGCGTGATAGAGGACGAAAATTCCACGATGGGTTAAATCTAACTATTTAGGCATGCTGGAGAACATGTTTGTCTGTTGTTGATGCGAAAGCCGCTGCTCTTTCTTTTCCTTTTCTTTGATTTTTGTTTGGGGCCTACCCTTCAAAGGCCAATATTGTCAGGAAGGTGCACTTCTTTCAAAGATTCTTTATGTAAGCTGTGTCTCCAGAGGTACGGTGACCATCTCTAATCTCGATCTGCAACTCCGGATCTGCGTGCACTCAGTGTATTATGTATTTATTTATTCTTTTTTTTTTCTTTTTACCGCCTTCCCTTTGCTAGGGTTGAAAACCTGACGATTGTGTGCCTGACCTAAGTTGATGAAGACGCTCGATTCAGGGCCACTGCTGGGCCATCTCTCCCGATTGTACCACTGTCGATCTGCTCTCATGGACCTCAATACTACGTTCGTTGTCAGACTAAACGTTCTAAACGGGGCTCAGAACCATATCTCCGTTTGTAAAAGTTTATTTACAAATATACACGTCAACAATAAGCTTGCCGAGCGGCAGAGCTGCGGACGCTCTTACGCTCTCTCCAGTTTACATAAACAAACCGAATATGTAAGCGCCCTGATTCACAAAGAATTACACTTTTTCCGCCACTCAGCATCGTAAGGCAAAGGGACTCTATCGATTGCAAGTGGCTTTGCAAGCACGCAGCTTTGGTTAGAATAAATCCTTGGTTAGAATAAATCAGCGAACAAACTTTCTTTCTGCTCCTCTACTGGGCCCCCACCGTTCGGTCTTCCTTTCCTTTGGTCATTCCTGACATTGTGGCTTTACTTTTAAGAAAAGGAAACAAACAAACCAACGAAAAAGTAAAACAGCAACAACAACACGCGCATATACAAGCATGCAATAGAAACTCCCTTCCATTTCTGGAATCCCCACGTTACCCGTGCTCGTGCACTCTCTCTAGTAAACATCACAGTCGAAAACATGCCGTGTAATTGCTTTCATATGGGCGGCTCGCTGCTCTTTGTGACAAAGACAGCCTTCGCCCAAGCAACGAGACCCCGATGTGCCCATTAGCTTCAAAGGTACCGCTGCCGGAGTGCGCTTTTGTAGCCTTTGTCCAGCTCCCGCGACGCCGTGGGGTGACATCAGTCACAACCGGCGGCTGACGCGTTGGTCGGCACCTATGTCTGTAGAAGTCGCGCTTGTTGTGTGGCTCAAAACGCCTTCCACGTGCGGTGAACGACTGTCGGCTTGCCGACGTACAACAGTGACTCTAAACAACCTGTATTTCCTATCCTACAGGGTGCATACTTTCCGAACCTGCATACATATGGAAAATATTCTTCAAAGTGCAAGCAAGGGTCGTCCAACTTAATCCGCTTATTTCATTCTTCTGTCTCTCTTTATTTCTTGCAACCTCGCCCTCAGAGGAGAAAGCAGAGATGGTTTGTTATCTCCGTCTTTCTGGTATTGCGCCATACTTTGGTTCACATCTTGCAATTCCGCAGCCACCTTTCTACGCTCCACCTCCGGCATCATCAATGACAAACGCACGTACGGAACAGGGCGCCGTGATTCTAATGGCAGCGCTCTACCAAATCTCCCGTCCCTGAGCTCTCCTGAGCGGTCCTAGTAATCCAGAATCGAAATCCACGTCGGCGATATTCACAGCGGACTTTCTCTTCTCCTATTAATATTTCCCTCCCTTCCCTTTCCCCCAGTGTTGGGTAGCCAACCGGGCTCAGTCCTGGCTAACCTCCCTGCCTTTAATTTATAATTTTCTCTCTCTTAAAAGTAACGCGAGTGGTATAGTAGCTTTGATTGGAAGGCTCGTGATCGGATTTGTCATTGAAGCGCCCAATTTAAAAACAAACAAACAGATAATTCATAAGCAGTATGTGCTTTGTGTATATTCGAGTTGATGCGAAGCCGTTTTGCAGTTCGCATGTCTGAATTTTCACTGCAACCATTACGAATATTGTGGTGACAGAGTTGCGTAAAATGAACACAAACACTCGTCTTGAATAAAATCTAGAAGAAGCGCTCCGCTAACCGTCGGGCTAATCATGCATCAGCAGTGCAGAATAGGGATTTGCGCTTCAAAGCAACTTAAGAATGACCACGAGAGTCTTGGGCCTTCTGAAGGAGGTGGAAGTACAAGGAATCTAGCACTACTTCCGCGGCCTCTTCGTCCTGCTCTCTTTATTATATTGCACCTTCTTTTGATGCACACAATTACAGGGGTAAGAAATGTGCTTTTCTAAAGACCTCTCACTGCCTCCTGCGCATTGTACAGTGCCCTACCTACAGTACAGTACCCTATTGACGAGGACAGCACTGCGCCTGTGTATAGCGCTACCAGACACTACCTTTTTGCTCTGATTCCTCGCCCCTGTGTTCACTTGCAACGAGGCACTCCTGTCGTCTTGAGGCGAGATCACTGACGCCGTGCTCACTTACATTGCCCGGACAGGCCTGAAATGACACCCTAAATATCGATGGCAGTTTCTGGGACACCTTAGTGCGTATTTCTTTTAAACATATAATTGAGGTGGCATGATGTTTGTAATAGATTTGTTAATGCAAAAATTTTTGACAATATTGCGGTAGCGCTTCCCGGCTTTAAAACAGTAAATTTGATGGGTGAAACAAAATAACGAAAAGAAATGGACGAAAGAACAAGCGCACGAACGCACCATAAAGGGAATCAATCAAGATCACGTTGTTCATTCCAGCAAGATAATCCTGAAAACTGCTTCCCGCCGCTTCACAGATTGCAGGAACATCTGCATGACAGTTGACAACGCCATACAATCGGTTATTTTGTGCACTCCACAGCCACAGTAAATAGATGAAAGAACGATTTAATTAACATTTCAACGAATGCACGATTGAAATAACGAATGAGCGAATAAACTATAGCCATGGAGGAGCTGCTTCTTTCTGGGGTTTTACGTGCCAAAACCAGTTCTGATTATGAGGCACGCCGTATTGGAGGGTTCCGGAATAATTTCGACCACCTGGGGTTGTTTAACGTGCACTACAACGCAAGCACACGGGCGTTTTTGCATTTCGCCTCCATCGATATGCGGCCGCCGCAACCGGGATTCGATCCCGCGACCTCGTGCTCGGCAGCGCAACGCCTTAGCCACTGAGCCACCGCTGCCCACAAAGGAGAGAGAGAACGAAGAAGCCAACGAACCGCATGAGCAAACGAAAGAAGAGAAGCAACGAAGGTAGGAACGAGTGAGTGAACGCGCACATTTCGTTTCACCAGTGACAACTCGGAAGACCCCGCTCCATTCGAAATGCGTATACTTCCTCCTGCGTTGAGACAGCGCTTGCAACTGCAATAGCAGCGGTGGTCGCATAAGCGTAATGTCGCCCACCCGGGCGGTCTTTCGGGGTCTAAAAGGGGCATGCACCGCTGCGGCCCATTTGACCCGCTGGAATCAAATTTCGTCCGACTCGCTCTCGGCTAATGTATTCCGCCTACGCCGTTTCGTATACTTTCGCTCCTGCAGCCCCCATTGCCGGGCCGTTCACATGCAGAGCCGCTCGTTTAGTGGGCACTGAATGTTCTTTCTTGTGTCTAGCGGCGGCGTGTGCTTTTGTTTCGCCGCCGCAGCGGCGGCCTGTTTAAAGTTAGCCGCCCATTCCATCCGCGGCCCAACTTTAAGCCGCCGATCCGATGCAGCGGTGGGGCAGAACGAAGAAAAAAAAAAAAGAAGTGCAGCCTTATATACGTAGCCATGGTACGCCTAGAATACTCGTGTCTCCACGAGAAAGAAGGAATAATGAGAGGGAAATAAGCGGAGGTTAGCCGGAGCAAGGTCCGGCAGTCCACCCTGTATACTGCAGGGGGAGCAGATTGAAACATCAGAACACAAGGGACTGAGAAAAACGCAGTATGCGCCTAAATGCAAAGGAGGCTGAAATCACCCATGCATGACCTGTGAACATTGAGCCCGTGGTTACATATATATATATATATATATATATATATATATATATATATATATATATAGTGTGAGAAAATTGCAGGCACACGTAGAAATGCAACAAATGTATATATATAATGCTACGGAACAGTTATTTCAGTTACCAAGAGCAAGCCTGTCAGATAGACAGGACGAAGAGGACGACGTTTTAACCTGGCACGGGCTATTCGTTCTGTTTTCTTGTTTTAAAATATGAATTTTCTTTAGCATTCCCACTGCCGCCCGATTCTTGGCCTATCCCCCTTAGTGGGTGCGAGCCATAACGGAGGTGCATCATCATCATCATCATCATCATCGTTCTGGACAGAGCTACATGTTTTGAGGTAACAACAACGACAACATGTATACGATCTTGTAAATATACCTGTATATTATCATTCCCGTGCATCTTTATACTACAGTGCCTAGAATATACTTAAGTATATTCTAGGCACTGTATTTATACGTAACATATTTGGTGGAGCTGTTGTGGTCCCTGTCCTCGCCACGGAGCTGCGCAGCGGACGCTCACTCGAGGTTTTCACTATGGCCTCCGGCCAGACAACCTCGCCCACAACGGCCGCCCCACCTACCACTATACGACTTTCGTCACGCTTTCCGTCCCCAAAGATCCTGGCGTGTTCTCAGACCTGGACGGTACTGACATCGATGAATGGTTGACCTTCTACGAAAGCATCAGCACTAACAACAGGTGAGACCCTACTATCATGCTCGCGAACGTTATCTGTTACCTCGGCGGAAAGCCTCGAGTATGGTTTCAAACCCATGCACACGAGCTCACAAGCTGGGACTTCTTCAAGCAGAACATTCGCGACTTACTTGGAAACCCCTTGGGGTGCCAGCTCGCTGCCAAGAAGGAATTATCTACTCGTGCTCAGACGTCAACGGAGTCATATATTACCTACATACAAGATGTCCTAGCTCTATGCTGCAAGGCCGACGAAAACATGGCCGAGGCGGACAATGTTGCGCACGTCCTTAAAGGTATTGCCGAAGATGCCTTCAACTTGCTTTGTCTTTACGAACGCTACGACTGTTGACACCACCATTAAGGAATCCCGCCGCCTGGAACAAGCCATCATATAAATAAATAAATAAATAAGTAAACAAACAAACATATATATATATATATATATATATATATATATATATATATTGTAACGACGTGGGATCGACGAGGACGCGGAGCAGCACCAACAAGGACACCTTATCAGTCGTCAACAAAACCAACAACGTCTTCTTCGTCTCTAGTAGCTTAACCTAAATGCCCACGCTACTTCAAACTCGTCCCCACTGGCACATACTCGCGGCAATATAATTAGTTGTTCCATTGGCTCCCCCCGTAGAAAAAAAAATCATCGTCCCGATGACAGAGGCTTGGCAAACTGCGATAAAGAAAAAAAAACTGCACAGTCTTGTCAGTCTTCATAGTACGGCTTCATACGAAGCACGTGAACGACCTCGGGTAAATGCCGTCGGTGCTTTGAACAGTGAGAGCCGTCCGGAACGACTTCATAGGTGACGTCACTGATGCGTCGAAGAACTATGTAGGGCTCGAAGTATCTGCGCAGGAGTTTTTCAGAGAGCCCACGCTGACGAATAGGGGTCCAGACCCACACTTTGTCGCCGATGTTGTATGTTACGGGTCTGTGCCGAAGATTGTAGCGTCGGGTGTCGCAGTCCTGTCGTTCGTGGATTCACCAACGCGCAAGCTGCCTAGCTGCTTCTGCGCTCGCTGTGTGATCTCTTCAGCACCCGTCTCGTTGTCATCAAATGCATGAGGGAGCATTGCGTCCATACACGAGTCTATATATATATATATATATATATATATATATATATATATATATATATATATACCGTGTACGTATTTTGAGCAAGACGCCTTATACTGTTTCGTGTATTCCCTTTCGAAGGTCGGACCCAGGCCGAAACGTATGAAATAAAGCATCGTTTTTATCGAACGTGCGTCCTCAACCTACAAGTGTGTGTTCAACCACCGGATCCCGGCAGGCTCCCACTTGATATATAACTACAAGTAATTTCCCCTCTTCTGTCTATATTGTCGTTGTCGGTTGGCTTGCCCCTCGGTTTCCTTCCTTCTCGTTCGCGGCACACACACACACACACACACACACACGTATATATATATATATATATATATATATATATATATATATATATATATATATATATATATATTGTCACGTACTCCATTGACATCAGCGACGTGCTCGAACTGAGCCGGCCAGTCTTCGGCGTTCTCGAGGAAGAAACCATGGAAGACTTTTGGCACTTTCTGTAGCGTATAGTGAGCAGCAGTAGTAGTGCCTTCCATACCGCTTTGGTGTGTCGCTGACGTTGTCTCGGGAAGGGGTCCACGCTCAGGGACCTCTTAGACCAGTAGACCACGCTTATAGACGAGTATCCAAATATAGAAGCGTCACGTACACTGAAAGCTCTTAGTATCGAAAACCGCAGTGTCTTCTACAGTGATTGTCCTTGCTTTGTACGAAAAAGAAGGGACTCGCTGGAAGCATTAAACAAAAAATGTATAAAATATAATAATACGAACTCGAGAACGTGGTGGTCGCCTGACATAAATTAAGCAGGAGTGACCTTGCAGTGAGCGCAGGTTTAATAATGAAGCTCTTCCCATTTAATACAAGGACACTCAGTCGATTGGCAACATTTTGAATAACTATACAATAAAGTCCGCGTCGTCGTCTGAAGTTCCGATTTCCGCGCCTCCCAGACCAGTGCTTGATGCGTTTACTCTAAACACCCATCTGCCTCCACATGATACGATATATTTTGCGTGCGCTAAAAAAAGATTTTCAGCCTGATCTTTAAACTTTCTGCGTTGTGGCACTACCTGTGGATGGGCTCTTGTGACTTCGAAGGGTGTTTAGAACTAGAATAATGTCATGCACCTTGTTCGGCAACGATAAGGCAGATTAGCTAGAAAAAAAAAAGCTCAGTTATAATTAGTTAAACGGCCTTCAAGTCTGGAGAGAAAGAAAATGAAAATAAGGATATAAACGGAGAGTTGGCACGCTTTCAATGTGCATGCTTACCACAACCGTAGACATGATAGCACACACTTTCACTTTTAATTAGGTGAGCTCGTCCGTTGTCTGGGTGTTGCATCGCCCAGGCGAAGAATGTAAAACTAACTAGCCTTTACCGACACTTCCCAATAAACGAAAACTAAATATATGAAATACCATCACACCCGGTGTAATACGCTGTGTGCACTGGCCCGTTTTAAAATAGAAAGGTGTAAGACAAGGGTGAAATATAGGCGGAAGTCTCGGCAATAAAATATATCTATAAAAAAAGAAAACATGCTACAAGCTACGATACCCGCTTCTGAAAACATGCTTGCGACGACTATACAATGTTATAGTGAAAACTACAATTAAGCCTCTTTAAAATAAAAAGCAAACCGCAACTTCCAAACCCACGTTGCTGAACTCGAGGGGCGGGCCGTAGCCTTAATCACGAAAGCAAGAGTAAAGGAGGAAGCAGGCGTGTTCTCCTTTCTCCGTCCTGTCAGCATTTTTCGTCGGGCTGAAAGCACCGCAGCTGGCATGTCAGAGGACCACCCTCTCTCTCTCTCTCGCCCACTTCCAACCCGGCATTTCTTTTTTTGTTTCGTTATGTGTCTCTCACCCTTCCGCGAAAGGCGCCCAATACATCTCTCCGGGACGACCGAAAATCGTCCAGCTCAGCACGGGACATCTCTGCGCCTACATGAATCATCTGCCGTCCCACCCTGATCCACCGCTGTCATCACCTCCCGGGGTGCCAACGAACTCCCACGGCGCAACCGACGTCAAAAAAAGATAAAAAATAAATGAATAAAAGGAAATGCAATCAGAACAATGTACTCAGCTGTACCATGCTGCTCCAGTTGAAAGCTACGACAGAAGTTTTGCCCCGTTAAGAAAAAAAAAAGATATTCAAATGACGTGCATTTACTTGGCATTGGGGCCCCCGGAAACCAAGAATATCTAACTACTGCCACGTCGGTTGAGGTTTCGACCCTACAAAATTTCATTGGCATGATGGCGGGCGTGGTAGCCCATACATTTCCCAACTTCGGGGTTGAATATTTATTATTGCGTAGCAATAATAAATATGCAATAATAAAATCAATAATAGCAATAATAATAATAGCAATAATAAAATGAATGCTCGAGGCGCATTCACGCCGTCATGCTCTCCCGCTATCAACGGCGCATGCGCGAAGCCTGGTAGCTTTCCCTCCTGCCCAGCAGCAGTTAGCTTTCACACTGCCTCATGCGCTGTCGCGCCAACGTATTGTTCAAACACCGTTCGAGGTTGTTCAAACGCAATCCTAAAACTGCCAAATATTGTAAAACGTTGACTTTGGAGTCGGCACTCTAGATAGATCGTACAGAATATATCGGGATACAGAGCTTTGTGTGAGCTGTAGTACGGTAGCTATAGCTGGGCGAGTCAGTACATCTGCCATTATTACTTACAGCGCGAACAAATCAAACACCGACGAAGAAGAGAGATGTAATACGAGCGCTCGTGTTGCGTCTCTGTTGTTTGTCCGTGTTTGATTTATTCGTGCTTCAAGTAATAAGTTTTGTGTGAGAGTAAACTTACCAGTGGCGCGAAACCGCCGGAGGTTATGGAAGCAAGAATGTCGTTTCTGTTCTTTACTTGCGATAATCTCGCCAGAAGATATGCGGTGGCATTCTTGTTTGCGATTGAACTAAATTTAAATTGATAGAGAAAGAATATAAGTACTCATTCGTAAATGATAGCGCAGCGAACACGTAGCCACTGATTGCTTTCTCCTCAGCGTAAACTTACTGTTTTGACATAAATGGCCTCTTCAATGTTGTTCGAGATCTTGACTACGCGTGGGCACTTTGTGGTCACCTCACCGAGTAAATAACATGTCAGAAGAAACGGGACCTTCGGGTATGCTAGTCTTTCGTCTCAAAACGGCCTAGTTAAAAGAAATCTGTGTAATAGCTTGGTTTTCGTATGCTATTACTTCATTTTTTTGCGGTACAGTATAGAAAACAGGCAAAACCAGTACCATATGTTCCTTGCTAAGAGCTGCGTGCTTAAGTTGTGGGGACATTGTAGGCTTCGAAAGCTAAATCAACGTCAGCGTAAAACTAATCAAAACTACTACCTAAAGATCTGAAAAATGTGGAGAAGCCCCGCCCTCGTAGCTTTACCATCAGTGCACAGAGTGTTCTCGTCAGGTGTAGCACTGTGTAGAAGCTCCGACGATATGTCACAGAATGACCTGTGCATCGACGCTTATTAAATAGCTTCTACTCGTTGACACCGCTTATATTGATTATGGAATGCACGTATGGTAACTGACGCTTTCGAACTGCTGACTACCCCGCCCTGCAACAGTTCCCACTTTAGTCAATGACAAATCCCCTGGCTGGCGTACAATGTTGACAATATTTAAAGCCGAAGTTGTCTCATGGGTGAAGACGATGGCGAGATAATTTAAAAGCGTCGCTCAACGTGCGCAGTGTACCTTGGTATTATCCTACACTTGTAATGAACAAGAGAAATGCTGATCCCGTACATATGAATTACTAGCACCCGAGCAACGGGTTGATCCTTAGAAAGCTGCGCAACGATGCAATTACCCTGAAAGCAATAGAACGTATATTTCGGGCGTGTGTATATGAAAATGTAGTACGTCGAAAGGTGCGGTCTGTATATTCATCGTGAAGCTGCGCGACCATCCGAAACACTACCCAAGGTTCGAGAGCAAATAAGCAGCTAATAAAAAAATGAGAGCATAAGGTGCTGTCGTGGTAAATCAGAGTTGCAACATGGGACTCCGTGGCACAAGGGGCTTCGAGACTACACGGAGTCGCTGGGATACACCAACCGCGGTAGCACAGTGGCTTTGGCGAGACGCTGCTGAACTTGAGGCCGAGTGTTCGGTCCAGGTCCCGGTGGCAGCATTTCTAATGGGGGTGAAATGCAAAAAAAAAAAAAAAAAAAAAAAAACAACGCTCGTGTACATAGATTTAGGTGCGCTGTACAGAAGCCCAGGTGGTGAAAGTTAATCCGCAATTCCTCACTACGGCGTTACTCATAATCACATCGCGCTTTTGGAACGTATATTCCAGAATTTAATTTAGTTTTTATTCGCTGACAAACGCGAAATTGCTCAACAGTACGCCGTTGTAACTGCTGGTATTCGGTTAACAATTTTGTTTTTTAAATGTCAGCGCCACCACGCTGTTTCTAAGCCCCCTTGGTCCACGATCACTTGTGCTGCGACCCATATTTTGCGCGCTAAATAGTACACCGCAAAATATCTTGCGTGGCCCCGATCACGACCATGGAAGTGGCATGCGATTCCAGGAGTCGACTTGCAGCTGAACGCCCAATATGACTCAGCTTCTCTGTTGAAGAAAAGACGGCGAAAGTCAGGGAGTGTAAAAGGGAAGTTAGAAGCTAAAATGCACTTTGGAGAATGACTCATCAAGAGCAAGTGAGAGAAAAAAAAAAGGGACAATGAAGTGCCTTCATCTTAAGAATTTCGACATGCGTTCGCCATCAGAACGGATTCGAGTCGCTTCTTTCTGCAAGCAGGAGCTGTCTAGGATATAAAAAGGAGCGAAACCCTGAGGGACATAGCAGCGTAGACGGCACAACCGTGAGCAGTCCGTTAAGAGGTTCATGGAGAGAACTCGCTGTCAAAATAGGCACTGAACCCACCCGAGGGTATTCAACTCCGGCTTTAGCGTCGCGAAGTGAGTGTATTTCCCTGCCGCGCCGGGGACGAGCTTGTGCGTAACTCCTGCATGCCTTTGAATGCAAGCAGAGCGCCCGCCGGCCGTTTTGCGGCACCAACAGGAGAGCTCGGAACCGAGGTGCTGGGTGTCACCGCTCGCTGACGTCTCAAAACGAAGGGTGTATAGCGCAGCAGGCATTCCCCGCCCATGCGCCCCTTTCCTCTGTTCCTTCTTGTCTCGGGTACGTGTTCCGTGAACGCTTTCTTTTCGACGACCATTCTTCTTTTCTAGCACCGAGCAGCTTTGCTCCCCGCAAATAGCGCCCCAGAGGTTTCTCACACCCATCGCGGCCGCAAAATAAAGGGAGTTGCCCTGCGCTCGAACGCTACAGCCAGTCAGAAACTGCAGCCTTCTCGCCAGTTGTCGCAGTTGTCCTGTGAATGTACGTCATCTCGGTATTGGACATGTCGGCACTGTGGACTTCAACGCGCTATTCAGAGCAGAGGTCATTCCGCGATCCTGCTGAAATGAACCACGTGTGGTGGCTGCGCTAACGACGAGCAAAGTGCCTTTCATGCGCCGCTGACACAAATAGAGCCATCGACAGCTGCGTTTGCCCCGAACGAAAGATTTCTGGACAGACACGCACGTGTGGCAAGCATGTTAGGGCGAAATATCTGGGAGAAAAGTGGCACCGCGAGGGGAAAAAAAGAAAGCAAGCAATCCGGCATGTCTCCGGCACAAGACTCGCTTGCAATCGGCGGCGCCAAATGGGGGCAGACGTATACGTGGAAGCCATTCGATGGCTGCTTCGCTTTGCGGGGTTAGGGCGAGGGGAGGCCGTCTCTCTGCACCTCCGAACGGTGCAGACGCCAGCTTCTTCCGGGGCTGTCCGCACACTGCCTGACACGGGCATTGTATACGAGACGATGGCTCGATGGCCACACGACGACGCGACGGGCCATTCCGGAGACCGAGCGGCGACGAGGCGCCGATGGCGATGACGTCCGAAAGTGCCCCTGCAGCTGGCTTTCCTTCCGCGTCTCCCGGCGACCCCTGCCCGCGGTTGTCTCCCGTTACCGCAAACGTGACGACAAGCGTTATGACCCAAACCGCGACGTTCGTGCTCGCCAGAAGACGCCGGGGGACTAAGTGACGCTTTAGCGGGAAACGCCGACGTGCTTCCCATGCCGTATGGCTTGAGAAGCACGTCGACCCCTCCACCTTCCCCCTCTTTCTTTCCAACTTGCTTTTCGGACGTTCTTCCAGCCAAATACCTCTCTCACCCACCAATTTTCTCGCTCCCCAAAAACGCGGGTCCCCATCCTGGGCGCTGACAAGACATGGGAGGCGCGTCGTCCATTGTTTGAGAATGGGGGAGCTCTCGGCGTTCTACGGTCATCCCCTAAAAATGGCCTTTCGCATGCCGCGGCATGCACGAACAGCCTACAGCCTGAACCTTTTTCTTTGTCTTACCGCTAGAGATTTCGCGCTCTCGATTTTCCACAAATCTCTGAAATTCGGGGCGACTCCTCCCCTTGCTCCCTTTCGAGGTAAGAAGTGTGTACTGCCGTGTTGTCCTTTCTCTTCCCCACATATCTTTGCTATCTCCTTTTTTCTTCCCCGCCATGCTTCCGCTATCAGCTGGGCCGTTCTGATATGCGCATATGTAAATGCGGCCAACGCAAGACGGCAATGTGCAGATTCCCACTCGCACGTCGCAACTTTTTCTGGGTGTATGCTGGAAAGGCGTTCGCGTGGAAGATTGCGGGCGAGATGAAGGAGTAGGCATAAACAAAGAATGACAGGGAAAGGAAGAGAAAACGATCGAAGGTGTTGCAGGGATGAGGTGGGGATGGGCGCACAAACGCGCCCGTTCGATTTCTCGTTCGCGGCGCCATTTTGAGCGTTAAAATGGGAAGAAAACGTTGCAGCACTCCCCTGCAGAATTCTGAAGAAGGAAAGTGAAAGCGCAAGGGGACTCGTTTTGTGGGTGACGAGGCAAACTTAACTTACGCAGAAGAACTAGTAGAGGAAGGTGCAGCTGAGAGATCACCACGTGCTGTTTCCAAGCGAATGAGCGAGACATTGAATGTGAGAGCTGTTTCTTGTGCTTACAAGCGGACTAAAAGCATAAATGAATTAAGAGAAATAGCGACAAAACTGAAAAGGTGCCGCAAAATTGCGAGTCATGGAGAAGAAACAGGGAAATCCGAGAGAACGTCCAGAATTCTATTGCGAACAGTTTTGCTCGAGACAATTCATCGTTCGATTCCGGTTTAGAGAAGCGCACTATATATGCTATATACCGCTCCTCGAAATGCGAAGGCACCGTAATACTACTTAAAGCTCTTGATCTGGCTTGTTCGTTTGTGCGGCGGGGAGTCCATAACATTACTTCGCACATGCTAGCTTAGCATGTGCGAAGTAATGTGCGAAGCTCCCGGCCATTTGCCTCATATTCAAGAACTACCCCTTTCCGTGTTTGCTAAGCATCACGCTGTATTATAAAATTAGGAATTGGAGGGTGTTCTTATGGGTAATTTTTCATAATTTTAGTAAAAAATTATTGCCGTACCTATTTAGCGAGACCTTTAGCTGCGTAGATGCCGCATATAAGCTCAAGTAGGTTGTTTTGCTTCCGAAAATTATATATATTGTAATGAAGAGAAAGGCGCACTGAGGCTTCCGCGCTTGGACTGCGGGAGCGGGCAGACAGAGAAGACGGAAAAGGAGAGAACAGAACAGCCGGCCCAGGGAACGGGTTATGTCTCTGTTCTCTCCTCTTACAATGGCGCAGCCGACGAAAGCACAGTCTTAAGGCGCTCCAGCCTTAAACACCGTACTGCGGAGGCCTTGCGCCCTCCTGCATCTCGCCGTCCTGGATCCTTCCAGCGAGGGAACGCCGTCAACGCTTCCCTTGTCATGGCTGCCGTACCTGGGAGGACCATGATCTCCGAGCCGCCAAGGCATGCCATCCACGCTGCCTTGGACATGGAATCTCACTGTCCTGGATGTCTCCTGCAGCTAGGGAACGCCATCCACGCTTCCCATGCCATGGATCACTGCCCCATGACATCAGCGACCTCTCAGCCAGCAAGGGATTCTGTTCAAGCACCCCTGGCCATCCTGCCGCCTACAGTGAGTACCGCGGCAGCCGCCAGCCCCGGCTATATGGATGCCGTGCACGATTCCTTGAACACTGGTCTGGCTGGTCCGAGTACTGCGGCCGCTGCCACCCCCTCAGTGTACGCGGTTTCCGACGATGGCTCAACGGGCGGCTCAACCGGCAGCTTGACCGACGTCATGCGAGCCATCTCGCTGCCGTCACAGCAGCTGGACTACTTCGTTTCAGCCACCCCCGGTTTCCCGCTAGCAGCCTCTCCATCCACCGGTTGCCGCGGAACTATATACCGAAGTTCCACGGATTTCAGAATGACCCCATTCTGTGGGTGCAAGCTGCCAACGCGCTCAGCGCACGCCATGCATGGCCCGACCAAACGATATGGCTGGTTGCAGCGGGGCGACTTGGAGGTGGCGCCAAGGCCTCGGACAACCACGAAGGCCGCAAGTACCGGTCCAGGGCGGAATGGAGCGCTGCCTTGATGGCTGCTGTCGTCAAATATCGACTGTAGTTATTTCTAAAAGATGCGAAAGACATTACTTGGCAAGTTTTGAGAACTGCTGATTGAGCCACTACCGCTCAAATACACATAAAAAAAACACCAAGAAATTTTGAAATTGGTGACATTACACCAACGCAACGGCGCAGTGCTTTCGGCGCAAGATTCGAAGAATTAAAGTGTGGCCTTTATTTTTTCTTGAAATAATCAGCCGATTGGAGCGAGACTAACAAAAATAGACTTTTGACATAAAACTTTCAATCTAAATAGATTTTGGGCATCTTTTTAGTGGCACCTGCAGGCGGCGTAGAACACCAAGCTGTGTGACCGAACAGGCGCAGTGTTATTTTAGCTTAATACGTGAAGATTGCCGCCAGTTCCACTGCGAAAATAGAAATCTAGAGCAAGACAGCCGTTCAATAAAACCAATAAAGGTTACTCTGCAGAAAAATAAATGTTTTTTTAATCATATGTGATGAAATTCACTGTTTGTCGTCTCTAATCAGCCGTCGCACTCTCCCCTCCCTTTTCTTCTTATTACTTAGCAAAAAAAAAAAAAAAGGGACAAACGAGAATACTGCGAAAAGAGCTCGTGAAATTCCGTCTATATTTCTCTCGAGAAGTCTTATGTGGTCGCCGTGTCGTCCTTACCGTTTTCTGCCGATTCCTACTACCGAACTGTCGGGACGGCTGTGAGTGGGAGAAAGCGAGCGCCTATACAACGTTGCAAGCAGACAATGATGCGAGTGGGAGGGACGAAGCATATGGTGTAAGGGTATGCGCGCACTTTATGAATGTGTGCGAGTAGGGGTTATCTATTTTATACTCCACCATTCCGCGTTGTAACGGTGAGTTTCCAGTATAACGCACTTTTTTTTTTCAATATTAAAAAAAAGACGCAGCAAAACAATTATCTAGTTTTGCGTGCCAAAATCATGTTCTGATTCTTAGGGCCACCGTAGTGGGGAACTGCGGAATAATTTTGACCATCTTGGATTCTTGCAATGTGTGTATCGCTAAGTCCAACTCCACGAGAGCTTCGCCGTTTCACGCCACATCGAAATGCGGCTGCCACTCCCGGGAATTGAACCCACGACCTCGTGCTTATATAGCAGCGACACGCCATAGTCACTATGCCACCATGGCGTAGACGGAGTAAAACTTACACAGCAAAAAACACACCTCGGCGTGCGCGTGGGAGAGTACAGTGGCGATAATAATGACGATTCCATATACCTTTAATTTTACTTGCAATTTATCTGCCGCGGCCCGGTTTAATTGATACCAATCAAGCCACGCTTCTGCGTGTATTCCAGGCCCGGCCACCTTAAGTCAGGCGCGGCTGAGGTGCCCCCCGCAAGACAGTGACATATTGGGAGAGACGGAGGACGTTCCAAAACGCTCCCGAAGAAAGCCGGAAGACGTCAGTCAGGGAACGCCCATCGCTTAAAGAAAGAAAAAAAAAAGGAAATGAAAGAAAGGAAAAAAGCGAAGATGTATGCGCAAGTATCGAATACCACGGAAGAGAGACGCGCATTCTGTTTACACGACACGGCCTTCGCTGGCGGGCGGGCAGGACCTGGGGCTGGAATAGCATGAGACGCGACGGCTGGCTCGTCGTCGTCGTGTCTGCGGTGACGGTGACGGCGACGACACCGGTGGGCTGTGGCGGCGTCGTTGCGCGCGTCGCGGGGCGCTTTCTCCGCGGCCCGTCGCTGCTGCCACCGGGGCCGTGTCGACAGGGACAGCAGCTGCCACGCTTTTCTGACAAGTCCTCGCGTCGATCGAGGTCGATGACACGCGTGTGTGCCTGAGTGACGCTATGCCGAGAAGAGAAAAAAAGAAAGAAGAAAAAAAAACGCTCCCCCCCTCCTTTTTTTCTTTCCAAACAGCATCACAAGGTCCACTTCCCAGTTTCGCATTCTTTGTCTTCCCGCCACACAAAGCGGCGCACAGCTGCCGCTTAGGTTGCGTCTCAGTGTACGCGTCCTGGCTATTATCTCACATATTCATAAAGTAAAAAAACAGATATTTCCAAAAGAATTATTGCGTTCCTTATGAGCGCACTCGGAGCGTAACGTAACCTATTAGTTCTATCAGGTGAGGTCGTACCTAATAGTAGTCATGAATGCGAATGGCATATGCGAATTTAGCCAGAACTTTCGGAATTGAAGCTGGGGATTTTTTTTTATTCCTGTTAATAGGAATGTCAGATATATCTGACAAGATATGACTTCAGTATGCGAAGCCAATGAGTTAGGTTGATTCGGACTAAGGACCAGCCCAGGAGGTTACCGGTGACACAGGCGTAAAATGCCTCCGGGGTCACAAGGAAAGAGAAGCCAGCGCTCAGGACCCATGTGCACAAATCTTTGTTCCCTAAACGCGTTTCCTCATTCGCCGGCGTCTGGGTTCCCGGAAATTGTGACAGTGGTAGTGTTCTTCTCTCCCATTTTTAAAGCGCACGTTTCAGCCTCGTTTGGTTAACCATCTGCACGGAGTGCTTGGGCGGTCAGTTTTCTAACCTCTCTTTCGTCCTATTATCCTCTTTCCCCAGCGCAGGGTAGCGAACCGGAAGTGCGTCTGGATAACCTGCCTGCCTTTCCTCTCTCCTATCTCTCTCTTTCTCTCCCTCGTGATAGCGATCGGCGTGAAAATGTATTTACCATATTTTACTGCAATAATTATTTGCTGATTTATTCTCACACATTTAGCGGTGTACATTGTATCCCGCCCTATGTAGTTCGCTTCCCAAAAAATATTATCTATACAGCATTCTTCTTAAAATATTGCGCTCTTCCCATATGTAGGAGGTGTTATCAGGTAAGAGAGCATAAAGACCGGAGGACCTTGCTTTTCAGCGCAGCGGCAAGAACACGAACGCATAACCGGCGCCGTTCATCTCACATTCTCCTTGCGCGGAAAAAAAAAGAGAGTGAGAAAGAAAGAAACGAATGTGGAGGCAAACTGCGCAAGAATATTCATACCGAGGGAGAATTCAGATGGGTTAGCGTTGTGTTGTGGCATGATAGATGGCGTGACCAATTTGCTCGTGCGCTTCATTATACCTTCTTTGTACAGATCGAGAACTGTTGCAGCTGCGGAAAAGGTTTGGGGAAATAGGGAGGACGGGGTCATCGGGGACAGAAAATTGAAGTGGGATGCATAAAAAAGAAAGAAGCACAGGCACCAGCTGGTGCAGACCGGCACAAAGAAAACTAATGGTGCGAGCCACGGAGAGAAATGGCAACCTCGAGCATAAATGATTTCCCTGAATGATTCTTACAGCATTCATACCTTGAGGTTTTACCCTTGATTGCTGCATGTTTATGTCTTTATGTTTACGCATGTGTGTATGTGTTGTGTGGGTATATAATGCATGTTAGCATCAGTAGGAGTGTCAAATTGAAAAAAAAATGTGTATGCGTGTGAAGCATGGAAGCCGATCGCGTGGTGGAGGTATAGATACGGGATGGGAGAGCTTAAAGGACCGTATTTATATATATATATATATATATATATATATATATATATATATATATATATATATATAGTGCAACTGCTGGTGGTCTGTGGTGAACGCGATTTAAATCATGAATCCGGGACCGCAACGATTTGCGACGTGCTGCAAGCGCAATTCTCCCGCATTCACCGCTAAATCGCCACAAACTTTTTTCCCTTGGATATTGCGTCTAGTCTATCCAGCGACAGAAAATGAGTGACGTGTGGTGCACCAGCAAGCCTTAAGAGGAAGCTTTCCATCGTAGCTCTTATATATCTAAATATATGGGAACGGAGGAATCGTGTTGCTCAGCACCCATTGCACAAAATCTGATGAGGTTTCTTTAATAACAAAAAAGTGAAAGATCAATTTAATGACTGCAGAAGCAGATATATTATTTAGGCTGTCAAAACTGTGTACAAAAATTGTTGAAAATTGCGAAATTAGAAAACATAAGCCTGAAGTACAGTTTTCAAATCTATAATTCAGTAATAAACAGTCGCAATTCGGCATAGTGCGCCTATTAAGATGTCTAAAGCTGGCAAAATTTATGCAATGTACATCGCTCCCAAACTTACTAGTAATTTTAGGAGTAGGAGTTTTGAAAGAGTCTCATAAGCATTGCAACAATTTTACGTCAGCTCTAAACTCATATACCATATTTATACGCTTCAGATGCTGTAACAGATGCAGTTTACAGAACTGCAATGTCTCTCATTTGGTGCAGAGTTACAAATTTTTTAACTTCGGCATTCAATCTTTTCAACTTCAAGTCTGCACGGGGAAGAGGACAAAGGACTAAAAAGCCCAAAGGGTGAACAAGAAAAAAAAAAGAGGGAGTGAGAACAGTGGACTTCTCAGTGGACCGCGACAATATTTACATGCAAAGTGAAATTCGATGAAGTTCGAAGGGAGTTTAATGTGTTTAATGCATATCCTAAAGCTTGTCAAGCAATCCAACTCCCCGAAGTTAAGCAAACAACAACTTCAGCACAGCATGGTGGCACTTGAGATTATTTTGAAATGTATCAACTTTCGTTAAACCATTTCTGAAATTTAACGTTAGTCCAAATCAATGTTTAAATCGCCGGGGATGAAACAGTTGCTACGTTAACGGCTTGTTTTTTTTTTTTTTTTTTTTTTTTTCAGGCTCGATGCATTGTTTTCAAAGTGACGGCTGGAAATTGTCAGACTGTGAGTTCAAAAATTCTTCTACAACTGATTTGATCAGCTACATGATGCGCCGAAATTTCAGCGAATTTTTTTTTCTATCTGTGCATTTACCGTGCCGATATTTCGTGCACTATTGGGCGGTGAGTTATTGCTTAATAAGTAGTTATATGGCACTGGTGTTCCGATGTGGTGGTTAGCAGTCACGCTTGCTAATGTTTTCGATGTCGCTTTCTACCAACCGTCTCATTCATGGGGCATTCTCGGTTGCGGGTGCGTTCCGCACGGCTGTGACTGGCACTGACTATGACTCGCAGGGTGTACCCAGGTCAAGGTTTAGTGCACGTATGCACAAATGCTCACGAAAGTGGTGGGAGGACAGGGACCCCCGTAGCGTCACACCTCTCGTGTTAATGTTCTCGACCTGCGCTCCTTCCAGTGGCAAGTTGTCTTCGACTTCCATTTAACTTTTTATTTTGTTGAGCATATGAAGCTTAACCGCCATTCACAATTAACTGTATAGTTCAATTAAAGTATAAGTTTTAACCCCAGGCTTTTCCGACGTCACTGTCCATCGGCATGTTGCGGAAGATGCACAGCAGTATCCTGTTAATTCAGAAAAGTCAGACTTTAGAGCTCGTTTCGATCTGAATGAAATGTGACCCTTTTATCAGACATTTGAAAAGGCTGTTCAGCCGGAGGTTACCCGCTATTTCGATTGATCAGTTTATACCGCTGCGCGTGCACACGCTCTCGAGGATACGCTGTATAGGGCCAAGGAGGAGGGGGGGGGGGGGGGGTGATGCCGAACACTCTTGGTTCTCTCCGTCAGCACGGTCGGAAGAAAAAAACTGGCGCCCATTTTCTGCAACAAAGCCGCTGCCGAGCCGCTTAGGGTTAGAAGCATTTAGCGATTACGCTATAAGCCGCCGCGCTATATAAGTGCCCATACTTTCCTTTTTTTTCTCCGTTCGGTTATGAAACCACTCCTCCCCCTCAGCGAACCTTATTTTGCCCCGCCTGGCCTTTCTTTAACACTGGACGTAAAAGCAGCAGGAGGCAGGGGTGGGCTGCGGAGCATTCGGCTACGAGGGGGCGTGTGGCGCCTCATCGCGGGTTCTAATCCGATTAGCGACCGCTGCATCTCAGAGCGAGGAAATGAAAAAGCGGCGGCCGCAAGAGGGAAATGACGCCTGTTATTTATTCATGGAGCTGGGACCGTATACCAATGAGAAATGTTGTGAAACGAGACACGGCCATAAAAGTACGACGTACGCTGCCGTATGCGTGCAATATCCATCAGTTACATGCGATATAACGTTTCAGGCATGGTTCGTACATGGGTGTAGCAGGCATCCGATGGATAAAAGAATGCTTCCTTTGGTGGTTGTTTAAGACGTCGTTTTAACCGAGCGCAAATTTGCAATAAATCGCCTTGACATTCCTCATTTTCGCCTTGGTGGCCCTCGATGAATGTCTGTACCACAGAGGCTTTGCGTCTCGACGTAATCAAGCTCATCGCACGCTTATCACTTTTCTAGAAGAAACTTGGCTTCCCACTGGGAGCCTTTCTTTTCTCTTTTTGTTTATGCAGAGTGAAAATAACTCGTACATAATTTTTTTTCTCTTTGTTAACATTTCTTCTATAGCACGACCTTCAGTGACTGGCCATACTCTCCTCAGTTTGTCGTAGTGTTGCTTTACCCTGCGAGATTTTAAAAATGTATTTGCTTGACAATACGTGATTTTCCTGATACAGGAGACGAAATGCGACGTCAACGGTCACCTGACTAGACATCTAACACCACTATATGCATTCACCACACAACTGTCACCTGTCATCTTCTTTTTTAACTGCGAAGCACTTTAGAGGCCCGGGCTTTCGGGGTCTAATGTGATGTCATGTCGACGTGGTCACACGCAAAAACTAAATCAGCTGAAAACTCGCCTTTCGTTCACTTGGTATATACCAAACTTGACATAGAAGGGTACGAATGTATGACTAACATGAGTGACAGGTCATAACCTCAATAACATTACATGCTCGTCAGTTAAGTCACGATTAATGATGATAAAATCACGTGTGATGCATGCCCGCATTGGATATGCGAGTATGAGCCAGGGATATCCGGGAATTAGAAACTCGTGAAAAACGCCTCCTAAACGCCAGTCTGGTACCAGCACAGCGCGAGAGAGCGCGCCACCACCCCACAAGCGCTCGATTCCTCCTCACTTGTGCAAGAAAAGCGCAAGAGTAACTGGCGCATCACCGCTTCGCATTTACCCAGGGTTCACGTTAGTGGAGCTGCATTAGCGCTGGATTTGAACTACACAAGCGCGTAATTTGAATCCAGTGCTTAATGTAGCTCCAATCCTGCTCCAATCCTGCACTTGCGTAGTTCACACCAACGGTGAGTTAACATGAGGGAAACACCGGCGCATCACTGCTTCGCACTTCCGCAGTTTTCTCGTTAGTGGGGCGGCATTAGCGCTGGATTTGAACTACACAAGCGGAGAACTTGAGCAGGATTGGAGCTACATTAAACGCAGGATTTGAGCAAGGTTCGAACTACATAAGCGAATAATTTTTTTTCGCTCTTTCCTTCCTTTCTTCTCATCTGACCCTCCCTTTCTGAAGAGCAGACAGACATGGTGTTCCTTCTCCATGGTGACAGTTGCGAACCTGCTACTTGGTTTCCCTTTCCTATCTTTCAATTGTATATGTGTTTTCGCACCAAATAATAATAATAATAATAATAATAATAATAATAATAATAATAATAATAATAATAATAATAATAATAATAATAATAATAAATCCTCGCCACATTTTTGAACGTGTGTTCCATGAAGTGCCGCTTGCCATAATCGACACTTCATATACATATGAAGTGCCGGCAACATGAAGTGCTTCTTATAACGCCTGCAGCTCAAGGATGTCGGTGGACTACTGAGGAAGTTCAGAATACTAGTTGCTTCACGCATTTCATGAATGACTACTCAGGGAACAATTGAAAGAAGACAATTTATGCTAAGGACAAAGATGATCAATCCGGTATGGATACTGGCTTTACATACGTCCAAAACTACTTCTGATATCACAGGAATAATGCATCTTCCACTGGCAAGTGCTGACGACACTAAATATTTCCTCCAAGCGCGCATGAGCTTTGCAGAAGACATTCCACGAGGTCTGCCTGACTTTTAGGCTGTTGGATGGCCAGGCGTTTGTGGGTCAATAAATTGGCGAGTTGTTTTAACAACTGCAAAGACAGTCGGGTCGATAGTCTGTCAGCGAATAGACAGTAAGAAGTGTAAACATTTTTCATCAATCTTGTAAGGAGAGCACCAACAATGCCTCATAAGCGGACTCTTGACATTTCATGCGCAAAAGCTTGTCCTTCAGAGTCTTGACAACCGTATAGCTTGAACCAGCGACTGATACAAGAGGGGTAACGGCTACAGTTATAGCGTCATTTTCGCATATCTATCCTAGCATTATAAGAAACAAAACTAGGCTTGCTGCCCATATACATTGTAAAATAATTTACACCAATAGAGATGAATAAAGTTGTAAATCTGTCCATAACGCACACCCTTACACCATTTTCGGATGTAAGGTTGTGAGTTATAAATCAAATTACACCATTATTCGCTTTTAAGGGTGTAAATTAGTGTACGCGCATTTGTTTGAACCAGATAGTATAGCTAGCAGTTCAGTAATATTTGAGTATATTTACCAGCAGCAGTACAACCGACAGCGCCTGGTTGTTTCTTCAATCGTACGCACATGTAAGGACACGTTTTGTAAGCCTACACTTTCTCTCAGAGAAACAAAATATATGTTCAAAAGAAGGGCGTGAAATGCAAGCGACAAGTCGTCACCCACGAAACAGTAACAGATGGAGTGTGTTACTCATAGAGTTCATTTTGGTTTGCCGTGTTTTATTTGTGTGGGGCTTGAGTGGCGACAGACGGAGATGTAGAGAGAAGCGAGACACAGCGCAAGCGTTGTTTCTTAAGTAAGAGAAAGAAGAAAAAAAACGACCGCGCGAAGGAGCCGCACTATACGTGAGAAACGTCGGTAACGTGATCACCCCGTTCCGACCGCAGTTCCCACCATGTTTACGATGCGCGCGACACGCATGGCGACATGAATTCGCGTCGCATGACGCGAGGGCTCTGACTTGTCGCGGACTGCGCGTGTGCGCGGCGGAGACGAAGTTTGAGTTTTGTTGATTTTTGCGGAAGGTTAAAGAGGCCAAAAACAAAAACAAGAAAGAAACAAACAAACATACTTCACCCTTTGGCTACGTAATTTCCAAGCATAAAGCTATGCGAATCCGTTCTAGAAACACCGATGCATATACATATTTCTAAATGCACTAGCAGTAGCAGAAAACAGGAACCCTCGCATCAAAAATGTCAAATAAACAATATGTCGTGTGTGGAAACCACCCACTGAAGGTAACAAAGAATTAAAACTAAAATAACGGTGCTATAGTATTATGTACTCTTCAGTGCTGGCAGTTCTTGTGCCTTCTCCTTGTAAAACGAAAAACTTGAAAAAGAAAGCTAGCCAACGCGGTATATTCCTGTAGTCCGCATGTATTTCGCGTAAAAAGCAGGGCATGCAATTGCAGCGTCGCACTCATTCCAAATGATTCGTTCTCGCTTGCAGAAGCAGCGTCATATAAAAATATAAGGTTGTCTAATGATCGTTGAGGTATCTCGTTGACAATAAAACAATATTTAGATTTGACGCTGCACAACTGAAGGAATGAGAGAACGCAGGTTTTGGCGTGCTCATTACCAGCCAGCATATGTAAAAGAAAAAAAAATATGTCCTACGATTTTAAACATGAAAATTATGACCCAATATGAAAGGTGGTTATCAGTACGGCTTGGCTGACCAACAAAGTACACCATGGAGGCTTTATGTGACGCGTGAATACTTGACGCGTGACGCGCATAGGCCTCTGCAAAGAAAAAAGAAAGAAAGAAAGCGAAAAATAAAATGGGCAACAAGGTCCTGGCTAATCACTCTGCGCCTAAAGCGAATTAAAATACGGAGTCCACGTTATTTTGTTATTTTCTATTTTCTCTTCAAAATTATAACCGTTTTTCCATCCAACCAGTGCAGAGTAACTGGAAGACACCGAGGTGAACCAGGGTTTAACCTCTCTGCCTTTGACTTTTTTCTTTTCTTTCTCTCTCTCTCTCTAGTTGGAGTTTCCGAGTATGTACAAATACAAAGGCAAACGCAGTTCAGTCCATGTGACTAACTTATGGCAGTGTGAAGAACCTTTGCCGTGTCAGTGACGTGAAGTCGTAGTTTTCCCGTCACTTTGGAGACAAAACAGCGCGCTCAATATGTAGTGTCCAGAATTCGGACATGTATAGATTGGATACCTCTGGGTTTTGCTGAATGGCTTCATCCTTGCCACGGAATGGCGATGATGCTGCTGCTGCTCATGATGATTATGATTTATTGGCATCCCCTTTAAAACGGGGCGGCGACAAATAGTCACCAGCCTGCTTCAGCTAAATCTAAATCAGCCTAGCATTTTGTCTATGTCTCCTGAATATTTTCTCTCATCTTCAAAACCTCCATATCTACCTTGTATCTATGCCTTTAACGGATCCGGTCATATCAATTTCTGTCCTCCTTTTTTCCACCAATACTCTAAAGGTATCTTGCTTATATCGACCAGTGACCGGCTAATGCTTCTATCCGCTTTAAATACCAGCGCTTCTGGAAGGTGGACGTTTTCTACCGCTCTCACTGGGTGAATACCTTCGCATTCTATTACGATGTGCTAAGTTGTCTCCGGATTTTCGCTCCAGCAGACACATACCTCATACCATTGCTAATATTTACTCCAGTATGTCTTTGTCCTTAGGCAACCAGCTCTGCCATCCGATAACAAGGCACGTACTGCCATTTGTGTTATCGTAAAGATATTCCTTTCTAATTTACTGCTTTTTTCCATTCTTGTAAATGTCCATGGTCTTCTTTGTTTCTATTCTCTCTATCCAAGTTGTTGTATCTGTTTCTCACTTTCTTTTTGATGACTCCTGGTTGTCCATTTACACTTTCTATTACTCTGTACCTGGTTGTCAGCTTTCTTGATCTCTTCCTCCATTCCGTGTACGCGCTTTTGAGGTTACATATATTTGTGCCCTCTAGCAGCCCATTGATTTTCGTCCAGTTTTCCTAGTCTTTCATCAAAACTAATTTCGCATCGCGCTTCTCTTACTTCAAAAGAAGTCAAAAGCAGTTGCCCTACGTTTTTTCCCGGTGTATGGCGACTCCTGGGGCCAGATTCGCCGTAAAATAACCGCTCTATGGGTAACTAAGCAGAACTTACTTAGACACAGAGGTCAAAACAATCTTTAGAAGAACACGCATCGCTGTGTGCCGTGTGACATGCCCACCTGTGTTCGTCTACGATTGGTCCGAGCTTCGAGCACATAATACGTAGTTCAAACCTCTTTCCCTGCCTTTCCTCTCCTTGCTCTCTCTCTCTCAAACCTCTAAATGTACAACCCCTTCACTTCTCACTCCAATATGGCTCTGCTTCTAGCTGAATCACTCAGGAGTGGCGTTAAGTTCAGCATTGATTAAAACGCTTTAGGAATGGTGCAGTCAATGTGAGCGAGCAGAGTTGCGGTTATGCGCATGCGCAGTGTTTGAACATTACTCCTAGCGTAGGCTAAGCGACTTTTGAATACAGTGCGGTCCGCTGTTAAACACAAGACTGATGTGCGACTCTCACTATGCTGGCACTTTAAGCTGTAATTGCTGTTTGAAGCCATCAATGCACAGTCAACGTCTTAAGACAGGTGCCAGCGCAACCAGCCACATGTCATCCTCTGGATTGCTTACTTTCGAAAAAGAAAAATTCACACTTGTTCTAGCTACACCCATGTGCTTCCGCTAACTGCGGACTGCACCTATATGAATATGTTGTTTCTAAATATCTCTATTGAGCCCTCTATTCAACTCTCTATTGCGGTGCGGCACGTCTAAAAGCGTCCTCGAACCTACAACATGTGTGCACGTTGTGGAGATGTCATTGTGCAACGAAACAGCAACTTTGGTTTCCGAAGAACGTTCCATCTGGCGCAGAAAGTGTTCCGTGCGGTCGCCTCGCTTCGGTTGCATGGGTACATGCATGTCGGGTCGTATCGTTCACGGTGTACGCCGGTCGCTCGGTGCCTGGTCCCTGCGAGTGTCGAAACACCCCTAAAAATAGGTTCCACAGGCGACGCGTTTAACGGGGTGTGAGTCCACTTCCATGCCGTGGGCTTGCACCACGCCGGTTCCGAAGTATGCCTCGTGGGGCGTGACGGAACGGTGCGCCCGACTCTGCCATAGCGGCCGTGGCAGCCCAGCGATCCCCTCACGGCCTCTCGTCCGTGTTCTGGCCACTTATTGTGCTCCGTTGTACTGTCTTCGCGTTGTAATCGGTTTTATTTCCTACATTTCCGTTTCCATGACATAATTTCTATACTTATATTTCAATAACAGGCAAAATTTTGGTCTCGGTGGAACAACGTAACTCGCGTGAACATGTCAAATGATAGAAACACAAATGAAAAATAGACAGCGAATGAGGTTCATCGTAGCCAGTGGTTGGCACGTTTATATAGGAGATGTTACAAACGAAGAACATTCAAGTTAATTCTTTCGGAGAAATCTAGCTCTTGCTCAAAGTGAAACGTGTCTTTTGTGAGGCAGCAAGCGCGTTGTCGCTCATTTATAACGGATTGAGTCCATGACTTGTTATACACTCTCCGAAAGTTATACTTCTTTTAGGGCTTATTTTGTCTAGCAACGATAACCGTCATAATTGTATTCTATTCCTTTATATAACACACTGCGCTGGCTACTTTCAAGTCAGGAACACTAGGGCACGCTCAAGGGCACATGTCACTCCGGATTGGAAAGTACCGGGCGCGTAGCGTTAATCGAAAGAAACGATGTCACGATTGGTTATGTATATATTGTTGTGAGGCAAGTAAATCATTAAAGGTGTTTCTATTTTTCAAGTGTTTGACTATTATTGCAACTCAAGCTATTTATTTTATAGTATGCAGAAAATGATTCAGCGGAAAGTAATCTTTAAGGTTACCACACTGTGACAAAGCAACTGTTACAGTATCCGCACTGTCACTATATATAGTGAGAAGAAGCAGCGGCTCTTATGCGTTACCCTACTTTCAATCCAAGTATCATTAGCCCAATTTCATCTAAAACAACTAATTCTTTTTTAACCTCGCGGACAGGTTTTTTTTATCTAGGTGCTCCCGCGTCCACAGTGAAACGCTAACGGACAGAAATTTCGGCGTTGAATACAATTTGCATGCTCCCTCCTTTGTATGGACGAGAAGCAATGTGAGCTTCTATGTGAGCTTCTGTGAGCCATATATAAGCTTATTGTTTATATATGGTGAATTAGTACATTGCAGAATTCTTTTCCAGAGAGAAGAGTTCCTGTCTTGCAGCGCTACAGAAACAGACGAAGCGATGTTCGAGGTGCAACATGGAAAAATGAGCAGACGCCATCCACATCGAGTGTGAGTGCCCAGTCTCAGCCCATTATAGACGCCATGTCATAAATAAGCTCCCCACAACGTTATGGTCTGCAAGTTTCCAATGAAAGACTAGGACAAATAGGGAGCCGCTGTATGCAGGGAAATGATAATGGACGCTCGCTCCCGAAGAGCACCTTTGGGAGACGCGTCTCTACGTTCACTCTTAACTCCCCAATTTCTACATCCCTTGCTTTCCCTTTCACTCCCCATCACACAACCAGCAAGAGGTTGCCGCTTCTACGAAGGAATATATATATATATATATATATATATATATACGTGCGCCAATGCACGCGATACATCCGACTAAGAAGAATGTACTAAAGCAATGACCGCGCGATGTTTACCACGGCTGGTAATGAAAACTGCAGATTTGACGCATACGCGTTTTTCTTTGTCAGGTATTGTCACAAAATGAGTGCCTACGCCATTTATTTGATGTGTCGGCGATGCATCGAGAGGTTTGAACACGAGCTGGTGCACACGCTTGACGAAAAGGTACTCCATACAGAGAGCCTTGTCGTAAATGCATTCCGGCATGTATAAGAGTTCCTTTCGTGGATATCAAGGCACGAGGGTCACATTATTGTTGTTCCTTCAGGGCAAAACGGGTAATATTTTACGTGCCGTTCAATGAAGGGCCGGCACAAGGGGCTTAAAGAGTCAAGAGTTGACGAGCAAGGTAGCGGGGGGAGTTGAGTTCAGAGTTCAGCAAAGAACGTGCAAGAGCAGAGGGTGTTTGCTAGACGTGTCTGGGCGTCTCGGACACAGCTGCTCGCCGCCGTGCCGTTAGCTTGCTGGCGCACTACGGGCCCGCGCCGATGATGAATGCGGCTGGCTCCTGGGAGCTGCAGGGACGGGGAAGTTCTGGAGGCGACGGATAGGGGAGGGGTGGCCTCCGGGCATCGCGTGGGTCGGGGAGGGACGCCGAATGCGCCAATATAAAGGACGTACATCGGCTCCCTTTCTCCGTTCTTCGCTGTGATGCATGTCTGAGCGAGCCAGCCGGAACAGGGAACCGAAAAAGCAAGAAAATCAAGGCAGCGAAGAACGGAGAAATATCGCTCCGGCTACGGTCGCCAGCTGGTGCGGCCCGATCGTGCTACTTAGTCGAAGGTGTATAAGGAGCAGCGATCAGCACTTTCGCTTCGCTCCTTCCTTCGAACTTTCGCCTGCTGCAGTTCTTCTATGCCTTCTTTCTCTCAATTTCTCGCTCTTTCTTGCTTTTTTCCCCCTTTACTTTTTTGTGCCCGGTGGGCATCCTCATCTTGGGCGTTCAGCCTTCCGTTTTGTATAATTTGTCTTTGGGAACCCATCAATTTTCTGGTTATTGACCGTCGGCCCCCGGCTCCCAGTCACCACGACCGGGTAACTGCCTACCAACCCCCGCCCCTCTTCCCGTACCGCTTGTTATCTTTCTTTCTAGTTTTCTTTTACGGCCCCGTTTCTATATTTCTTCCACTGTCTTAGACGCGAGGACTCTATCGACTACGAGCCGCGGCACTGCCGCGGTACCCGCGCCTTGCCTTTGCTCTGACTTGCATTCCACCGGTATACGCCTTCACCCTCTCATCTTTCTCAGGCGTTCCAGCGATCTCGCCAAACTCGGCGCACTTGCTTCGCCGCATCCCCTTCCACTGATTACTTCCTCAGCTGCTGCGGCTTCTCCGCACCAGGTGTCGCACTACCAGGGGTGCAGCATCGCGGTGGCAAGGTTCTCCCTTCTCGCAGCCCAAACACAGACTCGGGTGCTCACGTGTCTGCGTCGAAGAGCTGGATGCAAACGCGGCGCGAAGGAAAACCAGTGTCGCGATTTGAGGCCAACCCGTATACCTACGACGCGCGCTCCCCGATCGCTTCCGAGCATGGACCTCGAGCGCCGTACCGCTGAAGCGAAGCACGTAACGCGAGGGGCGCGCACCCAGCCATCGACCGGAAGGCGTGGTCCTAATGGCCCGCTCTTTCATCCTGCGGCAATTATTTCGTAGTTTTGGCTCGAGGGGACGGGCCGCTATGGGCAAAGATTCGTGATAGGGTCACAAGCAATGAAGAAATTGAACAAAAGGCTATGCTACGCATTCGTTTTACGATACGTTCATTAATGCGGGGTTGCCTGGCCAGGCAAAGCTACATGCATGTGATTTGGGTTTGATTTGGACATATTTGGCGCGGCATTTCACGCTGACTGCACTGCATGTTTAAATAAGCTTTCCCCCGTCTTTTAGCTCATACTGAGCTGTCTTCGCATGTTGAATAAAATGATGACTGACTAGTCTTCACCAGACACAGATTCACTTTGGAAATGAAGCTTTTGGAATAGTCTTAGCGAGGAGGTGACAGATTTGTACACTATGGCTAAAATTGCGTTACTGCGGCATGTACACATAGCAGACTTACAATTTTTATTTAAAAAAAACTGGTGGTTTTACGTATACTGTAAATGAAAGTTAAAATACATTATAGAAACTTACAAAAGCAAGAATTTCGGGATTACATATCAAGCAAATGTTTCTCGTTTAGAGCTGCATGTGGTCTCACCACGGGCGCTTCATTGCTTCGCTCAAGTATATAGACCCTCGAAAGGGCCCTCCGCGGCTTCTTATAGAGCGCGTTGATATCGGAAACATGAATACGCGTGCTTGTACTAACCTAAGTATTTTATTTTTCAGTACAGGCACATGCGTCATCTTTACATGAACTTAAACATTATCAGGGCTAACAGCGTTGAAGACAAAAGTGCGTCATGCTGCACAAAAACTGCCTAAAAGAATGCAGAGAGAGAGAGAGAGAAACTGTCCATACTACTCTCATTGACAAGAACCTGTAAGGACCGCATTACGAGTGAAGATATAAAATAACAGACGTAGCCTTATAGGGTAGGAACACAGCAACATGGATTAAAGAGCTAACTGAGGTTGCTGACATTCTATTTTAGGTAAGCAAGAACAAGTGGAGCTGGGGAAGCGATATAGTGCGCAGTGCAGACAAATAAAAGAAACTAGGACTAAATTAAGCACTGCTAACTCTCTCAGCATCCGACAGCATAGTTGGAATGTGACGGTTGGGACGTCACAATTGGCGCGTGTGTCACGGGAGACCTTACACAATATCATTTATGAAAGGGACGTTTGTATACTTGTTCTTGTTCGGCACATCGTCTTGAATTTCCATCTCCGGCATTCCCCGTGTTTTCCTTGGTTTGTATACCTTGTATCTCTAACAAACTTCCCTAATAAGTTCGCCAATAAAGAAATGTGTAGGCGATTGTGATCGGTCCTCGGTATTCCAGCACAGCAGTCTAAAGCTGCAACTATTACAACACGAACGCACCCATAGTTCTCTCGAAGTCACTCTTTGAAACGTATGGCGCGTGTGCCACGTGACAGTTTCCCGCATTCTTCCCTCGTGTCAGTTTGTGCTTTGATACACTGTGTTCGACTGCACTGCCTTCAGGATCGGCTAATCTTTCCTGTTAGGTACGTCCAAAGATGATAAAGTCCACCTGCAATGCTATCGCAATAAAAAAACACACAAAGGAAACCAGACGTAAGTGAAATAAACGAATGTGTGATAGAGTAAAGCGATGGAAAAACAGAATGAAAACTGAAGCAGGGGAAAACAGACAAAGAATTTGACAAAGGGGATCTCACAAATTTTGTAAGCAACATTTTAAATTACTTTTTCTGTAACTTGACATTTATAAATGTAGGCAGGATAAAAAGCTTAGGCACAGCGAAACTGCCGATCGACAAGTCTTACTAGGTGCTATTGCTAGGTTGGTTGCGATTGGTCCTCGGTCTTCCAGCATAGCAGTCTAAAGCTGCAACTATTACGACACGAACGCACCCATAGTTCTCTCGAAGTCACTCTTTGAAACGTATGGCGCGTGTGCCACGTGACAGTTTCCCGCATTCTTCCCTCTTGGCAGTTTGTGCTTTGAGATACTGTGTTCGACTGTACTGCCTTCAGGATCGGCTAATCTTTCCTGTTAGGTACGTCCAAAGATGATAAAGATGAAATGTTAATTAAAAATTTCCTTACAAACTTTGTGAGATCCCCTTTGTTAAATTCTTTGTCTGTCTTCCCCTGCTTCAGTTTTCATTCTGTTTTTCTATAGCTTTACTCTATCACACATTCGTTTATTTCACTTATGTCTGGTTTCCTTTGTGAGTTATTTTATTGCGATAGCATTGCAGGCGGACTTTACTCGGTTACTTGGTTGCCTGCTAGGTCTTAACTTGGTTTAACTTAACTACGCATCTAGGAAGGTATTCTTGAGCAATCATTTTCGGAGGTACCTCCCCTTTCCAGACATTTCGCGTGGCTAGCGCTGGACGCATCGGCGCCTACGAGCGACAGCGTTCCTGGCATTCCACAAACGCAGGCAGGCTAACCAACGTTGGCACATTTCCAAGAACATTGTTGCTTGCCGACGCCGAACGCGTTGGAAGCTAGCTGCTCGATATCAATCGGCCAGCTTTTTTTTTCTCCTGGCTCAGCGCGCCGCGGAGAGGACAGGTGGGGGGGAGGGGGGAGGGAGGGAGCTGGCGAGGAGGAGACTGCGTGCGCATGCACGCGGTCTCCTCCTCCTCCTGGTTGCCTTGGCTATGGCGCGGCAGTTTCTTGATACGAACCACAAATTACGGCTGGCTTAAACCGCTCCGCTGTTACAATCATTAAATCATTGTGATATGGCAGGCAATCCCTAAAATGAGGAAAGGTTTACGACATCCACCGGAGATTTGTCCTATCTTTAGAGAATATCACCACCATCACCACCTTCACGACCACCCCCCCCCCTCCACAACCATCATCATCATCATCATCATCATTGTCGTCATCATCATCATTATCGTCAGAGCGGACAACCGGTGACCTTTGAGAGTAACAGAATGGAAAGCAAACGCAGTACTTAACGGTGGAGGATTAAGTGCTGCAATGAAGTTAGAGAACTTGAAGGCGTGGGACTGAGTTGAAGAACACTAAGACGCGGTCCATGATGCGGGCTCCGAAATATTTTAGTGGGGGCCTGTTCACAACTGCGGTGAGGCTTATTCGACAGCTTACATACAGGCTTATATGACGACCTATGATATGCCCTTTCATGACCTTACATGGGCTTTTTATTTTATATCTTGAACTTTATGGACGGCGACAAACAATAAGCGAGCAGAGCAATGTTCTCAAAATATTGCTTGTTTAGCAGCTTGACAGCTAGAGCGGACGGTTTCTCATTTCCGCCAATAAAAGGCATCTTTCATTTCCTTTCTGTAGATAGATGCTACAGGGTTCAGAATGTCGCTAGCGAAAATCGATTTCACTTCGGCCTTGGGCGGAAGTGAACTGCTGTGAACTAGGAAACCGGAAATAAGCAGACTCGCACCTGTAGCTCGCTTGGCAGCTATTTGGGCACTTTCATATCAGCCAACAAAACGGCGCGCGCAAAAGTTTCGCGCTTCTGTTTCCGCAACAATTTTCTAGCGGTATTCTTTACTTGTCTGGCACACACAAAAGTTCCGAGTTCAATTGCTACTTGCTGAGGTTTTGTCAAGAAAACATGAAACAAACGCTGGACATTCCGTCTTCATTTCCAATCTATGTTGAATTCGGTTCTTTTTTGAGGTATTATTATAAATCGCCACTGCGTCGACGGCAAAGCGAGAGCTGTAATAAATGGTAGTAGTAAGCGATATCCTGCCGGAGAATCTATCGGGAAGATACACAGACTCCTGGTTCCCGACGAATATGACATTGTAGTGATGATGTAACGGTGAAGTGCGTTTCAATCATAACATAGTAATTAGGGTGAGCACATTCGTTACTGTGAACGTTAGAGGGGCATTATATTTAGTACCAGTTGGCGAAGCGTATTGTGGAAAGACAGCACATCGGACCACAAGAATACAGGGATGGGATGCGCGCTCGTCGCCGTGTCTTCTTGTGATTCGGTGTACTGCGCTTTGGGTCTTCAATGTGCACATTACAGGTCAAGTTCTGTGCAATTGAAAAAAAAAAACACAAAAAAACTACGAAAGGCATTCAGGGCCAACCTACTCATTCTTAAGAATACGCGTAAAGGGGCTGAAAGATTGCAGCTGTAATGTATAGTCGACTATAGTTGGTAGACTATAGGGTGTCGTCAGCCACGGAAGTGGTCTACAAAATAATACGAAAAAAAGGCTATGCACTATTATTATATCTATGTATTTTATTTTACTAATAGCCGAAGGCATTATGGAGAGGTGTGGATGTATTTAGTTTCACATCTTAGTACGCAATATTAGCAGAACGAGAACAAGGTGTGAGCAAGAGCCAACGTGGCACGTGGACTCGTCTTCTTCAAGGCCTTGAAGAAGACAAGTCCACTTGTCGAAACGTTGGCTCTTGCTCTCACTCTGTTCTCGTGCTGCTCATCGTCTTGAATTTCCATCTCCCGCATTCCCCGTGTTTTGCCTATACAATATTGTTGTAACAACGTTATATACGAGAACAGTTGGTTCTATTTGTTTGAATTTCCTTCTCTGCGTCAACAACTGTACAAATACTATGGCAGTAAACAGCAATCGGCATGCACCACGTCACCGATATCGCGCCTGGTATGCGAGGTGTGGAGCACCGATATACACGGTAGCAGCAATTATTCGTTTAACAAGTTAAATAATAACGAGTGACATTGGTAATACCACCACACAACCCTGGGGAACCCCAAATATTACGAGTAGTCAAGGATCCTTTCTCGCCTGTCCAACAGACTGGGGCGGGGTCGCCGTCCATCCCGCGTCTCTCTCTCTCCGTGATGCTCCAAGTCGCGACCGAATAAGAATATGTCGCGCTCGGCACGAAAGGTCACCCGAGGGCGCTGTACGTCTCTCCTAATGGACTTTCCTTGTACTGACACCTATCGGACATGGCCCTGATGCGTGGGGAGAGAAAGAACAAACCTCCCTTCCGGACCGACGGAAAAGGTGCCATCTGCCTACATCAGGCGACATCTCGTCGCCTGACGGCTCTGTTTTCCTGAAGACGGCAACCGATACATGCTCACCCCTGCGTCCGGCTTAATTCCGGTGGCAGCTGGAGGCTGAGCTTTTTTTTTTTCCTTGCGTTTCAAGATGAGAGTGGCTTGTTCGTGTATAGAAACCAAATGTACACGTATCTCGCAACGTTATACAGCTTTTTTATTCTTGTCTCAGTGCTTACGGCGACGATTAGAGTGCACAAAATAAGTGAAACTGCCAGAAATATGTACGCCTTGTACTCCAAGGTCGAACTTTCCCCTCTGTGCCACAAAAATAGACGTGAATAAACGTGAACTGAACATTCCGGGGTCCCTTACCCCCCCACCCCCTTTCTGTTCTCCCCTAGAAGGCCCACCCTACTCTGCCTATATTAGGTGCTTAACCCAAAGTAAACCTTTCTTATATGCGAGCATTGGTACCTCGCTAGTGATGTCCTTGATATAGATAATTAAAGTGCATGTGTTTGGCGTAAGATATTTTTATAAAAAAAGATCACCTGGGGGCGCTACAAAGTAAATCTCTTCCAAGCATTTCTCTTCCGTTTCTGCAACCAGACCTCCACGATGAGTCAACATTTTTTCGGGCCACCCCTACTTGGCCTGTGTGTCACGCGATGTCAGGAAAACCGCGAAAAGCTACCCATCTGGTATGACGTCTACACACTGATGATGCATAATTAGACCGCACAAAAGAAAAATTATTTTTTCTGCGCTTTTCTCACCATTCACGTTCAGCGATTGTTCAAAATGTTTTCGGGCTGCGCCTACTCAGCCGGTCTATCACGCGGTGTCACAAAACCGCGATAACTCACCGCTTCAAAGTGATGTGTACACATTAAAGACGGTTTAATATGTCGAACAAAACTGATTTTCTTCTTTTGGGGAAATAGCTGGAGATTGCCCCATTTCGAAATGAGTGGAAGATGGCTGCCCGCTGGTCGCTCTGACACTGGCCCCGCGGAGCTGCCGGGTATAATTGATATATTTGCGTAAAATAATAAAAAATAATAATGGGCGGCAATGTAACGTTGTCAAGCCCTGTCGACAAGTACACGATATCGCTCTACCAACGTTTCTTCGCTGAGGATCCGTTTTAGCTGCATTTTTACAATTCCGTAGCACGACGTCGCGATTTTCTACCAGACACCGAAAGCTAAGCGAGGAGCAGCTGGCCAATCACCGACGCCGGCACTCGGGTAATCTACTTTCACTGCGCTAACCCGGCCACACCGAAACCCTCTCCATTTCTGTGTGGTCCTCGCCTCTGGCCAGCCAATTAAATCAGAAGAGACTTTCAAGTAAGTCAATCCTATTCGCTTATAAAGCAAACAAAAGCTACCACCTAAAAACGAGGAAAGTATTTCATCGGCCTGTTCAAACAACGCAGCCGGTCACCGCCCGATGTTTGCGTCGGCGGTTACCTAAATTTGACGTCAGGAGATCAGAATAGTTTTACGTTATAGGACCCCTGTCCTCACTGACGGGTGATACCATTGTGTGTGGTACTTGTTAATATATATATATATATATATATATATATATATATATATATATTATACATTCAATATGTCATCATCATCATCAGCCTATATTTATGTCCACTGCAGGACGAAGGCCTCTCCCTGCGATCTCCAATTACCCCTGTCTTGCGCTAGCGTATTCCAACTTGCGCCTGCGAATTTCCTAACCTCATCTTCGGAGTCATGAGGGAGGTAGTGGCCGAATACTGCACCAGGGAGGCCAATTCCTGTTCTGGTGAGGGAGTGACTTTGATGAAGCTTAGTGGGCCTGCCTAGTTTGGTTGCACCTGAACTAGTATAGCCCCACTAGCTCTCGGCAATATGTACTTTTTTTTTCTTTGCCGGTGTCAGGCACCACTCCATGCCTGAAAATGTAGTGGAATGGAGCAGGATTCGAACTTACGACCTTCAGATTTGAAGTCGGGTGTTCTACCTCTACTCCACGCCACCACATTCAATATGTATATTCGGTAAATTGTTGGTGTGGATCAGAGAACAAACAGGGATAGCCGATATTCTAGTTGACGTTAAGCGGAAAGAGTGAAGCTGGGCCGGCCATGTAATGCGTAGGATGGATAACCGGTGGACCATTAGAATTAGAGAATGGATACCAAGAGAAGGGAAGCGCAGTCGAGGACGGCAGAAAACTAGGTGGAGTGTTGAACTTAGGCAATTCGCAAGCGCAAGACAGGGTTACGTAATTGGAGATCGCAGGGAGAGGCCTTCGTTCTGCAGTGGACATGAATATAGGCTGACGATGATGATGATGTATATTCGGGTTTGATACACACGAAAGTACAAACTTGCTCGTATTTCATTATTTCTTCTGTGCCATCCGGCCATGGCTTAGCCAATAGATACGCACTGAGAGGGTTATTTGTTGTACATATGTTATGCGTTATACGTTGTATTTCGTTAACGTATTTGCCGCGCATTTGCGATGAGGGCATAATTTTCGCCGTAGGCGGGCATGTTTTTTGATATTCCAGCAGACTGCATTAACAGTTTCATTGTGTTAGTTTTCCCTATGGAAAGCACTGACCCTCCCATTTCTGCGAGATATAATTTTGATGGCATTGCTTCCTCCAATACAATAGCATCAACAAGATTGAATTTAAGAGACTATTTCAGTGAGATTGACCCAAACTTCATTAAAGTATACAAAAAAGCAACAAAAGGTATCGAAAAAGTCCGAGTAAAGCTCTTAAAATAAAACTTTTAAGCACATCTGTGTTGAAAAGCAACAGCGAATTAGAAAACAACGATGTATACGGAAAGCATGTGAACTTCGCAAAAATTTTTTTAAATTAAAATGGAATGCCATACGTGAAAACACAAGATATCGGGTTACTTCTAAAATGGGACCGGTCCACGCGCACGCACTTTATGAATAGCGTATGAAGCATACTTGTATTATCTTCAAATATCATTCATAAACGATCGATCATTCATTCATCTTCAAATGCATCATTGCTTTAACAAAGCTACTAGTTTTCTAGAAGTGGTTGGCTATTCGCTTGCACTGACATTCATGGTTTCTGTGCAATTTTTCATTGTTATCACGGATTTCGCAACGGCATTACAGACCGAGAGGGCAACGCGGCGACGGTCGCAATTCTTGATAAACTTTCCAAGCAGTAACTCCTGCTCCACAAAGGAGCTTCCTTTCCATTGTCTGCTGGATTTGCGATGTGCATGCCCACAAGCACCGAGCCGAGGTGACTGCGTATAGCGACTCACTGCTGTGAAGACACAAACATCGTCCCTCTACCAAAGGCTCGAGCAGCCCGACAAAACGAAACACTGTACGAACTTCTGCGCGTACGTATCTAGAGCCGAGACATAAAGATAGCACGACTGGGCCACAGGGGACGTGCGACGGCGTATGCGGAAGGCAAGGCAGCCGAAGTATAGAGGGAGAGCTTCGGCGCCAGCGTAGGCGGCAGATCGGGCGGAAAAGTAGGGCGAGACCCACGACGCAGGACAAACGGCCTGCAGTTCGGGGTCCCCATAACTCGCTCAGGGGTCACAGCGTCTGACCGCCCGCGACGCTCCATCGCGTTCCTGAAGCCTCGCCTCCCTCCAGTTGCCGTGGTGCAGACGTTTTTGTTACTTCCAGTTCCGCACCAACTCTGCTATACAGCACGGCTGCTGCGACTGTTCTTTCTTCGCGACCAGTGCACAATTTTCCCGCCTACGGGAAAGATCCCTACACCGTCTCCAATGTTTTCTCTTCCATCCCCTTTCCCTTATTTTTTCCCCCTGTCTCCATTGCTTTCTCTGCGACGTCTTGTTAAATGAGCCCTGATCGGTTCTCCCCCTGTCCGAACGGGTGCCCGATCTGGCCATCTATCTGACAAACGAAGACGATGATGACTCCCTATAAATAGGATCCTCGCCGGGCTATGAGAAACATGGGTGCGCGGAGGTAGGATCAGATCCCCGCCGCGCACTGGATGGTGCGAGCGAGGCGCGACTGTTGCCCTTGTTTTGTTCCGCTTTGCGGCCGCGGCCCGAAAAGGAGAACGCCTCTTGGGATGCTCTTGTTTTTCCCGACGGGAATTCGCGCTTCGCCGGGAACTGTCGTTTCGATCTCTAGGAGAGAATGAGATGGAGGGGGAGGAGAAGTGTTGCTTGCTGCAGGCGGTCATAGCATAGCGGGCTTCCCCGCTGATGCGCCTTTGTCGTTCAGCGTCGGTATACAGCTGAAGACCGACGCCTGCAGGCTCATCAGTGCGATCGGTTAGTGCCGAAGTAGCGGAAGCGCTACAGCATTTAGAGACCCTGAGAAAGAGATTGTTGGTCCCAATATATATATATATATATATATATATATATATATATATATATCAAAATGTGTTGTTGCTACTGGAAGCTACCAATAGTGCGACGGGTAATCGGACCTGTCGCGAACTGTGTGACTTTTTTCTCAGTTTGTATAGCTACCGCTTAGAATACCGCTATGTTCCTATGTAGAACAAAAGGACAGTTGTGGTTAAGGATGAGGAGGAGCAGTTTAAACCCATTAGACAAAAGTTTGCGCCAGTATATTGCGCCTTCCTGGAGAGACAGAAAGGATGCAGAGAAAGTCAGTGAGGTAAACCAGAGGTAATTCCGGTTGGCTACCCTGCACGGATAAAAAAATAGGGAGATAAAAAATGAAGAGTTGAAGGGGAGAAAGAGAAAGTTAGATGAACACAAACAAACCGCATACACTATATGGAGCAGTAGGGGGCGTTTTTCTTAAAGTCCTTCGTGAAGGCCCGTACACCGCAGGAATCTTAGTATCTCGAATAAGGCCTTCTGCGCGGATGTTCTTTGGGAGCACTGGCCTAGAGCTTTAAGTTCTGATAGTGGACGATTGTCCAATTGGTACATCTAAAGCCCCTCCGTTCAGGCGCCACCACCACTTTGTATTGAGGGGCTTTAGGTTTAGCACTCTGCCCATCACTTGCCTCTCAGCACTATATAGCGCGGGAAGACACAAATAATGTGTGCGAGCGTCTCATCGCAGCTGCATGTGTCGCATGTGAGGCTATTGGCCACTCCAATAAGGAAGGCATAAGAGATTCTAAATGTCACGCCTAGCCACAGATTGCACAGCATAGTCTGTTCACGTCGTGGTAACCCAGACGGTAGATGCATCTGTATATCCGGAGAACAACAAACGCAATCGACACACGGTGAAAACGTTGAGTGCCACAGGGGCAAAGTACATTCCGGAGACATCAATCGCAGGCCAGCCGCAGCGTCTGTTCGCGAAAGCGGAATCAAGACACATTGACCAGTTTCGCGCGGCTTCGTCGGCGTGGTCATTCCTCCTCGAATCGCAATGTCCTGGTAGCCATTGACAGATTATGTTGTGTCCCTTGTCATGAATTCGATGATATATCTGTCCAATTTCTGAGACCAGTTGTTCGTTGGGTTTGTGGCGCATTGGGTGTTGTATGTACTGAATGGTCGACTTGGAATCACTAAAGACTGTCCATTGTTGCGGTGGTTCCTGATTAATTAAATCAAGTGCAGCAAACTGCACTCGTCGATGTGGTCACACATAAAATTCTTAACTTGATTTCTTCAGATTTTGCCTCACCTTCCTGGAGAACGGATATACATAGTACGCAGACTGCGATACCGCTGCTTCGTGAAAGTTCAAGCGCTGTAATGTGGTATGCGTAACGATGTATGCAATTATCATAGCTACGTTCTTGGCACTGTTAGCGAAGAGCGGGTGCAGAAGAAAACGGCAGCGTTCGTGCCATAAGTCTGGATAAGTCCGTGTTACGTGCCCTGCGAGGCTTCCCTCACTGGAAAGGGGCAGTTAAAACATGTTGCGCCCGTGGAAGCAATGCGGCCAGTTGCAAGTACAGGTGACAGGCAGATTACAAGCAAGGGCCACAGCCTCCAACGCACAACTACCTCCAGAATAAACACGATAATTTAGAAAATTCTGTCAATTATTTCACGTCGTATTGCGATGCTGGGTGGTCTCCAAACCAGCCAGTCCACTACGTCTAATTACTACTGACTGGCCTTGAAGCGACGGCTAGATCGGCCAGTCTCTTGAACGCAATGTCATTTTTACGCTCTTTCTGTGTGTGGACATCCCGAAATCGGATTTCCCAGCAATTATTATTGTTATTAGCACTGCAGCCAGCTCGTCAGTCATAATATTTACAGATTCCTGCGTGGCAGTTACCGCTCGTCAGCCCACAGTTATAGAGAAACTGTGTTTTAAAATAAACGGGCATAATGGTGACATCAGTATTGTGATTTGGGCGACTTGCTCAATAATTATGACGCAATTGCAGCGTAAAGAACTGAAGTGCACGAAGAAAATAGCTGTGTGATTCGAGGAAAGACGCGCCAACACACGAGAGTATTTTATTGGCCTATTTTGTTCCCGCACTTCGGTGCTTACCGCTACATGAACGTCATAATGCAGGCAAGAAGTGTACCCGAGTATACATTGACGCTTCCTTTCATACGTTAATACAATTAGCATCCTTTGGGAACTTCAAGCCGCTTGCGATATGTTTGTCCGTCTGTTTGTCCGTCTGTTTGTCCGTCTGTTTGTCCGTCTGTTTGTCCGTCTGTTTGTCTGTCTGTTCGTGTGTCTGCATGTCTGCCCGTCCGTCCTCGGCTAAATGTCTTTCCCGCCGACTTGGGTCACTAGGTTCGTGCCAGTGGGTTTGTGCCGCTTTTAAACGACAAAGTAAATCCTTTCAAATTTTTTCGGTGTTAGAAACACGTGCCACTCGCGGACATCGCTTCATGCATGCCTCCAACATGACGCGTTCCGGCGTTGGCAATACCGTGTGTCACTACATTGCGGAAATTATAATTACATTAACGTCAGCACTCATCGTGAGGTGAGTTCTGCCGGAATTTTGTTTTCTGTGTTCACGCCATTTAACAAGATTAGCAACATTTTGAAAACTTGGCGGTGTCTATTATTGTTCCCTCCTCGGAAAATTCACGTTAGTTAGGTTTCTCCTGTTTTTGCAGCAAAAGCTGTATATGGCTAGGCAAAACGACTAACCATTCGTCCCATGTTGCGATAAACGTCTCCATTGGCTGCGCCGTCAGTTACGCCGTTCTCTACGTCGCACCCAAGCGCACCCGCCATTGGCAGCGCCGTTAGTGACGTCGTTAGCGAACGCGTTCGCGCCATTGCCAGGTTGACGCTGCTCTGCCCGCAACGCCACTTCATGGTTCGCCGTTGTCGCATGCGTTCGATATCTCGAGTTAGCTCGGCGTCGTGGTTAGCAGCATCCGCCCGCCATTGGCGCTTGCGTTCCACTAGAAACACAAACATGTAACCAATAATTGAGAAACGCTTCAATACAGCGTCGGGATTAACCCACTGCTAAAACCTGGGCCGCACGTTTCAGCTTCGCTGGTTAATCATCTGTACAGAGTGCTTGGGCGGTGTTTTTTCTGCTATTATCTTTGCGCCTTCGACTATCTGTTAGAGATACACAAGGCTGTGGCAGGAATGTGTAATGTCTTCCTGTTTTTTGTTTGTTTTTTGTAGTAGCTATTTTTTTTCATTTTAAGCGTTATGTAAACTACATGGTTACAATGTGTGAATTACAAAAAAAAAAGCACATGGATGTGCCTGAAAATGGGAAGTTCGTTGTTGTTGTACCGTGTCGTACTTGCTATAGCGTTCTGCTGTGCCTCTGTTGTAGCTTTTCTCGTATTTCGGTGTATTCCTTCCGATGGTGTTCAGGTCATTTAACATGTATAGTAGTAGCATGTGCAAGAAAAAGAAAACCTTAGAAATCGGCGTTTCAAGCGATAAACAACGTGCAGGCACGGGAGTTTCATCTTTATCTGTCCAGGTAAGAGAAAGGGACTCTCATTTTCTCCGGCTCCTTATAATTAATTCCCGTCAGGAGCCCTGCTGGTGTGTATTGGGCATCCAGGCGCCGGTTTCGAGTGGGACGTTCGGAATTAACTGCCTAATACAGGAAACCAATTTGGCACTCCCATACGGAATGAGTTGCTTTCATTATATGCTTCGCCCGGCCTTCCACTTTTTCCTGATTCGAGCCACGTCGCTTTCGTTTTCAGTGCTACTATGTATGAGCCTGCAAGAAAAGAGAGGAAACTTTAGTGAGTCCTTAGGCTCTCAACTCATTTGGTGTGACAGCAGCCTTCTGCCGCAGTCAAGGCAGCAATCTTATTTTCGCTTGCCCGCTTTTTCCTAAAATATTTAACTGCTGTTCATCTACTACAGGGAACAGGACAAAAACCCAATGGTTATACGAAGGTTTGTTTGATGAAAACGGTGCGGTGTATTAAAATGCAATATTTTGAAGTAATAATTAGGATGAAAATGAAATATTCAGTAGATCATTTAAAACTGAAGTATAATGTGTGCGAGTACAGAATAATAGTGTGGATTAGATACTATAGCCGTTTCTGTGTTGTGATCCACTAAACTTCCTAGAAGACAATATTGCATGTTGGGAGAATTATAACTACGTACAGGGACAGACTTTAGCATTCCTCAAACAACAGCATTAAGAAGTCTACATTTATTTAGAGAAAATGTTTGCCTTTATAGAACCCATGGCTTCTATTTTTTGCTGAAAGGTTTATGGTACCCTTATTATGATTTTTTTTTTGCCGAGATGGCTCAATATTTTCGTATTTGAATATATTTCATTCAGATAATCTTGATGCATAATAGCCTGTGTTGACAGTCAAACATTTTTGTTTCCATTGTTTAGTTGGAAAACGTCCAAGCATACACGTGCATGACGTGACTGCAGTGTGGCATTTGAGATGACCTTCAAATTTGGAGTTTACCCAGAGCATTCTTTTATTTAATATTTTTTGTATTTATTATTTATGCCGCAGGCTAGGCGGCAGTAGCTGTGCTAAAGGCTTCATGTTTTTCAGGCTCGATGAGTTGTTTTGAAGGTCCCGCCTGGGGATTTATCGACTCTGAGGTCAAAGCTTCTACTATAACTGATGCCAAGAGCGAAATGACACAGTGCGACTCGGAAGATCTGAGCCATTTCACGGTCTCTGTACATTTGCAGTGCTGCTAAATAGGTCACTTGGCGGCTGCAAATCCTACGAGCTACTGGGAAAACTACAGCCGCTGCGATGTCGCTGTTGGCATTGCCATTGTCTATGCTTTCGACGCTATTGTCCAACAACCACTTTATTATGTATGCATCCTCTATTGTGGGTATGCATCACGTTTGTAAGTATCCTCATCATTGCCAGGTACGGCTCCTTTTGTGCCACAGACGCTGTTTTCACGAGCGTGGAAACCAGAATTTCATGCAAACGCACCACCATCTTGTCAAGAACAATTCATATACCATGCACATAATGACTCCTCGTCGACTACAGAATTTCTCGGTCTGGCCTCCGAAATATATGCACCCGACGCCACCGCTCTATAGTCGTGTGGAGAGCAAG